>NC_056729.1:313874314-313971814 GCF_019279795.1 Protopterus annectens
TCCACATTACTTTCCTAGTCAGTGCTGTTATCTGTACCTTACAAGTATTACTGCACTACCCTATAGTCTTAGTTTGGACAGTGATATGGCTGCCATCATCATTATACATGAACTGGTTTTACCTGCAGTATACACCTCTTATCTGGTATATCTGTGGAGGGAATGTTTGTTAACACTAACTGTTTCTACACATACTCCCAGATTCTGGGTTGATATTGTGCACATAGCTATCCAACTCTTTCTGCACAGACTCTGGCCATGTCTTAACCACATGCAGGTGTACCAGGACATATGTAGACTATTGCCCTCTTCCACCTTTAGTGACTTACCACTCACATATACACACCTTCCTACACAGTTATTATGTAGCACAGTGTGGATGACAGTGATCAGTGATACTTTATTATTCAGAGCAACTGCAACATTCACAATTCCATACAATACCAGAGTAAACAGTACCAGTACAGGGTATAAAGGTTTTTATTTCTCGGCACAGTATTCATATCCGATGTACCTGTGGGAGCAGTGTTTGTTAGTACTACCTGAATGTTGCCACACAAAGTTCCAGATTACACATTAGTATTATGCACATATATGCCACTCTGTTACTGTACACACTCTGGTCACAGCGTGCCAACATGGGGTGTAGATAGGACATGCTTGGCTTATTACTCTCATAACAGTTTCGGGAGTTGCTAGAGTGACAGGTTTGTTCTGATAGATGTGTGACAATCAGTTATATTCCCTGTTTGCTGCCTAAACATCTGGGATCATCCCAGAGGCTTCCCAGGGGACAGGGTGACAGGCAGCAGATATGGGCCCATATATTGGACATTTTGGTCTTATCTGTACAGTTGTGGGGTATGATTCTGTATGCAGCCTACTTCCTCTCCCAGAATTCAGACCATGGCTGTGTCTGCTACAACTTAAATACTGTCCAACAGAGTTGTGTGTGCTATATAGATATTGCTGTATATCTCCTATCTGCTTTCTGTCTTATAATTCTCCTGTGGTTTTGCATTCTGACCTTGAATTACAACACTCTTTTGCAGGATTTCCTAGACAGTTATATTTTGTAGGACAGTGGGGGATGACAGTGATGATTAATACCTTATTATTCAGAGCAACTGCATCAGTCACATTGCCATACAATACCAAAGTAAACAGTACTAGTACAGGGTATCATTCTTGTATTTCTGGGCACAGTGTTGGTATCTGACAGACCTGTGGGAGAAATGTTTGTTAGCACTACCTGAATTTTGCCACACACAGTACCAGATTCCACATTACTATTATGCACATACATCTCACTCTGTTACTCTACACACTCTGAATACAACTTGGCAACAAGGGAGTATAAATAGGTCTTACGCTCATAAGGTTTTGGGAGTTGCTAGTGTGCCAGTTTTGTTTTCATAGATGTGTGTTAATCAGTTGTATTTCCTGTTTGCTGCTTATACATCTGGGATCATCCCACTGATTTCCCAGGGGGACAGGTTGACAGGCAACAGATATGGGCCACTTTACTGGACATTCTGGTCATATCTGTACAGCTGTGGGGTATGATTCTGTATGCAGACTACTATCACTGCCACAATTCTAACCATAGCTCTGTGTGCTAAAATTCCAACAGTTCACATCTCAGTTGCATGTGCTATTTGGGTTTTGTTGTCTGCCTTTTCCTTGTTTTCTGTGTATGTGTCTCTCAGTTGTACTAAATGGCCTCTGGGAATTACAGCAGTCACATACAGGCATTCCTACACATTCTATTTATGGTGCACAGTGTGTATAACAATGCTTAATACAACAGTACTATTACGTGATTGCAAATCTACATTACCATATGATACCAGAGTATACACATGCAGTCCAGCAGTTAGACCTTTATTGTCAGGCTATTAGGCTTTTATTTACATACAAACTATATGAGACTCTTCCTGCCATATTCTCCATTGTATGCAGTACTTGCCTTAAACAATACAGGTTTTATACAGGCAATTAATGTACTAATACTTTTAAACTTATTTCCTATGACAGTATTTGCAAGAGTATTACTGACCTGCCTCACATCACAACATTTCTAGGTAACTTTCATGGGCCTCCTGGATCATGGCCCAGTCACTTGCAGCTGTGGAGGACATAAGAGGAATATTTAGTCATACCTATTCATGATATACATGAACGGGCAATTATTACACAGATAGTTGAGTGATACTTACACACAGCTGGGACATCCCCTACCATTCTAGACTCTTGGATCCACTGCTCCAAGAGGCCCCACTTAGACTGCTTCAGGTTGGTATAGTGATGCCTGACCTGCTCACCAGTTCGGGGTTTACCAGTTTCACTGGTGAGGTCATGGGCGAGATGGTCCCAGGCCTTATATTGGGAACCCTGGTACTGGCCCTGCAGCAGTCTCTGCTCCTGGTCTTTGACAAGGAGTCCTGCCATGACTTTCAACTCCTGGATGCACCAGCGCTGCACCCAAAAGCACACTCCCTCTCCCTTTCCTGATATGGTACCTGCAAAGGGAAGATACAACTGGTTATGAGATGTATTTCCACCTGTTGGGTTTAAGTAGGGCTGATTTCCTACACTTTACTGTGATTGGATGGTTTTGAAAAGGCTAGGCTATGGGCTAACCTGCTTATCTAAGGTTGGCATTGTTTAAAGGGGTATTACACTGGGCACATTGAGTTAGCTGGCCTCCACATTGCTTACACCTCCTAAGCTGGACTGTGCAATGCTTAGCATTGCTTACATTAGACTTTGCATTATATTTTCTTTCTGACATTGATTTATTATTCATTTCATCTTATATATATATATATATATATATATATATATATATGTATATGGTATCCATGATTCATGTGTACGTACACTGTATGGGTTCCTTTTGTTTTACTGGGAATTTCAACACTCTATTACAATTACAGCTCACATATGGGCTTACTGCTGTACTCCCGTTCACATATTTATGTTATGTAGTGGGTTATAGAACATATGACTGTATACTGATTCCTTTCACAGGTCCAGTTTGATTTTACTATAGTGAGGACTTGTTTGGTGATACCGCATTCTTTTGTACTGCTGTGATGGCTTGGTGGTTAACTAGTGTGACTATAGTGTATAGGGTCCTGGGTTCAAGACCTGCAAGACTGTTTATTTTGTTGCTGGGCAGAATAAGGGCCATTGGACACAAAATGATTAAGGCACGTTTGAGCAGTTGTAAGCTGGTTTGCGCAGGTTTGTGCAAGGGTAAGCAATGCTAATCTCTGGTTACTTACAGTTACATGAAGTTAGCTTCAAAATTGTTCAACCTGTGTGCGCATTGCTTACCCCCATGCAAACAGGCTTAAACACACTTACTAGTGCTTAAATATGCTTACTACTGCTTATCGGTGCTTACACTTGCTTACTAGTGCTTACTCCCACTTACAACTGCACTGATTTA
The DNA here is from genome assembly GCF_019279795.1 of Protopterus annectens. Lineage (NCBI taxonomy): Eukaryota > Metazoa > Chordata > Ceratodontiformes > Protopteridae > Protopterus > Protopterus annectens. The sequence goes on from NC_056729.1 coordinate 313,877,772, forward strand.
GACAATAATATATAATGGTTCAAGGGAAGGTGGGGGATTTGGAAGCTGTATGGAGTTGTCATTCATTACACATTTTACCTTCCATTTGTATCCATGATTCCTGTGTAAATATACTATATGGGGCATATGTGCTTATCTGGGGACTTTGCAACATTATGACACTGACACCTCACATGTGCATTTAATGCAGTACTCCAGTTCACAATTATATATTATTTAGTAGGTTATACAGCAAAAAAAGTTCATAAATTGATTTCACATGGAATGTGCTGCAGTGGGACTCAAACCGGGAATGCCTGCTCGTAAGGCTATTGTTCACTATTGTTATACTGCTTCATTTGCATATATCTTCCTTGTTATCCTCTTCAGCCATTTAAGCTGCAATAACCATAGCTAAGCAATGGGCACATCTTCGCACCTACGGTTAGCTTTAATCGGGTTCCTAAAAAAAAAGGGTTTATTTTATATGTATTTACTATTGCTGTTGTACATGTGCAGGGATATTGCTGGGGATATGCAGACACCTATGAGCAGTCTTGCTCATTCCAATGGCCTTTCTGCTGTTCTTCATTGTGGGGGCGTGCATATTCTGAGAGCTCTTCTCTCAGACACGCCCCTCTGCACTCGTACATGCTATGTGTAAGATTAGGAGCTCAGGCAGCGTGCCTTCATTAATATGCATGGTGCACTGCTGTCCTGCTCCTAAACAACCGCTTCCATGCAGGACTAAGCTAGCCCTGTACGGATGAATAGTAAATCTGGGGGAATATCTTTGAATGCCACTGTGTTTCTTAGAATCTCTGTTGTGCAATACCATGCTATTGTTTCTACTTGCTGCACAAACACAACAAGTTAGAGTGTGCTATAATCTTAACTGTGCATTTCATCTGATAAAATTTAAAGCAGAATGCCACAGCTCTTGACAGAAAAGTACTATAATGACAAATGTTGCTTCACAGAATTATTTTAAAATAGTGTATGCCACTTCTCTATTGCTATAGACTGAAACGCATGATATCAGAGCTCCATTCTGTACTCCCACTGAATATGCCAGACTAGGACTTGTCAACGATCAGTAGTGCTAGATTGCCAGCACTGTATTTTTTTTTTTATTTAACAGTGCATTGTTAAATTAATTTTAGTCATGCATTTTAAATGCCTCTTGCATTTTTCATCATGATAGCATGCAAAAATAATGTAACATCTCTAAAGAGAAGAGTATGTTCTCCCTAGTGTGTTTTTTATTTGTATTGCACACAACACTGCTACTTTTATTGCATTCTGATAGAATCATCAAAGAGCTGTTTTTTCCTTAGAGCCTCTGTTATGCAAAATAGTGTTGATGTCATTGTCCACTGTGGAGTCAAAATAAGGTAAATCACTGAGAATATAGAATTGCACTTTTTATAACAACGTATATTTTTTAGTTCACTGCTGTACATTATTATTCTGTTATAGTGAAGTGCAATGTAACGTAATAAACTGTACTGTCTCTAATGTTGTCTTCTGCAAAGCATCAGCAAAGGGGTATATCTTTAACATGATGCTAACCTCAATCTTAGTTTCTTTATGATCATAATTTGTGGAAATAATCCTCTTTTCAATATATCTGTGCACTGTTTGTTGGCTTTTGTCCTAAATATAGTATTTAAATAACAATTTACATAGTTACCTGTCAGATAAACTCAAAACATTGATAACAGTCTATTAACTGGTAAAGATTTGAAAAAGGCATTCAAAACAGTTAATGTAGTCTATTGATAGGAAAACTAACTATATTTTTCTAAATAAGTAACTCCATAATTCAATAATTACTTAATTGAAAGAACATTTACTATGCAAACCATAATGTCTCCTCTAAAACAGGAATTGTTAGTAATGGCATCCCACAAAATTGTCTTGTAAGCATATGATGATGATACGTTCATAGGTAAGTATTATGCTAGCTGCCCTTTTGGGCCATTTTAAGCCTAGGCAATTTCCCTCAAGGATGAGAATCAAACCTTGCACCTTGCCCCTGTTTGTTAAACACCTTAGCCGTTATATCAAACCCAAGCCATCTGCCCTTTTCATTATATATTAACAGTCTTTCATTAGAACTGGCTTCACTTCAGCACCATCATGTATGGACAATATACCTGAAGTATGAAAATGAACTAACATGAGCACTGTTAAACAACTTTTCATTGATTTGAAATTACACTGCTAATAACAAATTGACTATTAATAACACAAATTCATTGTAATGGATTATGATACTACTAAAATATTGGCTAAGGTTACAGCTCTGTGCAAAACTGAAACTGTGGATATATTAATTCCTTTCACAAAACAACAAAAATATTTGGATGTATTCCTGGGCAGCTCTCTTTCATTTCATAATCATATTGACTTTACAACTCCAAAGGATTTATATCAACTGAAAATGACTTACAGTACTTCGCCTTTACTTAAAATGAAGCATGCCAAGCTGTGCCCATTAACATATTACTTTTCAGAATAGAATATGCCTTACCTATCATAGCTCTTTTGACTGGAAAAAATGCAACTCTGTTACAAATTACACTAATATAACATTTTCAGATTTATACACCTTGTTAAACTTAAGGAACATCACTGCCTTTCCACACAAAAGACAAAATGACTAGTTATCACTGCTGTCACGTATTTACTTTCAAATTATTCAAAGACAGATTGGCAAATACTTTATCTGGGTATGATCTGACATGCCAGTCTTAACCTAAGTCTGCCCCATTTTACTGCAGCAAACTGTGAAGGTAATTTAATATATATTACCTGATTGATCTAGAACACTGTCCCTATGGACATTGCTGCATCAGACAATAATTATCTAAATAGAAAAGGAAAGTTAAACTCACATGTATCTCAAGAATATAAATGTGTATGTTTCATAGATGAGGGAGACTATATGCCTCTACAATAATATTTTTCTGAATATTTGTACTTATATTTCTAGGCCTCTGTGTCACTGATTGCACAATTTTGTGGAAAATATATTGGCTATGAAACAGTTGTAATGCCATTTCAACATTGTAACGCATATGTATAATATATTTGATTGTCTTTACTGTGTAATATAATTATGCCACTACCTTTTGTTTAATATCTTCATATGCTATTCTGTTTTGCTATATAAAATATTACCTGTTTAGATATCTTCTTAACTCTCTAACTTTTAATAATTTTTGCCATTTTGGCCTGGATAATGCCAAAACATAGTTTTGCACCAGCCCAACCACATGCTTAACACACAAATATACAAACAAACAAACAAAAAAATAGTAAGTAACTAAATAAATAAATAACTCATGATCATCTGCGCATCTCTTTAACAAAACCTAAATGTTTTGCTATTCTAGAATGTTCTTCCTTCCACTGAACTCCACTATACTTAAGGTCTCTAAATGTTTTGCTATTCTAGAATGTTCTTCCTTCCACTGAACTCCACTATACTTAAGGTCTCTAAATGTTTTGCTATTCTAGAATGTTCTCCCTTCCACTGAACTCCACTATACTTAAGGTATTTTACAACCCATTGTCTACCTCCTATGCTGATTCTGTCAATACTCATTTCCTATTACATCTGGGTACAAGAAGCTGGGGCATTTAGCTTGCAAGGAACTTGACGTACGCTTGTATTCACTGAACATTCAGTTCAGTAACCATGCATCCCCAAAGGGGAATTTCCTATGAGCTTGTTGTGCATTCTATGACCATCATTACTTGCCAACGTTTGTCTGCCTGAGATCCTCTCAGTTCTTCTCCAGCCCATTAAACCTGTACTGGTAATTTCTTGTCTGTCTGTGTCACCTAGTGCTACATCGTCTTTTTAACTTACTTTTTGACTTTATCATTCTAACACACTTTCATTTCCTACGCAACCTAACTTTTTAACCCATCTCACCTATCTCTAAATCATTTCCACTCTGCCCTTGAAGAAGTTGTTTTTTCAAGAGTATGAGGACTTACCTATGGAGCTGAACTATATCACATATATTATACTGCACTTGAAATCATCTTCCTGAACCTGCATAAAATCTGATAGTTTTTGTAACCTACATATTTTATTTGCACCTGGTATCATATACGTTGAATCATCTACATACACCTTGACCATTTGCCTTTTTGCCCATGTTATGTGTAAAACTAGCCCTTGGAATAGTAAACAGGGAGAACAGTTTTATGCAAAGAGAGATGCACTTTGTGCTGCCTACAGCAAACATTTTCTACATATCAGAAAGATAAAGTAAGTACCACCTAAGAAGGACAACTGGCTTGTGATTTATAGTTAGCCAAGCTATTTAAAAAGCTTAGTAAGATTTAAGTTATACAGGGACATCAGTTTCAGATTTTTTAAGCAGAAGATAAAACATCATGTCGAGGTGATGCAACAAACATTTATTGCTCTTAAATTAGTTCTGTCTGAAAGGAAAACAAAGCCCCTGTGGGCTCACAGAAACATCCAAGCAATGCCTTTTTTAGAACTATGAATTATGGAATTTCAATACCCAGTTCTGCATTTTGACCTTTTTGATTGAAATAAACAACCTTTTGCTGTCAGATCTGTTGATCTTAATCTGGCAAATCAAGCTGTTGCAGCAGCTTCTACCTTCCCAATAACACTGCAATTAAATGTTCTAGATTAGAGACCAGTGTTCCTTGCCAGGTGTTAGACTGCATACAAATTAGAGTTGTACAGCCATGCTATCAGACATAAAAAAGACTATGGTGCTTGAGAAGGAAAACTGTCTGTCTTAGGATCTCTAGCATGAGCAGTTTGTAACTGAGAAACAGCAGGATTATTTGGTCACACTTAAAGAACAGTGTGCTTCTCCTGCTTTATTAATTTAACCATCAGACTAATATGAGCAAATGTTTCTAATCCTTGCATGTAGTGAAACAACCTACTATGGCATATCCGCTCACCAATTACTTGCCTCTATGGAATAGAAGCATAGTAGTCCACAGATAAGTAAAGTGTGTGCTTTGTCAAAGAAGTTAAATGCATTTATTTCTGCAAGTTGATAAAGGAAGAAGACAGTATAATGGTAATTAATTAGGTTTCCGTTTTCCTAAGCTGCAAACTGTAGCATTTTTTTTCAGAATGCTTTCATGAAATAAATACACATATTGAAATTAATGTTTCATGTCACTTACATCAGATGGCTGGTATTTTCGTACAGACGTCTGGCACAGAAGACAATGATTGCTGCTAGGCATATTTTAGGAGGATTTCTTTTTGATGTATATTTCCACTTAGATTATTAAATTCAAATCACTATTTCTACCAGAATGAATGCTAATAATTTCTGCCAGACAGATTCCTTTTATAATTTCTACTTTTTCCCTTATAGTCGGCTGTAAATTTTTGAGTAAGTCACTCCTGGGGTGAGCTATGTTAATGGCAGCTTAAATACCTCATGTCCACTGTGCTTCCAATGTCATCTGCACCTAGAAGGCAGAGAGCTTTCGACTGAATGTCACTTTCTTAGTTATTGACTTGCTGTGAAACTGCCTTGAATCCTTTTGCTTACATATCACTGCAGTACTTAATATGACTGCTTTTCATTTGTCTCATATAAGTACATTTAGTCACATTCTAAGTGCATTTTCTGTCATAATATATTTTAAGAAATTACAGGAATCCAGTTTAATTGCCACTTTTGATACTATAAATTCACCAATGAAACTTTCATGCCGATACATTGTAATACACTACTTAAATGATTTACAGACAGCCTACATTCTTTTCACCGTATGTAAGGAATGAATTTTACATTCTTTTGATAGATTTCCATAATCACTAATCTCTTTTTCTGATGATGAAACCACTCACGTTAGATGAATTTCCAGTTTATTGTAAACATTTGAATCATGACTATGCTCCTTATTTAGGAGTTAATGCAGCTAGTCATATTGGCTTAATAAGAATTCAAAGTGCACCGAAAACATTTCCTTTCTTTTTAATGATATGACATGAGGTTCTGCTAACACCTTAAAGTTTGCTATTGATTACCACCAAAGCTTTTCAGAGGAAACAGTATCTGTGAAAATAGGCTAACAGATATATAACAGATTGTCAGGTCACATTATATGACCCACCTAGCAAGCATCCTTGTGCTAAGGAATCCACTGTAATTGCACATGCATTGTTATCTGCTAATGCACATATAGCTTTAGAAGAAAGACTGCTGTTAACAATATATATATATATATATATATATATATATATATATATATATATATAGATAAACACACACACACACACACACACACACACACACACATATATATACATATATATATATATATATATATATATATATATATATATATATAGATATAGATAGATAAACACACACACACACACACACTCACACACACACACACATATATATGTATATATATATATATATATATATATATATATATATATATATATACTTGTATTTGTACTTTAGTACATGTTCTGCCATGCAGAACTGCAGATTATAGAAATGAATCTCTTCCTCTTTTTTTCCATGCATATATGTAATGCAATGATGGGAAGATAAATCCTGGCTATTACTGTTTTTAATATTACATAGCTGATACACAACTGTCTATGCCATCCATCCCAGCTTAGACATTTTTGGGGAAAAGTGTTATCTGTGCTCAAGTCAGCCTTATAGTTACTTATTGGAGAGCACTGATACAGGAGAGTAATAATGCTTTGCACTCACATCAGCCTTTTACTTACTCAGTGGAGACCACTGATACAGGAACATAATAATGCTTTGCACTCATGTCAGCCTTTTACTTACTCAGTGAAGAACATTGATACAGGAAAGTAATAATGCTTTGCACTCATGTCAACCTTTTATTTATTCATTGGAAAGCACTGATACAGGAAATAATAATGCTTTGCACTCATGTCAGCCTTTTACTTACTCATTGGAGAGCACTGATACAGGAAAGTAATAATGCTTTGCACTCATGTCAGCCTTTTACCTACTCTGTGGAGATCACTGATACAGGAAAGTAGTAATGATTTGCACTTATGTCAGCCTTTTACTTCAGTGGAAAGCACTGATACAGGAAAGTAAAAATGTTTTGCACTCACATCAGTCTTTTGTTTACTCAGTGGAGAGCACTGATTCAGGAGACAAATTATAAAGGGGGTAACCCTACTAATACTGATAAAGGCTTTGCTTAGTTAACATGGATTTACAAGATAACTAGATTAATTGTTGAGCAAGATATGGTCGGCTTGTTGACCTCAATACTGACTGACCTTTTGTTCAGTTTTCATCATAGTAAATTCTGCTTGTTTGTTAACCAGGAGCAAAGTTTACTTCATTTAAGCGACCTGTTATTACCAAACATCTGTCTTCAACAGAGAGCACTTTCAAATTCTACATGACGTTTTCAGATATATTCATTTAGTCATAATTTTTCTGTGTGTGCTGCATTGATTATATTAGCCAGGCAGCTGAAGTTTTATACAGTGTACTTTCGAGCTTGCATTTAAAAATGATAATAATATGTTGCATATAATATACTGATTTTGTTTTACAAAAGAAGAAACAATTATGTTTCTTCCCATGGATTGTTCTGAGTCAAGCATCCAGTAGAAGCAATAAGCCTGATGATCATCTCACTTCTTCGTTTAATAAGAAAGCTAGTGCTTCACTTTCCATAAGAAAGAAAAACATGGAAACAACATCTTACCATTTTTTCCTGCTATATTTGGACTTCTAAAAGGTACATATCTGACACCCGTGCCCTGGCCCAGCAATCAAGGATCCTCAATCCTCACCACTAACACCAGTGAGGGGCATCCATATAAGAAAAATGATAATAAATATACACACAGTAAAGTACAATTTCCCTTAAGAGCACACAGAGATCACAGTCAGTCTGGGGCTGGTTTCTCCCTTCCCCTCCAGGTCACCAATAAGACTCCCCACTGGCACAGCTATAGGGTCCAGATCTCAGCCTAGCGGGCAAGCTAAAACCTCCAGCAATCTCTCTGTCCATCCAGTGCTTTGTGTCCCTGCTGAAGTAGCTGACAGACACACACACACACACACACACACACACACACACACACACACACACACACACACACACACACACTTTGAGATAAGAGTTTATACAACCACACAGACACTCCTGGGGAAGGCTGGCACAGGTTCTCCAGCTGTGCCCCTTTTCTGCTCAGTCTAAAAGGTAGTACCAGCTGCCACCACCCACTAATATTTACCAGCTACTCAAAGGCCCTTAAAAGAGTGTCCAATTTTTACTGTGCAATATTATTATCCAAATGGCAAGTGCGACCTAACTGTCAAAACTTATTTCGAGTGACTTGGTACAGCATCACTATATACATAATAATACCGTAGAAAATATCTGACATCAACACAGAAAAAACACTTAGTCTAATCTTCCTAATTCCTAGCAATTTCTAAGAGAAAACACAGTTCTTAATAACTTACATATAGAAACAGGCAGTGCTGGTGATGTTGGATGTTCTCAAGACAAATGCTCTGAGCTCTCTCATTCTTTCTCTTTAAAATGATAACAAAGAGCTGCTTCACATGACATCATTCTACACACTTCTCTGGTGTTCCCAGGCTAACAGAAACTACATTTACATTCTTTACACCTGGTCAGAAACCAGAGCAATAAAGGACATTTATACATGCAAATTCTAGCCATTAACTCTTGTCTTAAAACAGTAGGCAGGATGCCTCTCTCTAGACATATCGGCTCTGAATTTTGACATCAAAGACAATCATAAAATGCTTGACTTAGCTTTCTTACAGCAGAGTGCACTGTTGTTACATTTTTGCAGTTCAATATCCAATGCAGTCTTTTCACATTTAAGAGAACAAGCCTGTGGCTTACATTAATATTTACAAATGACAGAATTATCTACAAAATTCTATCTGGCTAGGCTGGCAGCCTTCACCTATCTTCACACATTTTCGCCCCTGGAGAATTCAAGCTACTTTTTCAAGTGACCCTTGAGAAACATTACTTGAGATGGTTAGGTCTATCTGAGAATACCTTACCCCATTCCCTGTCTTGAGAGCCCAGCTGTGTTGGCATTGCAAATCCCACTGTGATGCTGCACTGACATATATGCTTGCAACTCTAGGCTCCATCTTAGCAACTTGGCATTTTGCTGGCTGGCTCTGTATAACCATGTTAGGGGGTTGTGATCTGTCACTACAGTAAATTTTCTTCCATACAGATAAGGCTGAAGTTTCTGCAGTGCCCACACTATAACTAGACATTCCTTTTGTACAGCTGCATAGCATTCATTCCTGGGTTGGAGACTATGACTGAGATAAACCACTGGGTGTTCTTCTCCCTCTGAAGAAATCTGGCTAAGGACAGCCCACATACTGTGGTTTGAAGCATCCACCTGCACAACAAATTATTTGCTGTAATCTGGACTGGCTATCACAAGGGGTCCTCCCAATGCTTCTTTAAGCTTCTGGAATGCCTACTAACATGCTGGCATCCACATTACCTTATCTGGCCTGTTCTTCTTTGTCAGGTCTGTGGGGGGAGCCACTATGGTACTATAACTGGGTACAAACTTTCTGTAATGCCCTGCTGTCTCTAACAATGCCCTCATCTGCTTTTTGGTAGCAAGTGCAGGCCATGCCTGAATGACTTCCACTTTGGCAGGTTCTGGCCTGATCTTACCACTTCCCACTCTATGTCCCATGTAGGAGATGTCTGCCATACCCACCTGACATTTGCTGGGCTTAATGGTCAACCCTACCCTCTGTAGTATGCCCAGCACCGCCCTGATATGCTGAAGATGCTCTTGCCAAGAATGGCTGCAGATGGCAATATCATCTAGGAAGTCAAGGGCAAACCCTCCTGCTCATGCTAGGATATGATCTACCAGCCTTTGGAAAGTTGTTGGGGCATTTTTCATTTCAAAGGCCATCATTGTGAACTCATACAAGCCAAACAGAGTCATAAAGGCTGACTTCTCTTTAGCACTGGGAGTCAAGGGCACCTGCCAGTAAACCTTGGTAGGATCAATGGTTATAAGATACTTAGCCCCACCCAGCTGTTCTAGGGCCTCATCTGTCCTAGGCATAGGGTAAGCATCTGACTTTGTGTGCCTATTTAATTTCATGTAGTCCACACATAACCTGGTGCTGCCATCCTTCTTTGGCACCAGCACCACTGGGGCAGCTCAGGGACTGTTGGACTCTTGAATCACCCCTAGTTCCAACATCTCCTGTATCTCCTCCCTCAGAGTCTGTTTGACTCTCTTAGGCACCCTATAAGGGCCCTGTCTACTAGGCCTTTGGGCTCCTATATCCACCAGGTGCTGCACCAGGTGGGTGCACCCTGGTTTCCCAGTGAACATGTCCCCAAACTTCAGTAACACTGCTCGGATTTCTCAAACCTGTGTAGGAGATAGCTGCTGGGACATTGCTACACCTTCCACTGAGGTGTCAGTCCGAGCCTCACTGAGGAGATCAGTCACCAGATCTCCCTCAGACTCTTCCTGCAATCAACTGCAAATGCTCAGAACAATGGCCTCCCTATCATAGTAAGGTTTCATCATGTTAACATGGTACAATTTGTGCCTCTGCTTCCTGCCTAGCAGTTCCACCATCTAGTTAACATCACTTACCTTTCTTACTTCCTTGTAGGGTCCCTCCCAAGCTGCTTGCAGGTTGTTCTGTCTGACAGGAATGAGAACCATTACCTGCTGCCCCACAACATACTCTCTAGCTTGAGCATTCCTGTCATACCACACATTTTTCTGTTTTTGGGCTTCTGCCAGGTTTTCCTGGGCCAAGCCCATGAGTTCCCTGGGCCTTATCCTGAGGTTTAGGATGTATGTCACAACAGACTCCTTGTGAGGTTCACACTCATCTTCCCACTCATCACAAATTAAATCTAGAGGTCCACTCACCCTATGCCCATACAGCAACTCAAAGGGTGAAAAACCTGTGGATTCCTGGGGAGCCTCTCTGTAAGCAAACAACAGATGGAGAAAATATCTGTCCCATTCCCTCTTTAACTGGTCTGCAAATGTCTGTAGCATGGACTTGATTGTAGAGTTTAACCTCTCAACAAGACCATTAGTCTGGGGATGGTAGGGGTGGTCTTCAGGTGATTCAACCCACAATACGTCTGCAGACAAGCCAGCAGGTCTGACATGAAATTGGCACCTCTGTCAGTCAGTATTTCTTTTGGGAAACCTACCCTGCTGAAAATCTCTAACAAAGCATCTGTCACCTTTTCTACCTCGATGGAGGATAGAGCCACTGCCACAGGGTATTGTGTAGCATAATCCACTACCACTCGGATATACTTTTTCCTGTGGAACTTGGGAAACTCAGAGGCCCCACAATATCCATAGCTACCCTATGAAATGTCTTCTCAATCACAGGCAAAGGCAACAAAGGAGCTCTCACCTTGTCTCCTGCCTTGCCTACCTTTTGGCACTGCTCACAGGTCCTTAAGTACCCTGATACATCCCTGGAAATTCCAGGCCAATAGAAGTTCTGCACAATACGTCTCTTTGCATGTTTTATGCCCATATGACCTGCAAAAAGAATATCTTGGGCTATGGCTAGAAGTGCCAGATGGTAGGCTCTAGGCACTACCAACTGCTGTACCCTCTCACCTTCTAGCCCTCCCTCAGGGGTCCACTCTCTATACAGTAACCCTTTGTCCCAGTATACAGATTCCCTTTTCCCTTGAGAATCAGGTACCTCACTGGCTACCTGCCTCAGGCCTTGCAATGTAGGGTCTGAGATCTGAGCCTGTTTCAGCTCTCTCTTTGTAATCCTTCCCAGCTCCCATTCCACAGGAAGTCTGGCATCCTCTGACAGTGGTGTCTCATTGTCAGCCGGGGTACTACTACTCACCTCTACCTTTGCAGTCACTCTGTCCAAGGCAACATCAGTACCCACAAGCAGCTGTGGCTCACATTCAGTCTCACTGCTACAGAGTATCTCCCTCTCTAAAGTAACCACCTCACCAGTCCTGGCTGCAAGTATGCAGTCTGTCTGGGTCTCCTCCAGGCTACCAGACTCACATGCATGTCTTCTATCCTGACTATGTGTAACTGCATAAGCACATGGTACTGCCTCATCCAAATCCTTCCCTATCAGGACATCTGCAGGATGGTAGTTCAGTACCCTTGTTGTCTCAAGACAACTGACATTTTGTCTTCCCCACTTAGTGGCTCTTTCACCTTTTGTTCCCCACATTGCCTCTGTGTACATCTTTATGCCACATGCCCCCACTGGTTGCATTCACAACATTTAACTCTAGGTCCAGGACGTGTACCTGGATTAGTGGCTTCCTCTGCTACTGGCAGATTCTGTTGGGACAGCCTGTGCTGCCCACCATGGGTTCCTTTAGACCCATGAGCAGTACTGGGTGTCCTTTTACTGTGCAGGGATGCCCTGCTTGCTAGATATAGGTCTACCTTCTTCCCCAACTCATCTGAAGTATAATATTGTCTATCAGCTAACCAGATCCTCATGTCCTCAGGCAAAGTGCTAAGGGCTTGTTCCCTCACCAAAATTTCTGCCAGCCCTTCAAAAGTGGTGCCTGACATCCACTCACCCACCTGTGAAAATAAGTGCTCAGTTCAGCAACATATTCACACAAACTTCAATCTGCCTTGCATCTATGCTCACAAAACATTTTCCATAAGTTTCAGGTGTTAGCTTAAAACATTCTAACAAGTGATTTTTAACAGCAGTATAATCAAAATATTCACAACACCGTTACAGCTTAACCATGCAGTAAGGGGGTCAGGAGCTGTACCCAGAGCCTTTGGTCAACATCATACTGTTTATATACCCTCTCAAACATATGAATGAAACTATCAAAATTACCCCCCCTCTTTAAACTGCGGAAGAAATTTACTGACCTTTTGTGCTTCTGGGGTCCAGTTACTCCCTTCCTCATTATCTCTATGACTCTGGTGAAAAGTCAGCATCTCCTTCTCATGCTGCCTCTGCCACTCCTTTTCCTCAGCTTCCACGCATAGCACTTTCTCATTCTCCTCAGCCTGCAGACATCTCAGTCTCTCAGCTGCTTCTATTTCCAAACACCTGGCCTCCAACTCAAGAATCTTTAGCTCCAGATAGATTTTTAAGTCATCTGAAGAAAGGTTGAACTGTTCATTCTCTGAGGGAGGTACATCTCTACTACAAGCCAATTCGTATTTGCCAACCAATTAATATGTGGTGTGGATATCCCACCACTGCCAAACAATTATTATGTGATGCCCATGCCCTGACACAGCAATCAAGGAGCCGCAATCCTCACCACTAACACCAGTGAGGGGCTTCCATATAGGGAAAGGATAATAAATACACACACAGTAAAGTACAATTTCCCTTAAGAGCACACAGAGATCACAGTCAGCCTGGAGCTGGTTTCTCCCTTTCTCTTCTGGTCCCCAATAAGACTCCCCACTGGCACAGCTATAGGGTCCAGATCTCTGCAAAGTGGGCAAGCTAAAACTCCAGCACCCTCTCTGTCCATCCAGTGCTTCATGTCCCTGCCCAAGTAGCTGACACACGCACACACACTTTGAGATAAGAGTTTATACAACCACACAAACTCTTGGGGAAGGCTGTCACATGTTCTCCAGCTGTGCCCCTTTTCTGCCCAGTCTAAAAGGTAGTACCAGCTGCCACCACCCACTAATATTTATCAGCTACTAAAAGGCCCTTAAAAGGGTGTCCAGTTATTACTGTGCAATATTATTATCCAAATGGTAAGTGTGACCTAACAGCCAATACTTATTTGGAGTGACTTGGTACAGCATCACTATATACATGCAATGTACTCTTAGAGCTTAAACTAACTCTACATAAAACAGTCACAGTTGAAAGGTTTAAAAATATTGAAGAATAAATAATAAAAACACAAAACAATACTTCTTACTACACAGTGCTAGTCAAGAGTTCAGAGATCACAGAGAAATACTTAAAATAATGCCGTAGAAAAGTTCTGACATCAACACAGAGAAACAGTTAGTCTAATCTTCCTAATTCCTAGCTATTTCTAAGAGAAAACATAGTTCTAAATAACTTACATATAGAAACAGGCAGTGCTGGTTATGTTGGATGTTCTCAAGACAAATGCTCTGAGCTCTCTTATTCTTTCTCTTTAAATTGATAACACAGAGCTGCTTCACATGACATCATTATTCACACTTCTCTGGTGTTCCCAGGCTAACAGAAACTACATTTACATTCTTTATACCTGGTCAGAAACCAGAGCAATAAAGGACATTTATACATGCAAATTCTAGCTATTAACTCTGGTCTTAAAACAAATTTTGACATCAAAGACAGTCATAAAATGCTTGACTTAGCTTTCTTACAGCAGAGTGCACTGTTGTTACATTTTTGCAGTTCGATATCCAATGCAGTCTTTTCACATTTAAGAGAACAAGCCTGTGGCTTACATTAATATTTACAAATGACAGAATTATGTTTACAAATGACAGAATTATCTACAAACTTCTATCTGGCTAGGCTGGCAGCCTTCACCTATCTTCACAGCACAGATTAATGTTTCTTTCCTGAGTGTAACAAATAAAAAGATAGGCATTAGGAATATATGGGATACATTATACCATTGTAAAGAAAAACATATATTTCTTGACTAATTCATGCACCATCGGACTTCAGACCGCTTACCAGCCAGTGCTTTGTCATGTGCTTTACCCTCATGTGACATATTATGCCCTTGACTGGAGTCAAGAGATAGAAGATAAGGATTGGGCACTGTAATGCTCAATTTGACAAGACCATTTTATTTTATAGAGCCCTGAATGCTCCTTGCATCACACAGTGCAGGTGCCAGCAATAAGTATGGTTTGTGTGTGGTAACAAATCATCAGCATCTGCTGACTGTGCCATCTACCTTGTTGTGCCTGGGGCCCCCTCCTCATTCACTCCATCATAGCTATGTCTTTGTTGTTGGGCATACAGTTTTGTATCTTTCAGAGTCTTGTTCTTTACCTACAGATAAACACTTATGAAGCAGACCTCACAAGGAGAGAAGGCCAGCAGGCAGTTAATCATGACAAAAAGCCAACCCTACTAAAATAACCCAGATTGGGAATCAAAACAGGGTTGCTGATGACGTGTATAAACACCATCCCCATGTGTCATCAGCTGGCTACATTCAGTGTTGTGATGTTGCTTTTTTAATAGTAATGAGTAGAAACCGATCCTTTGAAAAATAATTTCTGACCTTACTTTAACCACAAACGATGGTCATAATCTAGTTAGATTTGTTTTATATTTTGCTTACATTGATGAGTTGATGTTTCATTCAAATACCTCTGTAGAGTTGTAGTTGCAGTTTAAAATTGTGTTCACAGGCTTATTTATCTCTTACCTGGAGTGGGTTACCGTGTTCTAATATTAGTGATTCAGGTTCTGACTTTGAATTAAATTAACAGAATCCTGGAAAGAAGCAGAAATGGAAGACCAGGATGAAATACTAAGTGAATTATTTACATTAAATAATGGAATTATGAAATATCACTGTGATAGAAAAGAAGAACAAATATCAGTACAATTAAGCAGAAGAAAAATAAATAAATAAGAATGATTCAGAAAAGCCATAATGATATTGTGATGAATAAGGAAGATAGAGCTGGGGGATTCCCTCACAGGTATGAAGAAGTGGAGGATTTGCTGGGTGGGTCACCTGAAAAAAATGTGTAGTCCTCTTAAAGACAGGAAAGACAGATTATCCAAGAATGGCAACACCCATCACACTGCATCACAGGATCAGACTTTGGCGACAAGAAACTATTTACAGCCACTTCCAACCAGAAAAGGGGGTAGTGAAGATGTTTCTGTTGAACATGCTGGTTGAGTTTCTTAATACAAATTCTATTTGGAGATAGAATTAACTAACTGCTGACTAACATTGCTTGCCATATAAATATTAGAATTCTATACAGGTGTAATCCTATGACTGGATGGCCACCATGGAGGTAAGTAAGCAAAGAAAGAATTTTGAAATTTGTGAAAAGGATGTAGAACTAACTACATGACTACAGGCAAATGGTGTATCTCATGGATAAGTACATAAATGATATAAATCTTCTCTTTAAAACAGTGATTGACTGAAATCTAGTCTATCTTTCAACACTGCATACTGATCCCTTTGGTCAAATTACCTGGATGTCAAGACCCATAGAGTCCCCCAGCTGTATGATCATTTCTGATTGTAAAGCCTTCTTTGACTCTCTCAGTGCATGAAACTCCATTCTCTATGATATGGAGACATAGGATGATAGAATCATAGGAGATTACTAGGCTATCGACCTGGAGGTCATTTTAAGCCTAGCTGTTTCATCCCAATATAATACCATAGAAATATTAGTTAATACCCAAGATTTCATTTAGTAATGGCTGCCCATGTCCAGGAGGGTTGTGGGTGTTATTCCCAATAGGAATTTTTGGTGTCCCAGCCACTTGTCCAGGTTCCTGTTAAAAAGTGTCATAGAGCCCTCCTATTGATATATTGGCCTATGGCTAGACCAACAGTTAAACTTCAGCTAGGACAATAGGGAAGCTAAAGGAACATTACTCTTCTGTGCCAGGACAAAGGACAGCAACAGATAAAAGACTCCTCCAGTCCCATTTAGAATACAGATTACCCACATGTGAGGGGCCAACACACTCAGCCTCTGCATAAAGTCTTGAGCCCATCCTAAGCAGAGTATGATTATGTGTGATTCTGCAGCAGAAATAGGTATAATTATGAATTTATATTTAAAGCTATCATTGCAGGCATTTGCACTGTTAGTTTGTGCTAGAGCAAATCTTTAGTAATACAAAAGAATAGTATCATTATGCTGTGATAAAATTAAGTTTCATGACACACAGAAAGGGGAATTGTTTACAAAGTATGCTCTTGTAAGTCTATTATGCAATGAGCTGCACAGGACAAGACACTTGGTCTTAGCTCGTGAGATAGAACTGTTATAAACTGTTATAAAAAGTTTAGTAAGTGGCTTCAGTATATGATGAAATGCACCAGACTGCTCTTTCCATCAGCCAAGTATGTGAGTCAGTGTATTTTATGCATCTTAAAATTATACAGTGACAGCATGAATCAGCAAATGTAAGCTATATGCTGTCAGAGGTCTGTTAGATGAGACAGCTCTTCTATCCATTGTAAGAAATGTGAACAATCATTTTGTTTATATTTATGCCTGGGTGCATTAATTTTAAATGGGAGTCTCTGAACTCTGGGTGTAGATATAAGGGGGTTCATGACCACTGGCTATATTGTCTCTGAGATTGCTTGCAAGTATTTAATAACTGAACTATGTTGGATAGTAAGTGCTTTATAATAAATCTGCTTTGTACATTTTACTGGTGTGTGCCTCCTTTTCTACCCAAGTTATCTGTGCTGTAATTTATTACCTTGTCTTAGAATTTTAGTGTTGGACCTAAACATTTCAGTAGCAATGTGGATAAGATTCAAGGCACCACAGAAAGGGAAGGAGAAGGTGATAAAATGACTGCTGTTCATATCTGGGATGAAAGTGGCAGTCAAGAAATAAAAGGCAGACAAAAGATACATTTCCTACAGAAAAATTCCCTTGGTGGTTTAATGATGGTTCATGGACCTCAGTAGGAAGAATTTTAAGTAAAACATTCCTACAAGCTTTAGAGTATCAAAATGTTAGTAAAAGTGTAAATCCAGAGGAAATGGCAAAAGCTTTATCAAATTTAAACTTAGATTAACAAAGGAAAAAAGATTAAGGAGGGGGGTTGTACAAATGACTTGTTATTTTTAACAGCAATGAGGTAAGTAGATGTTGGAAAAGCTCACAAGGAAAGTTCTTTATTTGGAAGACCTGTGTAACGAATATGAACATAAAGGCTGTTTATACACAGATTCCTTAGAAAAAGCAGATCAAACTGCAGAAAAGTAGAGAATTAATTAATTTCTTTATCAACAAGAACAACACAGATAGTGGAGAATTAGGGACCTGGGAAGCCCCCCCCCCCCACCCCTCAGCTAGGGTGCAAACACTGATGTGTGATCAAGGGCTCAGTCCAGCTATCTAGGAATGGTGACTGTCTATCATCAAATAATGACGAATATAAGAATGACTTTTTAGGCATATGTTATGTTGTAGAGAATGTTTTTTAGTTCTTAAGATGAGAGTCAGTCATAGACGTCAACAGAAATGAGAGTGTACATTTGGAAACAGCTACCAAACTTGATCCAGACAAACAAATAAAAGCCAGAACAGGTGGTGTTTAAGTCATTTTCCTTCAATTTTTGGATACAAGAAGAAATACATAGCAATCAATTTCAAATATGATATGTAGATATTCTTATATAATAAATCACCCATACCTAAATAAGTTCTTTGTGCATTAGAAACACATGTTGTAACAGTTTAATGTCTTATTATTTGTCTGGCATCTGACTTTCACCAAGCATGGCCAAAGCTGATGGAAGCAGGCCTTTGAAATGAACAGGAGAGGCTGCATACCAGGTAAGTGAGATGGAAATGTTGGCTGACACCTTTTCACTAGACATTGATCAGGATGGTGTTCTGAAGCTGCAGAGTAGCAGTAATTCACTAGTAATAATAAGTGATATGAGAACTTGATTAACAACGGCTATAGTAGAAGGGACTGCTAATGTCCTCTCTAACAGGCAGTGCTAAACAGCAAGTTTGGGGTGCAGTTCAAATATTAGAACAATTGAAAAGAATTAATGGAAGAAAGAGCAGCAGGAGCCATGTAATGCAAATAAAGTAAAAGAAGTAACCATAAAACTAATATTTGTATATGTGTTAAAATGGAGAGAAGAAGCAGCGGCTATTAATGGGGTTAGAATGGATGAAATACATGAAAAAAGAAAGAAAGGAAATGAGTAGGGAGAAAACGTAAAGATAGAAAGACAGTCGGCACCTGCACAAAATGCTCAGGAAGATCAGGCAAAATGAAATGAGGTATATTTTGATTTACCAAGTGAAGAATGCATGCAAGTGTTTCATAACAGAAATGTGTTGGCTTGAAGGTATTGGATGTATCATGTCTTCTTTTCCATCTGAGTTATATGTGTTGTAATTAATTACCATGTCTCAGAATTCTAGTGTTGAGTCTAGGATACCATGGTCACCCTCATAAGAAAAAGAAACCCTGAGACTTTCCAGATTACTCTATAAAATATATATATTCATCACCTTAGCACTCGAATGTAAGCATCTTTATACAGTTCACAAAAAGACTACCAATAAAGCAAAGAAGAGAATTGCTTATTGGCGCTCTATACTTCAAATACCTAAAGCAACATATATCAACATATATCAAAAACCTGTGGAGTGTTGGCAGAAGAAAACTGTTTAGTTTTGCAAATTTCTTTACAAGCTGAGTAATTACCACAAGGAAACATCCAAGTAATATACCCCCATCAGTAGAATGTTGCCTGTCAAATACACCTGAAAACTTTTCTTATAATGATTTAAAAAGCCACCTATTGTCTTCCCACATCTGCAAAGGCAACAGGGTGAAATTAATTCAGATAACTTCTTATTAGCTAATATAATATCCCAATGTCTGAATACTAGCTTCTGAAAAGCATTATAATTACTCTCAAAAGTAGTCACAAATCTAATACAAGAATCTTTTCTCTGGTTTTCCTTATATTGTAATAAATCAGATCTATTAATGTCCTGAAAAGCATTATAAGATAGATGTATATCTTGGTATTTATAACCCCTATCAGCAAACAATTGAAAAATAATTGATAATCAAATTGTTCAGCATTAGAGCAAATTCTTTTAACTCTAAGAAACTGAGACTTGGAACTATTTTAATAACAAGAGGGGAATGACTACTGAGGGTATCAATGAATGAATTATAACTATATGGTTTCCTAAAGACAGATGTTTCCAAAATACTATCTTGATTTTTGGAACCCAAAACACCCAAAAAGGATATGTGCTTAAGATCATAGTTCAAACTAAATTGAAGCCCCCATATATTTTCATTGAGATATTGTACAAATTATTGTAAATAAATTATATTAGATGTCCAAACTTGCCAATAATCATTCATGTATCTTATCCATATGACAATAGCCTTAAAAAAATATTATGTCTGGTATCATAAATAAGCTGTTCTTCCAAATACCCCATTAATGAATCAGCATAAATGAGGGCAAAAGATGCTCCCACAGCAGTCCCCTTAAGTTATAAATAACATTCACCACTAAAATAAAAACATTCTTGGTTAATACATGTTCAAGTTAAGCAAACCAAAAAAGGTGTTAATACAAGAACTGTAAAGGGGTATTCTATCCAGCCAATATTGTAAGGCCAAGAGACCAGCTCAATGAGGAATGTTAGTCTATAAGGCCTTCACATCTAAAGTGCATGCATTCCACCCATTTTCTAATTGTGTCCCTTGTAAAACATTCAAAAATTGAGTAGTGGCCTGTATCCTAGAATGAATCCCTGCAAATAAAGGTTCATAGGTTCATAGGTTTATACTAGGCTATCTGCCCTAAGGCATTTATTTATATGAAAAAATACTGTGCCCATTAGTTTGTTGTGCCTCTGTCCAGCAGTGACCCAGAGATGATTCCCGATCTCCCATCCACAGGTCTAGATTTCTCTTGAACAGAGTCAGCGAGGTGCTCTGCCTCACATGGACTGATAAATCTATCCTCCAGCACGTCCTATTTATATCTTGCTCTAGTGGTTTTGGTGGATTTGGATTTTTGAGGTGGAGCATGTCCATTAATTCGGGTTGGACATGGCCTTGTATGTCAGGCACATGTCACCTCTGAGCAACTGAATAGAGCTGGAGTTTCTTCAATCTGGCAGCATATGACAGATTTTGGAGTCCCTTTATCCTTTTGGTGAGGAACTTTGGGGTCTCTCCAATTGCTGCAGATGTCGGGTGAGATACATCCCGAATGGGGCATTGTACTCGATCATTGGTCTGATAAGTGAAGAGTACAGAACAATGACCTCACTAGATCTGGATGTGAATCCTTCATGATCAGGTGGGCAATGTAGAAGGTCTTTCTAACCACTTTAGCAATGTGAGTGTCAAAGGCCACTGTCAACCTGGGTCCCCAGGTCCCTGATAACCTCTTCTGTGCTTAGTGGATTGCCACCTATATGGTAGCTTGGGGTTACCTTGTTTTCCCGAAGGGTATGACTATACATTTTTGGCGTTTAACTTCAGGCCATGGCTCTGGCACCAGCTATCTGTTTCCGTGAGTCCCTTCTGAAGGATATCAGTGTCCGATGCACTTTCCACTATGGCCCAGTTTGCAGTCATCTGCAAACTTTGTCAAAGTCCTCCCATGTTGGCCTGTACTGTAGATGCCAAACAATGTGGGACACCACTTGTGACCAGCAACTCTAACCCTGTGGGTTCTGTCCTTAAGCCAGTGCAACCCATCTTGTGACATATGGGTTTACATTTGCAAAGTCAAGGTAGGCTGTATGGACTGCCTTCCTCATCAATGGCCTTGGTGACTATTACCAAGTTCAAAAGGCATGATCTTCCCGGGTCCAATGTCTGCAAGTCCCCTATATCTTTGTTTATGAGCTCCATTATGATCCTCTCCATAGCTTTGCAGACTAGACTTGTTAAGCTTAAATTACCAGGGTCCGTGAGCGCCACCTTTGTGGAGTGGGACCAATCCTGTGGTAAGGCTGAGATTAAACAGATGCTGTGTTTTTAGCTTTAGAGAGCAGCTTTCACCTGCGCATTTGAGATGTCACTGAACCTGTCTGCCAGTATGTTGGCAATGTCTGTGGGTTCAGTGATTTTTGTATCATTTTGGACTAATTCTGAATAAAATGCAAGAAAGACAGAAAAGGTTCTGTCAAAGAACCTCGGCCCGACACAACTGGTCTACTAGAGTGACAGCAGATATCTTTGTGCAACTCAGCTAACATGTAAAAATATTGTGGATGTGAGTCTGACACATTCAAATGATATAACACTTCCTTAGTGATTATACCTTCATCCAAAGCTAATTGTAGGAATGAATCCAAATCACATTTAAACTTCAAAGTAGGATCCAGTATCGTTTGCTGATTAAAACTTTTATCATGCAATTGAATATAGGCTTCCCTTAAATACATATCCCAATCCCAAACCACCACAAACCCTCCTTTATCAGCTTGATTAAAAACAATATTTTTATTACTACTCAATGTTCTCAAAGCTGGCTTCTGAGAATTAGGGTCTATATTAGAACACCGAACATTCAAAATGTCGAGTGTTCTAATATCGAACCCTAGCAATCGAAAATACAAAACATTGAACATTCAGAACAGCAATTTTTTTTCCTAGGGAAAAAATTTGCTGTTCCAAAATACATACACACAACACAAGCATACCAAACAAACAGCAATCCACACACATACACCTAAACTCTTACACCTAACCCTACACTAAACTATGCATAAACCATTAACTATCCACTTACCTTAACCCAAACCCTAGCCCTAAGGTCCGTCACTATCGCACAGTCACCTTACCCGCACCCTAACCCTGACTCACTTACCCTGCCCTAACCATCACATCCACACAATCGCACACTTACCTGACCCTCGCCCTAACCCTAACTCACCTAACCCACCCTAACCCACACGTCCACACAAACGCACACTTACCTGAACCCCACCCGTAACTTTCCACCAGAGCGCTGAAAATACCAAAGTAACAGAAATAGACAACTGAATTCTTGCCATAGGAAAGAATTTGGTTTTCTGTTGCTTCGATATTTTCAGCTTTCGCTGAAAATGGGTCGATATTAGAACACTCGACATTTCAAATGTTTGGTGTTCTAATATAGGCCCGAGGATTAAAAAGGGTCTTCTGATGGAAATAACCATCATTGAAACCAAAATGTAAATCCTTAAGGACCTGCCTTTGAAAGGCTGCTGCACTTTAAAATGAAATGCATTAGACATTGAAAACTTATCGTTACCACCAAACAACAATTTAAGATTCAATAACTTATAAAAATCCATGACACCTTAAACAAATATTTCTTCAGAAAGTGGATGGGATGGAACAAGGTTTACACCTTTATTCAAAATTTCCATTTTATCCATAGATAAATTTGTAGAAGAGATACTATGTAAAATGCCCCCATTTGCTATTTCAGAATCATTAAATGCAAGAGGGCCTCCAGCCCAGAAGCCTCTATTGCAGTGTTTATGTTCAGCCCTTCTGTAAAATTGGAAGGGTTAGAAATGTTTTTTTTTTTGTCTGCCGGTAACTGGGAGCAAGTTTCAACATCAGTCTCAATAGCCAAAGCTTCATAATGGCCTCTGCAACCACCCCAGATTTTTTTTTTTTAATGGAATTTAATCTTATCTCCATTTTGATTCTTACAGTGACCTGTTCCTGAAGAAAATGCAACAGATTTCTGGACAGAAAATGGCTTCCCCTGGGTATAATCACTGGCATCTCATTGAAACTTCTTATATTTACACTGTCTAAGTTCCTGTTCCAAAGTCACTAAATCAGATGTTAACAATATATGTAAATTGTTCCTTAAAGTTGTCATACATATAAAAAGACTTAGCCAGATTCAATAAAGCCTACCCAATCTGTTTCCACCGTGTGCACATCTCAGTGCAATGCGGATACAGTAACTCACTGTTTTGGATTCATTAAGCAGCTCTACACAGTGTGCAAATAAGGTAAACAACATGGAATACAAATTACAGCATAAGCATCTGAACTGTATGCTAATCAGCCAATCCAAGATGGAGGAGCTATTCAACAAGCTATAATGAAACCCTGTAGACTCAGAGCTGGTTTCCCTATGAATTTCAAAACCTACTGGAATACAGCTATGGAAAGGAATCTACACAGAAGCAATGTTATGGGCTGCTTTTGTTTTATTTCATGTGTATGTGCAACAGGCTGAAGTTTATGCTACTGCTGCTGTTGCTAACAGACCAAGGCCAAGAAGGAGAAGAGTTTTCAGATCCTGGTTAATTTATCACAGTCTACATGATGTGGAAACTGTAGAGCAGTACAGGGTGGATAAAGACACACTACATGAACTCTGCAACCAACCTCTGTCATCCTCAACTCACAGTCAGGGCAAACCGAGGGGGACCCATCCCAATGAAGGCAATGATATGTGTAGCACATAGAATTTTAGCTACAGGTACCTTTCAGAGACCAACAGCATACATGCTGGGGGTGTCATAGGCATCAGCCTCCATCATTTCTTGAATGCAATGCTCCAACATGCTAGTGACCATATATATTTCCATGTACTCTTGAGGATAAGGCCAGAAATATGCAGGAGTTTTACCCTGTAGCACACTACCCTGGAATACTGGGTGCCATAGATTGCACACATGTAGAAATTAAGGGATCACCCAGGGAAGAGGGAAGGTTCTACATAAACAGAAAGGGCTTCTGCACTTTTAACTGCCAAGTCTTATGTAATGCTAAGGGAATCATCTTGAATGTGTTTGCTGGCAACCCAGGCAGTTACCACAACTCACATAGGTGGCACACCTCCCAACTCTATTGGATGTTCACTGGGGGAATATCCCACAGGATCACTTACTGGACAAACAGGTTATACACTGGAACTGTGCCTGTTGACACCCATCAGAAATACAGACACACACCTGCTGAAGAATGCCAAAATGAGGCACACGCTCAAACCAGAAATATTATAGAGTGTGCGTTTGGGCTGTTGAAGTCATGGTTCCAATACCTAGATACAGCTGGGGGAGCCCTGCAGTACAGTCCAGGGGTATGTACTGAAATATTCACAGTATTTGCCATGCTACACAACATTATCCTGAGAAAACAGCTTCAGTAGGATCAACAAGGGGAAGGAGCACACATCCCACCACTGAGGGCAAGGTCACCACAGCCATTTGCAGGTGAGGAATCAGAGGGGGAAGCAGCAGCTGCTGTGGGTGTAGGCAGACATAGGGGTGCTCAACATGCTCTCACATTGTCTAAGAGACAATGCATAGCACACTAACTTACCACCTAAGGACATAAAACCGTCCTCTTCTGCACATACATATAGTAACACTAATGTCAGGTTACTCTCACAACATTTACCTACCCATGTAATGGCTGTGTATTGCTTCCATAAGACAGAGTCAGCCTTGAACTAAAACTGTTTGCCACAGCTGGATTTACAACATAAGTGTTGAACCTGAACTGTACTGTGTAATAATATGAATGACTGGCATATCCTTGCATGTTATTACTTGGCAGTGTAAACAGATAAAAGGTGGGAGATTTGTAGAGAAACAACATTAACATGACTGCACTTATATGTGTCCATTTTTAAGTAGAAGGCTTCAGGAATCAAAGATTCACACAGTCATACCTGTCAAAAGTAGTGATGGTCACTGCATGTCCTCAGTTTAGCACCATATATATTTGTACTGGAAAATCATTAACGAGATAAGATAGAAGGTAATGATACACACTGCAGTTTCAGACTTCACAACCCACACAAGATCATTTACAATTAAGATGGAGACATTTTGATGCTATCAACTGTCTAATTTTCTAAGATCAATATAAGTAAAAGGTGCAAATACAGATATACTAAGAACTAAGTTAGTTATGCACCATGAGCATCAGACACAAAGCTTATGTATCCCTGAATCCAAAAGGTACAAAACAAGGATATGGCACAATTATCATCACTTGCACAGGGTGTTGTGTGGGGGAGGGAGGTCAAGAAGCCTAGGTTTTTACAAAAGGTCGGAGTCTGTGTGTGAGTAAGAAAGAAAAGCAGCAGTCATCAGGATAAAGCAACAAGTAGACAGTGAGACAAAGTGAATTTCAAGCTTCTTGGCTGAACCATGTAACTGCTGTATGTGTGCCTGTGTGGGTCCCCCAGGTGATATTGGTGTTTGAGTGTCTGCATGAACACAGCCAAACTCTGTGCTAGCTCTACATTTTGGTATGTTTGCCAGGTGTTAGCAGTGCATGGTAGAGGGGGAAGTTCATATTTGTCTTACCCAGCCATGAGAACTGGCTCTGACAGGAGTTGCACTAGCACATCCACACCCACAGTCACATGCACTGCTGTTACCTGAAAGTGACTGAGGTCTGCTGGATGAGCTCCCCTCATGAGGATGCCTATGACCATGACCCCATGCCCTGCCACATCTGGGTGTGGAGAGCTCAACCACTGATGGAGCAGTGAAAGTACTGCCACTATGCGAACATGATCAAGCACAGCCACATTGGCTGATGGCAGATGATGTGGCTGACCAAAACCCATGAGGATGCCATCCCCCTTCCAGCAGATGTTCCATCACAGACACTGCCTGTTACAATGTGTCAAACATCCGAGCCATTGAATCAGAAAAATGGTGGAGGCAGTCACTCATGTTAGCCTGTGCCACATCTACAGTCCTAAGCATTTCTTTGGAACACCTATTGGGATTTGTCTGTGCCTCCATGATGGCCTTAAACATATGCTCAGTGGCACGGAAAGAGACACCTGGATCAGGTGGAGAATGGACAGCAAGCCTCCTCTGACCACTGCTAACAACCTTCCTGTGTGGTATCCTTCCCACACTGTGGCTCTGGGCAGAGTCAACAGGCATTGATGCTGCAGTAACCACACTTCCCTAATTGATTATATCACCCTCCACCTGTCCAGTAGCTTACTTAAATGGGTTGCCATAGGCCTAATGGATGTGTCCATTGGAATTTCAGGGGATGGCTGTATGTCAACCTCAGTGTCATATTCAACTTCTGCACCCCCATAACTCTGCTTCTGTTTGGCCACCATCATCATTATCAGTCTTCTGATACTCTGACATCAGTTGGTAGAAGTCCTACACTTCCACTGTCAGGATCACCTATATTAATAAGCAACAAAAACAGGAACTCTTAATACCTACACTACTATTGTCCAATATATGCTAACAAAATAACAGTGGTGCCATTATTAGACAATACAACAATACACACAAAGTCCTGACATCAACATCACACCATTTCTTTGAATTGTTCATTTGTACTGAAATAAAAATGTTTGGCTCACCATGTCTAGATAATGGTATGCACCATATGCTGGATTGTCCTGAAAGACATTAAAGAAAAGGTAAGGACATCATTACAATTAACAGTAGCACAGGGGGATAATACTTTATCCACTTTAAATGTCCATTAACTATACTTTCAACAAGAACTTGGATGACAAGTCTAACTTAAGCCTATGTGTAGTCAATCAGAATGTGTTTTTAACTGTAGCAATCTTCAATTCCCCAAAAAAATTTCTTGTGAAACAGAACTCATGTATTGATTTAAATTGTTTTATTATACAACAGTATTTAACAATTGAGATGCAAACGCCTAACTGGAAGCTCCTCTTGGGACATGCTGGCTGTCCCTGAAACAATAACACCAATGTCAATGACATGCTGTTCTGCATTTTTCTGGGAGCTGTCTGGATCCCTGACAGTGGACAGGAACTTTTCATTTGCTGTTAGTAGTAGCTCTTTAGCAGGCCCCCCTGTTACCCATCTAATCACAGGCCACTGCAGCTGCTCTCCTCCGGGTAGATGAGATCATGTCAGAGGCCCTGTGAAGCACCTGATCATATGTCCTGCTGTGGCCGCCCACTGCATTAATGTCTGCAACTATCTGCTGTTAAATTTGCATTCTGCCTTACATATCTCTATGTCCCCTCTCAAGCAGAAAGGCACCATGTTGCTTAAAAGCTTCTAGAATTTCTTGATTCTCAAGGTCAGTGAAGGGTGGTTTTTGAGGATTGAGATACCTGGGTACCATAGTCCTAGGTGTTCCAAAAGACAACAGAAGGATAATACACATAAGTATACTTATATCACATAACTAAAAAAACAGCTGTTCCCAGATGAAACAGAAAAGGTAGCATGCCAGTATTACCCACTGGAGAAACGTAAAACTGTCTAGAAATTTGAGATATGAACAACAGGCTGGATGTGGAAAAAAAAGAGAATAACAATAGCAACATATCCTTGTTTATGTTATAACATAAATGTGACTTTGCTTACCCACCCTCAAAAGAAAAGCCAAATGGCACATTTTTCTAACAAACCATCTTTGAAATGCTAAAGGTGCTGTCAAATAAACTGTCCCTGAAACATTCCTACAGATTTAACAGAGAACATTCCATGTTAAGGTATTGCCAATCATGTATACCAGGGAAATGCCCTGACAAACATGTCCATGCCATCAGTACACTGCTAAATAATGCATACAGATAAAAGTTTAAAGCCTTTCATAATCAAAAGAAAAAAAAATGTATATATATATATATATATATATATATATATATATATATATATATATATATATATATATATGGGTCCACCTGAAAACACCAACATGCAAAAACACTGACAACGAAATCACCGACACCACAAAACCGAAAGTTCAAAAACACGAAACTTCACATGCCCAAAAAAACCACAATCCCAACAGTCAACAAACAAAACAAATCCCCTGTCCAAAAAGCACACACACAACACAAGCACACCAAAAGCCTTACAAACCTACACTAAACCTTACAAACACAACTATCTATGCACTAACCTTAACCCAAACCCTAACCCTAAGGTCTGCCACTATTGCACACTCACTTAACCGGCGCCCTAACCATAGCTCACTTAACCCACCCCTAACCCTAAAGTCTGTCACTATCACACACTCACCTGACCCGCGCCCTAACACTAACTCACTTAATCTGCCCCTAACCCTAAAGTCTGTCACTATCACACACTTACCTTACTCACACCCTAACCCTAAAGTCCATCATTATTGCACACTACCTTACCTGCACCCTAACCCTGCTGTCCATCGCTACCGCATACTTACACACTAGCGCTCATTTGACATGTCAGTGTTGTTAGCATTAGGATTTTTAACTATCGGTCATCTCCATTGTTGGTCTTCCATGTTGGTGTTCTCATCGTTGGTGTTTCCAGCTTTCGGCATTATCAGGTAGATCTATATATATATATATATATATATATATATATATATATATATAGAGAGAGAGAGAGAGAACTTCAAAGCAGATTTTTCTTAATTACATTTCACCATGTGCAGTATATACCTGACAAGCATACTTTCTCAAGTTCAGTAATCCTCTGTGCAGATAAATCCTAAAGTAAGAGTCTCTTCTGTGTTCCCCATATAAACAAGTCTCCTTACCTTCAGTTTCCTTAGCTACATGGTTACCTTTTTCCTGGTGTAGATTCAGGGTTGTCAGCACAGTGAAGATGCAAATGAAGTTTGAACTCATTAGAATTGCTGAATTCCAAATACTTGGTTCCATGTATCTCATGTAAACATAGTGCAGGCACTCCCTCAGTATTTGTTTTTAATGGATTGCAACTGTGAATAATTATTGGTAGGGAGAAGGAAAACACAACACCAATGCAGACTGCCCTTCATCGAGTGGTTTTGCCAGATTAGACTTACAAAGTGTTAGATATAATTTTGTCAAAGTTGGAAATGTAAGTTAGCAGCACACAGTTCACAGGTTCTGTTCATTAACATTCAACTTCCCCTTCATTTCTTGACAACTGTATATTATAATATTGCAATTTAATATACTCACACATTTTAAGGACGATGATATACAATGGTTTACAGACTGCATGTCTCAGATTGATCAGATAAAAGAAAAATGAGCAACAATCACAGAGAGGTAAGACAGTGCTGTATATTTGCAAGCAACACTCATAACTGGCTGTGTGATCACTTAGTGAACTACACCCAAAATTAATAAATATACAAATAACACTTCTATTGTTTCATATTACTGTAGATGATGTTGCAGTTGGTTGTATGAAGAATGATTCAATTCCTTTCTGCAAAGGTGTTTGTGTAGCAAAGAGGGATAAGACACCCTTACTGTGTTCTGAAGGTTCAGTACAGTGAGAGTGCAAATCCTGACCTATGTAGAAATATCTCATGTGTACTAACATTTTGTCATGTGGATGTCATAGTTTGCTTTAACTCATTTTAACAACTTTTCCCTTTTTTTTTTGGAGGGGTCAGTGTTTGAGAGTTTGTGTGATGTGCAGTTTAGAACAAACTGGACTAGTTTCCCACACAGGAAGCAGCAGGACATCTGCAGAACACCTGCAAACATGGCTTCTGTAAAAGTGCAAATGTCAAAAACAATGCATTGTTGCAATTTTTGTGTTTCATCATGCAACTGTGTTTAGCAGAGGTGTGCAGCAGTTAACAAGGTTCCCCAGTAGCTGCAGCCATCAAAAACCTGCAGACAGGACTCAGACAGCCAATAACTAAAACCACATGTTTTCAATTACTTCTGTTGGGCACCGCACAAACTCGCTCAGCAATGTTGCATGGCAGTTAACACAGAGACCTTAAGAATGATTAGGAAATTAGAAAATGTCAAGAAAGTAGTACTGTGTCAGCAGTTGCAAGTGCAAGGTTGGAGTACAGGGCTATAGTCCAGGGAGTACAACCTATTTTTACTGTTGCAACTGTGCAGTTTATAGCAATGAACTGAGAAAGAGACATGTCATTTCAATATTCTTGTGGCAATGGGTGTAAGTATAGGACTGTTATACACATGACCCTGGGATCAAGTACAGGATATTCCCTACACTTTCATTGTAGTTCCACTTCCCTTTATATTCACTCTCACTTATAACACTTACAGTAGACAGTGGAGCTGACTTGAATTATATGTATGAGGGATAAGAGGGATAAGACACCACTATTGTTTTTTTCAGATGTATGACTTGAGGGAATACTGTTTACTATATTTATGTAAGTTCTGCTATCTGGGCTTGCATGGGCTTCAGAATTATATAATACACTTACACAACTGGATCTATATCCAATAACCTTGTCAGGTCACTCACGTACATGTGCAACAGCTCAGACTGTCAGCTGTATTTATGAATGATGCCTGACTATGCCTGAGCAGCACTTCTTCTGTGCAAAGATGGAAAATCAGTGCTGTGCAAAAAATGTTTTGTTCCTTATGACTAGGTTTTAATGCCACAGTAAAAAAATCTGTTTTCTTCAGTTTATAAAGGTAAAAACAAATGTGTTGGGTCATTGCATGTATGCCCCCAGTGCATGTCTGCAAACTTAACTCACCTAACAGTTACCTTCCAGTTTCCAATTTATATTTCCAGGCTACATCAGTAGACACCTCTCAAACTAGAACAAGTAGAGGGGGGGGAGAAAACTCCAATGAGTATAGTGTCAGATTAACCTTCCAGTTTCAATTATTTAATTCCTCCCTGCTTGGTACTGCTGCTTTCCACTTAACAATTATTTATTTATTTATTCATTCATTTATTAATTTATTCATGTACATTTGTTTACCAGGAAAGTTGACTGGACCAGAAGCCCATTTTCAGTGGGGAGAAAAGCTCCAAAGAAATATAAGCAAAATACAATAAATGGATAGTACAATATTATACATATAGTAAGATGCAGAATACACATCATCTAGTTTGTCTATACAAAGTAGTAGTCAATACAGTTTTCTAGTAGATACAGGTTCAAAAAGAAAAACACATAAGCATTTCAGTGAAGATCACTGTGAGAAAAATAAAATTAGTACTGTGTACATATTAAATAATAGTTATGAACAATTGCGATTTCCTTATATATATATATATATATATATCTATATATATATATATATATATATATATATTTTTTTTTTTTTTTTTTTTTGAGAAGTAATAACACTGAGGAGAGGGAGAAAATGAGGTAAGGAGTGGACAGTGTGATGAGAGAGTTACAGGTATCTTGTCAGTCAGGATTGGTGCAGGAGCAATGTCAAGTTTTGGATAGATGTTCAAATGGTAGTTGTTTGACAATGGTAGATTCCGGTGTGTTTTGGAGAGTGTGGGGTAGAGAGTTCCATAATTTGGTTATTTAATTTGAGAATAGGGCTTCACTGTGAGTGTTATCTTTGATTACTGTGAGAAAGTATCTGCCCACAGATCTTAGATGTTGTGGGCATGAGTAGGAAACAACAAGTTCATTTAGGGATGGGCAATTGTCAGGACAGAAAATGATATTGTGTGCAAATTTAAGTTAGTAGTGCTGGGAAGACTAGTTAGCTCCAGCCAATTTAATTTATGTAGAGCAATACAATGGTGAGTTTGTTGGGGAAGGTTGACTGCGAAGTGGGCTATTTTGTTGAAACAATTTCCAATTTGCTTAAGTCTGTTTTTTAAGATAGTAAAGAGGGTGAAGCATAGAGGAGTGTAGAGAGGAGGAAGGTTCTGGATATGGCTAGTCTGTAATTATCAGTGAGGAATGGCTTGCTTTTGTACAGTGAGCCAAGTTTGACATGTATGAACTTTCCTAACTGTGATGGCTATGTGTTGGTCAAATCTGAGTTTGTTGTTGATAGTCACACCAAGGAGTTTTGTATGCTGAGCTGGTTGGATGACTGGGTTGTTTCCTGAGAGAATGGTGAAAGGAGGGGTTGCAGATAATTGTTTGGCAACTGGTAAATAGAATTAAGTGTGTCTTTTTGGGGTTGAGGGTTAGTTGTGATTTACTTAAATATGTATCTATATCATTAAAAGCTTGCTGGGCTACTATTTGGAGGTCTGGTAAGGTATCTGCTGAGCAGATTAAAATTGAATCGTCCACATACTGAACTACTTTGTGGATGACGCTAGATCTTTAGAGCAGATGGTGAAAAGAAGGGGCCCTAGTATGGATCCTTAGGGGACTCTGCTTGAGACAGGCAGAAGTGGTGAGAGTTCTGATTTCCATATTACTGCTTGTTGTCTGTCAGAAAGATAGCTTAGGAACTAGGAGTGGGAAGTCTTGGATAGGTTTAGTGAGGCAAGAGTATTAAGGAGTTTCTGATGGGCGACAGTGTTGAATGCTTTTCACGTATCTAGAGAGATAGATGCTACTTACTGGTTTGAACTTCTGAGTTACTTAATGGTGTTAGAGAAATTAATTAGTGCTGTGGTGATGCTGTGTTTTGGTCTGAAACCATATTGGGAGGGAGAGATAAGGTTGTGCCATAGCAGGCACTTTAGTAATTGACCATGTATACATTTTTCCAGAATTTTGACACAGGGGGAAAGGATGGCTATGGGTCTGTAATTGTTTAATTCTGTTGATTACCCCCCTTTATGTAGAGGGGTAATATAGGAAATTTTCCATAAGTTTAGGATATATTGTTCTGTTATAGACTTATTTACCAGAATGGCGATAGGTAGAACTATGGCATCAGCTGAAAGTTTGAGGTACTCATTGGGGAGTTGGTCAGCTGCTAAGAAAGAAGGTTTCAGTTTTTTAGCAACGTTCTTATGGTGTCAGTTGGGACAGGTCTGAGTTCAAGAGAGTTGTTGTTAGTTTCCACATTAGGTGTAAGAGACAGTGGGGTGGAATTGTTCCCTGTAACTAAGGAGAGGATGGTGTTTATAAAGTAGGTGTTGATTTATGAGGCAATACTCAGCCTTTGGTTATTGGTTGTTGGTTCTGGGGTTGTGACTTTACCTGGGTGGAGAACAAGTTAATTGCCTGTCTGAACTTTTTGTGATTGTTTTCATATTCATTTTGCATAGAAGTATAATATTTTTTGTCTAGTTTGAGTTTTTTTTTTGTTTGATTGTGGAGCTGCTGGTATGCTAACAGAGTTTTGTTGTCTTTTGTTTTCTGGTATTGAAACCAGGATTTGTCCCTTAGTTTTTGAAGACTAAGGGTTTCTTTTGATATCCAGGGCAAGCTCTTATTTTTAACATGACATGTACGACTTAGTGCTAAGCTATTTAGAATAGCTACAAATGTGTCATTGAAGTATATTATGGCTGGTTGACTTGGAGATGATGGACTGGTGTCCAGTTACATTTACTGAGCACATCTAAGAATGCTTTATTGGAGAAGTTTTTGGTATTTCGTATGACTTTGTAAACTATGGCTCTGGGTGGCTTGAGGTGATGACAGATTAAGTAGGTAGGTCTGGTCACTTACATTATTTGGAAGGCATTCGGACTGATAGTTGTGGGTGGTACTGTTAATAAGTGACCAGTATAAGATAGATTCCCTTTTGCTATATTTATCTATTCAAGTGGGAAACTGAATAGTCTGGGAGAAACCATGTAGATTTATGAAGGTGGAGGGGTGATCACCAGTGCAAGTTTTCCAGTCTAAGTTAAAGTCACCTATGATAATGGTTTCATGAGGCTGTCCAGGCTATGAGGTCCTCAGTGGCAGTGGGAGTATTGTTGGGAGGTATGTAAGTGGCTATTATGCTAATAGTTTTCTTTGGTTGATTCTGAGCTGTATTACTAGAACTTCAAAGTTCATAGGTTCATAGGTAAGTAGGTACTAGGCTATCAGCCCTGTGGCCTATATAAGCCTATCCAAAAAGGTTCCCTGGCTTTTGCCACCCAAGAAAACTATTTCCCTGTGCCCCCATCAAGTAGTGCCGCAGAAGTGATCCCCAGGGTGAATTTTCTATTTCCCATCCAGTCGTCAAGATTTTTCTTAAAGAGGGCCAATGATGAGCTTTGCTTGACATGAATGGGTAGTTTGTTCCAGAGTATGGGAAGTCTCTGGGACAGGAATCTGTCCCTCCAGCATGTTCTGTTTATTGTGGTGACAAGGTTTAGGTTCCTGGAGCATGTGGTTCAGAGAGATTGGGATTTCTTTAAGTGTAGCATGTCCAACAGCTCTGGGTTTGACATAACTTTGTATGTTAGGCAGAGATCACCTCTGAGTAAGGGATATGCGATGGAGTTGAGCTGGGGTTTTTGAGATGGTAAGCATATGGCATCTGTTTGAGGCTGGTAATCCTCTTAGTGAGGTATTTCTGTGGCCTTTCCAATTGTTGTAGGTGTCTTGTGAGATACATGCCAAACGGGGTATTGTACTCTATAATGGATCTGATGAGGGATGGGTAGAGAGGAACAATGACCTCCTTTTTTCTAGAGGAGAACCCTTTTGTGATGAGGTATGCCACGTAGAAGGATTTCCTGACTACTGTGGCCATGTGGTTATCAAAGGAGAGACTACTGTCCACCTGTGTCCTGAGGTCTCTTAAAACAGTTTCAGTGTTTATTGAGCTACCGCCTATGTGGTAGTTCATGGGTACCGAGTTTTTCCCAGAGAGGATGACAATGCACTTCTTGGCATGGAGGTTGAGGCCATGACTTTGACACCAAGCATCTGTCTCTGTGAGGCCCTTTTGTAGAATGTCTACATCATTAGGTGATTCTATTATGGCTCCCAGTTTGCAGTCATCTGCAAACTTTGTTAGCCAAAGACCTTTTGTGTTGGCCTGCATTTCAGAGAAGTAGATGCCGAACAAGAGAGGACCCAGGACCGATCCCTGTGGTACTCCACTCATCATTGGTCTGAAGTCGAACTTGGAGTCGGCTACCTTTACTGTGTGGGTTCTGTCATTGAGCCAGTTGGCCACCCATCTTGTGACATAGTGACTTATGCCCAGTTTAGTGAGTTTATCTATAATTACAGAGAGGGGGATGGTATCAAAAGCATTGGTGATGTCACGATAGGCTGTGTGCAGTACCTTTTCCTTATCTATGGCTCTAGTGACTGCTTCAAATAAGTCAGTTAGGTTTATTAGACATGATCTACCTTTTACAAACCCAAACTGAGTGGGGTTCAGGGTTACCTATGTCTTTGTTTATAAGTGCTAAGATGATACGTTCCATAGCCTTGCAGATCAGGCTCATCAGGCTAATGGGGCAGTGGTTTCTGGGGTCCATGGTGGTACCCCCTTTGTGGAGTGGGATAACCATTGCTGTGCGCCATTCAGTAGGCACATAGCTTGAGGTGAGGCTATGATTGAACATGGTGCTTAGGTGGGGTGATAGTTCGTTCTGTAGTTCATGCAGTACGCAGCCTAAGATGTCGTCTGGTCCCATGGATGCTGTGTTCTTGGCTTTGGATATCCAGTCTTTACTTGTTCATCCATGATTACAGGGGCTTTGCATTCTTCTGGTATAGAGATGGGACCTTTATGTGGTGAAAGGGGGGTTAAAGTTAGCACTGAACCTATCTACCAGGATGTTGGCAATATTGGTCGGTTCTGTATATTTAGTACCACTGTGCTGTAACTCAGAGCAGATCTGAGTGTTACCATTGAGATTAATGACATGGCTGTAGAATGCTTTGTGGTTGTCTTTGGAATCAGAGGCAATTTTATTTTCATAACTGGCTTTGGAGGATTTTATGAGGGATCTCAGGTTCTTGCTGAGGGTATTTGATGGGTAGGTAGTCTATGCTTAGGTTATCTTTGTGAAAGATTGCAACCCTGCCTCTCTTCTTCCTGATCCTGTCTAATCTGTGTATGCAATAACCTTGTGGGAGTATGTCTGGGTCTCTTAGATGAGGTTTTAGCCAAGTTTCTGTTGCTATAAGAATGTCTGGTGAGTATTGTGCAATGACTGCATGAAAGTCTGTGAATTTGTTAACTAGGCTTCTAAGGTTCATGTTAAAAATGAGAAGGTACGAAGTTTTAATGTGAGGAATGGGTGGAATGCTAGTCATGATGGTATGTTGTGCAGTATGTGGCCCGGGATTGGGGTGTATATCACCACTATGGAGAATCTGTCATAATATGCATGCATGTTTGTGTGACAGTTTAGAGAGTATGTGAAGGTGTTTGTTGAAGTTGTTAGTGTTATTGCTGACTACATGTTTGAAGCGGAAGTATACAATAGGTGTGCAATTGTACAGTTGGGAGGAGATGGCAAGGTAGGAGAGTGATAAATGTAGCTGGCATCGTTGCTCAGGTTTGTGCACTGCTAGCAAATGCAATAACTGGAATTGTCAGGAAACCATCAGTTTCCATTGCTCTAGTTCAGCTGGTAGATATGGCTGGCATTAGAGAGGAAAGTGCCAAGTTTAGGGCTCAAAGGTGTGGTGTCCAGGAGTCCAGGATATCTATTGGACTCCTGGTAAAGTGATACAGCCAAAGGTTTCTGCAGGGGTACTCTTCTGGCTCCCAGTACAAGTCTGATGTGTGGAACAGTATGGCCTAGGCTGTATCCAGTGCCTTTGGTATCCCATGCACTGGAGATCAGTGTAGGCATCATTTTAATGACCTACACAAGCAAAAAAGGGATACTCTCAGCCATTGGTTGAATTAGTTTGAGACTGCAGCCATCCCACAGCTGTGTAAGTCTGATAATAAGAGAGTACTTGTAAGACTTAGAAAGCTAAATATAGGCAAGATTTGTATGCGTAATGCTATTCTGTTCTTCCCCTGGCTGCCACCAGACATGAGTTCATTCAGCAGGCTCATGTTGCTTGACTGGAGAGACTGAAAGTGGTATGTATGCATCAGAAAGTTAAAGATACCGTTTTGGTCTTTCATAGAGTTGTATCAAATTGAGCATGCATATCCCAACTGTAAAACAAGTACGCATGCATTAGTCTGTAGCACAAACCAATTGTAGGAGTCCAATATTAGACTGTAGTCAGAGGTTGTTGGTTCAAATACCATGATTTACAACTATGCAATAATGTTATTTCTTCCATAATATTTACATTAAATTAAAAACTCTATACCAGTGGCACAAATGCCCTGCTTTAAACTGTAATCTGTATAACTGGAACACACATAATTGCAATATATTCAAATTTCAAGGATTTATCTCAGCAATTTGTAGTTTAGTGTGTATCTGTTAGAATGTATACTTAAACGTAATACTTCAGATAAAAGAATTGTATAATTGTATTAATGCATTGTATGTCACATGTGATACTAATTTTATCTCTTTTTTCTCTCATCCCAACGTGTCGTCAAAATGTCTCCATGTCA
The DNA here is from genome assembly GCF_019279795.1 of Protopterus annectens. Taxonomy (NCBI): domain Eukaryota; kingdom Metazoa; phylum Chordata; order Ceratodontiformes; family Protopteridae; genus Protopterus; species Protopterus annectens. The sequence continues at coordinate 313,915,644 of NC_056729.1, forward strand.
TCCATGAGTACCACATCACTAAATGCTACACAGCACAGCGAGGTAGGCTAGCCCCATTGGGTCAGTCTGACCCCATTCCTCTGGCTCCAACCCCGATGCCCAGCACATCTATGACCCAACTTGGCAGCATTGACTCAGCTGCCCTTGCACTACCTTTGCCCTCAGGTAGTACTGCCTCAGAAGCTGGTGCAGTGGTACCCTCAAGGAGCAGTGGTGGAGCTGATTATTTCATTCCTCAATGGGAGATGCAAGGGTTGGTGTGCAGGATTTACATTGCACCACTGGTGAATGGCTATACCAGAAGGAAAGGCTGCATTTGCTCATGGTCTGTAGGAGGAAAAGACATCAACCTCTCCAGCTGCCAGTGGAGTGAGGAGACAGTGATCACAGTCCAGTGAGTGAGGACTCGATTCTCACTGTTACCAAGCTTGACAAGCATGAACATGTGTTGTTTCCTCTCTCATCACAATCATGATGTCTCCCAACCTTTAGTGTCCCTCACCATCCCATGTCTCTTGACTTGTTTGTCTTGATTGCATTTGCTTCCTCACCTTCCCAACTTACCTGATGCATGCATGCCTACATCCTGTACCCATCAGTCCTCACTTACTGAATTAAAAAAAAATCGGCACCTGCCCCTCTCAAAAAAAAAAAGCATCCCATACATAGCTCTCCATTTCACACATGTGGCTTTTTGACACACTTGATTCAGTTCAATTGGCTATACAACATAATTACATTGTTCACACCCCTCTCTCTGGAGGTGACAGTCCAAATTCAGCTAATATATCTGCACATGTGATCACTTTTTACTGTCAAAGAAATGGATAGCTATGGTTCTTTCCCACCACCCTCCTGCACATTCTTGTATTGCTTTCCCTTTGCTCTTCCCCTTGCTTGCTCCCCATTTCACCACTTTCCTATCTACCCTTTTTAACACCTACAATCTGGTCAAAACACACACAACACACATAAGTAGCAGAAAGAGCAATGGATCCCTTCACTTTGTGGCCGCTATGTTTTCTCAAAGTTTTGCATCATGCAGCAATGCCAAGCAATGATGAGTGATGGTACAATGCTATGGTTATCTCTGTCCAATGTTGTTTATCCCCACTGCACTATGCAACACACAACAATGCTTGTATTATAAAGAATTAATGTCATTGCATTATCAGTGTTTATTGGTATTTAAAAGTATTATATACACCTGGATTTGAAGCCAGTATTATATGGGGTCAAAAATAAATGTGCCAATGCATTTACACCTGCTACCACAAAGTCAGCTGAGCAGCAGGTGTGTTTCATAGACTCAATGCTAAATCTCAGACTGTAGCAATGTTTCTCATGTTTGCACACTGCTTAACTACATGCATACAGGAAAAATATTGGAAATGCATACCTCACATGCAGAAACACTTTGCCAACTGTTGCACAAACTTCCTGCTCACTGTGTCACTGCAATATGGAAAAGTAAATATTATTATGTATTACTGCTGTTTACTGTCCATTTCCTGTTTATGACATAAAATTACATATGGAAACATAAGAAACTGAAGGTTCTTTCTAACAATATGTCACATATTTACAATATAGCTATGTGTTGCCTCCCCCTAAGCACTGCAACCCCAGTGTCTCAGTACTTTTTCACACATATATCACTTACACTGCAGAAATTAATATCAAATGTTGTGTGATATGCAATGCATATCAGTTTGTTAGCATGCTGACCCATAGGTCTAAAAAGTGTTATCTGCAAGGCAATGGAAGGAATCAGCATGGACTTTATCCACAAGGATATAGGTGATCTTCAACACTCTTGATCTGACCCACTTTGGTTTTGTCATGAACAGATCCTGCTTATTAAATCTAGTGGACTTCTTTGATAATGACTCCAAAGAGCTGAATGAGGGATAACAGTACACACTGCCTATATTGAATTATCCAAGGCATTTGACACTATCCCCCATTCAGGTATCCTAAAGAAAATCTCCCATCTGGGGATTAAGGCATACATTGCTAGATAGATAGCCAAATAGCTAACTGACAGAAAGCATACTGTCAAAGCTGGGGACTGTACCTCCACCACTAGACCACTTACCAGTGGCATACCACAAGGATCTGTGCTGGGCCCTCAGCTGTTTGGAAACTATTTCTCTGAAGTCCAGGCAATGATAGATGGACTGTAGCTAACCTAGTTTGCAGATGACTGTCAACTGGACACAGTCATATAGAGTACCCCAAATATATTTACATATTACAGAAGGAGCTGACACAGACAAATGATGGGTGCCAAACTCATGGACTGTACCTTAAAGTAAAAAATAAATGCCTCATTGTCCTCTTTGGCAATGAAGTACCCCTACTAATTATGATATACATAGCATCACTCTAAGCTCAAGCTCAGTGTTGCGAGACTTGGGAACACATGTTGATAGCAATCTATACTTCAATCACTATGTGGCCAGAGTGTTGAGACACACATTTTACATTGCACACCTCATAAATGAGGCCATCACATCCAAGTCCATGGCGATCATAGCTCTGTTGTACTCTACCCTTATCAGACTAATAATTGAGTACAATGCTCCCTTCTGTCTGTACCTCACCAGACACCTGCAGCAACTAGAGAAAACACAGAAGACTGTGACTGGAAGAATCTAGGACCTCCAAAACATGACATACAGGAAAGACTGAAAGACCTGTCACTGTACTCAGTATCATGCAGGCTGCTGAGAGATAACCTATGCCTGGCCTACAGAGCAGTCTCAGACCCTGCCATACTGGAAATGCTGGACATCTGCAACTCAAATGGAGCAAGAATAATTTGCTCCAGGGATCTCAGCCTAGCCTGTGACATAAACTGAACATGCTAGGGAGACAGATATATCTCTTAGCATTTGCCACTCCTCTGTAATAGGCTCCTACTGCATGTGAAGCAGTGTTCCTCAATGACTCTATTCAACTGCAACCTTGACAACAGAATGGGTGATTGTAAATTCATCCCTAGGATGGTACCTATGTCCCTCATGGGCAGAGCCAATCGGTTCTGATCACAAAATGTCCCAGATACTGACTATCTGACTATGCTCAGTAAAGGTACTTGTGTTTCTACATGGCTAGGCTTGTAAATACCCTAGGTTCATTAGGCTAGTAACCCCTATGAACTCATGAAGCTGTGAACCTATGCAGGGTTCCCAACATCTTCTCTCCACTATGCCCTGCTGCTATCATCCACTATAAGTTGACCTGCATTCTTGTAAAAGTCAGACTTGTGCTGTGGCACTTGCATAATGTGGAACACTGTTATTGCCATATTCTCCTCACCAGATGCCGCTGATATAATTAGCTATAAAGTGTTGTCTGAGACACTCCAAGTCAGACTTGAGATGTGGAACTTGCCTTAATTACAGAGTGCTGTAGTCTGTGTACTTAGATAGGTAGGGGTTCTAGTCTCACTGCAGTCGGATGTGTGTGTGTGTGTGTGTGTGTGTGTGTGTGTGTGTGTGTGTGTGTGTGTGTGTGTGTGCACTTTCTTGATATTACAGAGAGCATTTTACAAGAGCATGTGGGACACTGTTATTGCCATATTCTCCTCACCAAACACTGCTGATGTCATCCGCTACATCTGATTTGTGGATGTGCACTACAGTGACATTTTTTTAGTTTCATATCATACAGTTCATGGCACTGTGTTTCTTTGTGTTTCTAACAGTTTTGGTTTTTTTCTTTTTCCTCTGTGTTGTGTGAAGTACAGCATGCACAAGAGGCATTATACTCTATATTAGTGTTGTTGGAGGACATTGTGTCCAACCCCAGGCCAGTTGCATCATATTATCATACGCATCCTGTGTCCACACAGCTGCCTGATTGTGGGCAGTCATTGACTCCAACTGTGATATTAGTATAAAACAGACAGTATAAACACACACCAAAGATTGCTACCACAGCCATGACAATACCTGAAATGACAAGAAAACATGGGCAGATTTGCTATGTTAGGGAAAAAAACACACAACCCAAGTATAATGTAGATGTCACAACTTATAATCAGACAGGTACTCATGTGACTTGTGTCCTGGGGTAGATGGTAAGTGGAACTTCCACCAGCATGTGTTCACAGTGCTGATGACTCCATTGTATATAGCACAGTTACTGAGTATGTGAAGGAGATCCATATCAGAGGCCATGATACCTCCATAGTTCACAGTCTTCATCACATCAGTAACTGCATACAATGCACCCTTCTTCAGATACCTCCCTACACATCTTCCTTTGATGTGTAACTGAAGTGTACCACCTTTGTCACAGTGAGCTGTCACACATCTTATTGGCCATACCTAGGTATTTGTTTTATGACATACACATTACTGTCTGATTATGCAGAACACCCATCATGTTATTACACCCGATGCATGTGTGCTACCTGTTGGTGATGCACACAGTACATACATAGCGGTTTGACAACATTAATGGCATGGGTAATGTATGTGATAGTGTGGATTGTGCCATATGTATATGCCATGCACACCACTCAACTAGCCTGTATTGATCATAATGCCACATACAGGTATAGCAGTGTCCCTACTAACACCTCCAGCAGATGCTACATTTCCAGGACAGTGTGCATGATTAACCTCATAGAGTTAGGATATGTCATAATAGTTGTACAAGTGTGTTTGTGCAGAATCATCTCTGATCACTCTAAATCACATATGTTATGTCAGAGGCATAGGATTACTGGTGGTATTATTCTGATATTAAATACACAACAGTCAAGGCAAAAAGGATAAATGGTCCACTCAAAAAAGAAGTAAATCCTAAAATACATAAGAGTGAATCAAAACAAAGTGGCAGTCAAAATCCAAGCTTCAAATGGAGTTAAAATCTGGAATTTAATAATATGTAAGCACTTTCACAGTAGACAAAATACTGCTCCTTCAAACATGCAGTCAAAAATACTTCTTCAGACATGTCTGACATGTCTGAAGAAGCAATATTTTTGACTGCTGTAAAAGCGCTTACATGTTATTAAATGTCCAGATTTTAACTCCATTTGAAGCTAGGTTTTTGATGCCACTTTGTTTTGGTTCACTCTTATGTGTTTTTGGAGTATTCTGATATTGTTCAAGATTGTGCTTGGTTCTTTAAATGCTGTCCATGAGCCTTTACCTGTGTCACATTTGATGGAGACTTCTGCTGAAATTACAGTCATATTCAGGCAAATCAGTTTGCACAGCTTCCCAATATGCACCCTACCCCAATTTTCTGTAACATCCCTGATAGATGTCCACTGCATTATTCATGTAAGGATGATTATTTCACACAGACATTCTCCCCATAGTTATGTCACCTTGTGTGACAGTCACATAATACACATTTTCATTGTGCAGTCCCTACTGTACCATACTGATATGTGATTGGTGTTGCTGCTGCAAACATCTTCCATTGACATGCCCTCATCTGCTGTACATTAGGATGTTTCCCCTGTCCTCTTTCCTGATGTTCATTACTATAATTCATCTGTGTGTCTCTGTTCAATACACACACTTCCCCTGAGTGTTTATTTTACATGCCAGTTCATGTACCCTTACAGATCATTTGCACAACTTTAGTACAGAATGCCAGGAATGGGATATCACAATACTCTACACTGTAGATACATTGTCCCGTACTGTGTTTGGACCATATACTTCACATTCATACTTTTCAACTGTCCAAATTTTCACACAATGTCCAGATTTTTGCCTTATATATCTTTTGGTGTGTTTCTTATCAAATGTGTGGTTTTATGGATTATCACTGGGATGATCTCAGGACTGATGTGACTTAATAATTACATATGTTTGAGTTTCAGACTCCAAATCCTTCAAACGATGCATCTTAACACAAATCCCTGGTTCTTCTACCACATTTCTAAAGAGCAAATATGTCAAATATGTCCCTATTTGTGGGTCACTACCCCCCCCCACAATATGTTGGCCTTTGTCCAGATGTCTTGCACTAAGAGATTGAGAGCTATCTGTTAAGCCCCGGTGATCAGTGCGGCATTCCACTCAAAACTCCAGACCTTCAGTGCTCTGACTTAAACAGGATTGCTATCCATGTTCACTTCCACTGTTTCCTGCCTGGCAACACAGTTACCAGCCACAAAACCTCAGTTATTTACATTTAAATGTGGTGCGCGGCATGAGTATGCATTGAACATTGCTACTCAACTCGCATCACCATGCACACATGTAAACTTCATGTAGGCTTCATGCGAACTCTACACGGAGTTTACTGAATCCCTGTTTTTGTCAGAATACAAAACTGATTAACTTCACCAACCAATTTGTAAATTTGCTTTTCATAATAAGCTGACAATGCTTCAACAAACATCATCATGGAGGCCTGTTGTACCTTATACCAATCTTTATACAAAATATCATCCACTTCTTTAACAATTGGCTGTAGACTCGCCAGTAAACCATGGGCAGCAAAAATTCATATGCTCTCAATAATTTATGATGCCAAACAGCTTATTTATGATATCAGTCATAATATTTTTTTCAGGCCAAGGACATATGAAGAAAATACCTTGATGATTGTTAGCTAGAGTGGAAATCTGGTATAATTTATTTACAATAATTTCTACAATATCTCAATAAAAATAAACCGGGGCTTCAATTAAATTTGAACTATGATCTTAAGCACATATCCTTTTTGGATGTTTCGGTTTCCAAAAATCAAGCTGGTACTTTGGAAACGTCCATCTTGTGGAAACCAAATAGTTATAATTCATTTCTTGATGCCTCCAGTTAATATCCCCCTCATGTTATTAAAAATATGCCCAAGATATAATTTCTTAGGGTTAAAATAATTTGTTCTAAAGTTGAACAATCTGATTATAAATCTAAAGTTTTTTCTCAACGGTTTGCTGATAGGAGTTATAAATATCGAGATGTATGTCTAGCTTATCATAATATTCAGGACATTAATAGATCTGATTTGTTACAATATAAAGATAAACAGAGGCAAGATTCTTGTATTAGATTTGTGACTACTTTTGGGAGTAATTCTTGAGCTTTTCAGAATCTAATATTCAGACATTGGGATATTTTATTACCCAGTAAGAAGTTATCTGAATTAATTTTGCCCCATTGCCTTTTTTCTTTCAGATATGGGAAGATGATAGGTGGTTATATAAATCATTATAAGAAAAGCTTTTTAGGTGTATATGATAGGCAACATTCTATTGGTGGGGTTTATTACTTGAATGTTTTGCCTGTGGTAATTGCTCTGTTTGCAAAATAATTTGTAAAACTGAACAGTTTTCCTCTGTCATCAATCCACAGGTTTTTGATATACATTCTTTTAATACTTGTTCATCTGATTGGGTCATTTATTTAGTTACTCATGGATGTTCTGACTTTGATGTGGGCAAAACATCCAGACAATTGAAAGCATGGTGTTTGAGCACATTAGTGATATTAAAAATTGTAGGATGTCTAATTCTTTGTATAAACATATTTTAAAACATCCTATGGCTAATTTTAGATTTACTACAATCGTTAGGGTTGTTTTCATGGGTTTGAATATGATGGTATGGTAGGATGTGCTAAGCAAAAAAAGAACAGGTTGGATTGTTAGATTAGGTGCTCTGTTTCCGCTTGGTTTAAATTATACTATCTGATTGGTTTAGACTTGGATTTGGGAGGGATTTGAGCAAATATTTTTGAACTTAAATGTATTTGCTTAGAAGCATTTAGAGTTATTGCTTGTTTTAATCACTGATGAAGGTACATGCCGAAACTAGTTTGCTTAGTTGTTTATTGGTTCTGTTATAAAAGAGCATATATGTCAGTGTAGTTCTGGTCTTATTTTTTTGCAGAATCCTCATTTTCAAATCTCCAGTCATCCTTGAGGTTGCACCTAAGAACATCCTTCAACTTCAATGATCTTAGTGGACCAACTTGAGATTTCTCCTGATTATCATTGACTTAATATTATATCATCTTATAATTTCATAGGTAAGTACTAGGCTACCTGCCTTTCTGGGCAATTTTAAGCCTTGCCAGTTTCCCTTTTTGTTTTCAAATTAACCTTTCCCAAATGCTTAGAGATTGGCCTTACTCATTCAATTTGTTTTTTTTTTTGCAGAGTCCTCATTTTCAAAATTTCAATCATCCTTGAGGTGATCCTAAGAACATCCCTCAAATGCAGTGATTTTAGTGGATCAGCCTGAGATTTCTCCTGATTATCATTGACTTAATATTATATCATCTTATAGTTTCATAGGTAAGTACAAGGCTACCTGCCCTTCTGGACAACTTTAAGCCTGGCCAGTTTCACTTTTTGTGTTCAAATTAGCCTTTTCCAAATTCTTAGAGATTGGCCCTATGCATTCCATGGTTGAAACTTGTATATTACCCCAATGAGAATAACCGGGGTCATGCCACAGATAGTTTTAGGGCACCCATTCATAGAATAAAGCATTTAAGAGCTGTTTCTATCCATTGTTAGTAGTACAGGGGGCAGTCCTGGGGTAAGATTTCTGTTTCTCATCTATAGAGTCAAGTTGCACTTGAATATGGGCAAGGACGAACTTTGTTTTAGGTAGATGTGGAGTCTGTCCCAGAGAAGGGGTATCCTCTGTGAGATTTACCTGTCCCTGCAAACTGCTCTGTTGACATTAAAGAAGAGGTTTAGATACTTAGACTATTTATGATGCCATTTAACTTGCTGATGTGCAGTAAATCTATCAGTATTTGGTCAGAGGATGGCTAGTATGCCAGACACAAGTCACATCTTACCAGTCTGTAGAATACTGAGTATAGTGATGCGGCTTTGATTCTGTCCGTGTAGGACCTGCTGTTTGGGTCTTGTATCCTTTTAGTAAGGTATCTCTGTGAACATTCCAGTTGTTGCATGGGTCTGGACAGATGCATGCCAAAGGGGCATTATACTCAATGATTGGCATAATGAGGGTTGAGTAAAGGGAGATAATGACAACCCAGGATCTACACATAATCCCTTTGTTTATAATCTGTGCAATATAGAAGAACTTTCTTACAGCAATGGATACATATTGCTCAAAAGTTAGGTCACTGTCCACATAAGTTCCCAAATCCTAAACAATTGGGTCATCTCTTAGGGGCATATTGTATATTGAGCTCACCTACTCCTACCTGACAAATCTTTGTTATTAAATCAATCTATAACCATCTATCAATTATTATGGTGATATCCTCTATCTCATGACTAATCTCCTTAAACACATTTAAGAGTCATTCCTGTCTAACCAAACCATTATTAAAGTAGTCTGCACTTTGTCCTTTAGAATTTCTCTTTTAGTCTTTTTTACTTTAGCCATTATTATTCTTTTAACATCTGTTTTTTTATGCATATTTATCTTCCTGATATTTCAACATCGATACTGTTTTCTTTTTGTTGTTGTTTTTTCTAGCAGAAGTTTCTTTATTGCTAAGCTAATAAGTTTATGGGTTGTTACTAGGCTAACAACCACTTGGGGACTTACAAGCCTTGGCACATCCCAAACCATTTGGGTACCAAGTATCATATGTGGGGGAGGGTCATGTTAGTAGGCAGGTAGTTATGGATTTTTGGGGGGTGTTAAGTCAATATAATACTTTTCTTATTGACTGTTTCTGCCCATAAGGGACATTAGAGCCAAACTAGGGGTAAATTTACTATTTCCCATCCAATTGTCAGGGTTTTCTTTGAATAGCATCAGGAATGAACTGTGTTTTACTTCAATGTGGAGCCTATTCCATTGTGTGGGAGATCCATTGGGATACATATATGTCTCTCTACCACATTCTGTTTATGCCACAAGCAAAGTTCTGATCCCTGGATCTGGTGTTTCTGGTACTGTTGTTTTTGCACATGTGCAACAGATCCATCAGGGCAGGGTATGAAGAAGCCCTGTAAGCCATGCAAAGATCTCTCAGCAGCCTGAAGGAGACTGAATACAGAGACAGAACCTTTAAGTGATACATGGGTATTAATGCTCTGACTTCTCCTGGTGAGAAATCTTTGTGGGTGTTCCAGCTGTTTTAAGTGTTTGGTTAGATACATGCAAAAAGGGGCATTGTATTCAATACTCATTCTGATAAAGGCTGAATAGAATGGTACTATAACTTCCTTGGATCTGGATGTCATACCTTTACCTATAAATTGGGCAACATAGAATTATTTTCTTATTATCTTAGCTACATGTTGGTCAAAAGCCAGGTTGCTGTGTACAAATGTTCCTAGACCCTTACTGCTGGGTCAACGCTTAGGGGCATTTTATGAATGGAGTAATTAGTTGTCATTGGCAGTTTCCCAAAGGGCAATATAATCTATTTTTTGGTATTGAGTTTTAGTTCATGCTTTGGCACCAGTTATTTGTCTGTGTTAAACATACTTTTAAGATGCTTGTGTCATGGGGGAATCTATAGTATCACCTAATTTACTGTCATCTGCAAAATTGGTGAGACAGACACCTTTAACATTATCCTTGATTTGATACTTAGTTGCCTGGGGTACTCCACTGGTGACCGGACTCTTGGTGGAGGTGGTCTCACTGATCCTCACTTCTTGGGCCCTGTCTGTGAGCCAACTGATAATCCAGCAAGTTATGTCAAGGATTGCACCTATTTCAGAGAGCTTGTCAACAATGCCTGAGTGGGGTGTTCTACCAAATGCCTTACCAGAACAAGATATGCAGTGTGTACTGTTTTTACCCTTATCCATTGCCTACGTGACCTTCTCAAAAAGTCTATCAGGTTAAGTAAGCATGACCTTCCCTTAACAAAACCAAATTGAGATGGGTCCAGTGTCTGTAGTTTGCCAGTGTCCCTGATTATCATTTGCATGATAATTCATTCTCTGGCTTTGCATATTAAGCTTGTCAGACTGATGTGTTGGCAGTTGCATGTGAATGGTCACACTTGTGGAGGGGAATGATTATTGTGGTCCTCCATTCACTTGGAACCTAGCCTGTTTCGAGGCTGTAGTTAAAGAATTGCTTGAGTGGTCCTGACAGGTCCTGTTTTAGACAGTTCAGGGGCCAACTGATGATGTGGTAGGGACCCATTGAGGTGTTGCTTTTGGTTTTATTGAGTGCTGTCAGCACCTGGTCCCTGTTGATAGCTGGGGAAGTATGCTGGAGGGGATTTCACCTGGTGAAGCTGAGGGTGGGGAGTGAAATTTGAGAATTTATCAGCTAGTAGATTTGCTATGTCACCCTGATCAATGTAGATGGTACCATTCACCACCAGTTCAGCACACTGTTGTGTGTTACTTCTTAGGCTTAGGACAAAGCTGAAGAAGACCTACTGATTGTCCTTAGCCTGTGAGGCTATTCTGACCTGATAGTTGGCCTTGTTGGACTTAATTAGACCTCTTAGTTTCTTGTTTAGTTGTATAAGAGAGCACTCATCTTTAAGACAGTTGCTTTTCCTCATTTTGGCTATGGCTTTTCTTCTCTTATTATATGCCATGTTTAGTTGAGGATTTGACCAGTGGGAGTTGTTTTTAGTGTTTGTTTTCAATTTATTTCTGGTATGCATGGCTACCTCTATGCAACCATTCACATGTTTATATATTTACTCAGTAAATAATTCTGCACACGTAGCTGTGGTCTCAGAGTTGAGGGGGCCATGAATCTTGATAAACTGTCACATAACAGGATGTAGTTCACCTTTATACAGTTCCTAACTGTTACTAGTTTAGCTGGATCTTTTGGGTTGATTTTTACTTCAGATGACACAGCTTTGCAATTCGATCTCACTAGTGAGGACATAACATGGGGGTGATTGTTCTCCTATGTTGGTGAGTACCAGGTTCACTACATTTGATCCTCTGTTTGGAGCTAGCACTGTCTGTTCAAGGGTGAGTCCACAAAGCTTTGGGTCTGTGAATTTGAGGCAGTGTATGTTTCCTAGTCTATAGAGGGTGGTTAAAGTCACCTATGAATAGGGTGCTTGGTTAGATGGTGAGTGCCTTTAATAGGTTTAGGTAAGAGTGCTGAGACTCTGGGAACATAGACGGGGACCTACACCTAACCATGATATAATGAGGGATCTTACTATGGTGACTTGCATATAGATGATCTCTATGGTATCTGTGAGGATATTAGATATTATTATCTGTGCTAGCCTGACTGGCTGAAGTTTAGTAAAATAATTTTACATTATCCTGTGGTACATATGCCAGCACAACTAGCTATAAATTTGTAAATAACTTTATGTCTTTTGATTATCACTCTGATTTATGCAAGATGTTTGAAAGTCAAACAGTGTTCTTTTGGATGACCAAATGTACATTTTTTTAAAGAGAATTCTGAATGTATGTTATGCCAAAGGTCAGCTGACCTAGATGTGATGTCTGTGTGTGCCACAGCTGGGAGAATAGAATTTTTGCAACAGCTGTTTGTTTTCTTTTCAAAGTCTGATATGAGAGAGTAGAATCATCATAGCAGCTTCATGTTACTTTTTAACATCTACTATAACAGCAAGTTCTGAATCAATGTTCATTTGTTCAGTTATCATTCAGTTGTTTTCCAGAGCTGTTCAGCAGTAGCAGTCCAGTGGTTTCCAAACTAGTTGTTCCAGTCACTGAGGACAGACAAGAACCTGGGGTGTGGACATAATTCCTCATCTTACCTTGCAGAAGTAGCAATAATCTTGCCTTGTTGAGTTATTTAGATTAGATAAGAACAGTTGATCTTCAGATAGTCAGGGAACTACAGATAATTAGTTAGAGGTTTTCTAAAATCAATGTGAGATCTATCCTACAGTATTATTTTCATATTTCCTTTTGTGTGAAACTCTGTTGTTTATTGGAATCAGTTATTCAGTATTTAAATATTTTAAATCCTTTTATTTATTATTACATATTTTACTACCTTTCATTGTGGCTGGTTATTTAGTGAATATTTTTAATAAATTGAGAGTGTTTATGCTTATTGTGATAACACCAGCGCCACTCCAAAAAGCCTTACTGCTAGGGATACATATTACCATTTGTTTCAATATATATTTTTACCCAATACCATTGAACACTCTTTTTGAAGGGTATTGTGGTATTTGACTGGTGGCAGCCATTACCTTGTAATTTCAGTGAAGAAACGCAGCAGGTAAATCTGTTCCATTCTTTCCCAAGAGTGTGTGTATGTGTGAATATCAGACATTTAAGAGTGAGTGTGTCAGATACCCAGAACTGGGACATAGTGCTTTGTGATGGTTAGTGTGGAGACTCATTTGGGGACCTGGAGTTAAGCATATAGTCCAGTCCCAAGTTTGGAGCCTGTTCCCAGTGTACTCTTAGGGGAAACTGTGTATTTCTATCCCTGCTTTTTGTGACGCTCCCTTACTGTAGATAGTGGTGAGGATTGAGACTCTTTAGTTACTGCCCTGGGGTAAAAAGGACATGTCACAGCATCATCCTGTTTAACCAACCAGGAGGTATGTTTGTTGCTAACACAGGCTGAAACACCAACAGCTTTGGCCCCATTCTGTGCTGTTGTTGGCAAATGTTATCCAGAGTTGCTAAGGCAATGACAGGCACTGAATATGTAAATGAGAGCTCAGTACATGAGTTCAATGAACTCATTCTTCACATCTGTTGAGACTGACGTTTTGAAAGATATGCATAATCTGTACTTGGATTTGGAAGATAGTTGAAGATCTGTGGAAAATATCAAAGACTATGCAGAAAAGCTAGATCACATAATGACCTTTGAGCAGCATCTTAAGTACACTAAGAGAAAGAAGCTACAGCATGATGTAAATGACTTTAGACAAGAGGAAAGTTTTTACTTGGCCTACACTGTCTCACAGTGTTTGTAGTGATAATGCAGATTGATACAGCTAATACTCATGTAGGAACTGAGATTGGGATGCAGCAGGAATTAGTGACAGCACAAGCTGATGAGGCAAATGTCTCAGTTTTGGATCCTACAAATTTTATAGCTTTACTTACTGCAGCACCTTTATCACTGCCATGAAGAAACAAATTTGAAGCAGAAAATCAAGAAGGAAGTGGAAGAGGCAAAGGTTGAAGTCATCAAAGTCTACACAAGTGCAGATCTGGGATACAAGCAAGGTAGTTTGCTTAAACATCATACATAATTCTTCTTCATATAAAATTAGTGAATTTGAATTGCTAATATTGCAGAAAGTCCTTACATTCATTCTATCTGTGAATGGGCATTTATCAAACTGTTTACATGATTTGACAATGTTCACTAGACAATTACATTTCAAACTGTTGTTTTCTAATGCACCAATGTACTTAGAAAGCCTAGTACTTTTATACCTATTAGTCATCCTATAAATAATAAGTAAATAAAGAACGGAAGGAACAGGAAAAAAGTTCCAAACCAGTAAAACACACCAATTTCCCGTAACCAGGAACCAATAAAGGTAGTCCCACAGTATTGTAATTCGCACAGTTCTCGAACAAGACTCTGCAGTCCATAAAGTTAGAAAACTTTTTTATTGAACAAAAATAATAAAAAGTAATAAAAAACATTGCATCAAGGATTATATCAAGGATCCTATAAATAATGCCTCACAGTAAGACGCTGTCCGGTTTGATTCTCAGCTAGAGCGTCTTCTGCGTGAAAACATGCATGAATGGGCATACCTTCATTGAAGGTTGTGCATCAGGGCTGGTAACTTGGCGCATAAAAATCAACTACCAGTCATTAGTGGACCAGGGTTCTGCTGTCACAACCCCTAACCGGGAAAAGCCGAAAGACACAACAAGTCATCCTATAAATAATGTTTTTCAAAAAATATGTGAAAATGAGATATTTGAACTTTTTGGGGATAAAAAAAAACAAACTCTACCTAGTTTAATAATATTGCATATGTAGAAGGGGAAGATTTGATAAAATCACAAAACAGTGATAATATAATAGTAAAATCTGCAGATAAGGGAAGTACTATAAGTCATAATGGATGAAATGAAATATGTTGATTCTTTATGTGAACATCTTTCTAATGATAATTCTTATCAAATATTACAATGTTATAAAGTAAATAGGAGTATAAGATCTGTTGACAGTCAAGTCTATAATATGTAATATTGAATAGCTGTTTAACTCTAGAGCTGTTGCAGTTTCTTCATAAAGTACACCCTACTATTCCCATTTTTTTATGGATTAACCAAACTACATAAGGCTGCACTAAATCCCCCATCTTGTCTGATAGTTTCTGCATACGATTGGGTCATGGAATCAATATCTGTGTTATTTGAAACAAAATTTAAAGCATACGTTGTTAGAAAAAAAACATCTATATAACAGTGCTAACTCTAAACAGACTATTTATTTGGAGTTGCACTAATGTGGAAGATGTATATTTGTTTATCTCGTTAGACGGTGATTCTTTATTGACTATAATACCAAATGACTATTGAATAAAATCAATTAGGAGACACTCAACATTAAGAAACTATTTTTTTTCATATAGAAATTGCTTGTATGTATGAATTGTCACAGTTGGTATTAGAAAATAATTGATTTTTATTTCAAGATACACTATTATTTACAAAAGAAAGGACTAGCCACAGGCACTCCTGTAGTGAATACATACTCCAGAGATACTCCTACTGATACCCATCAGAGATGACCTCTGTCTGACATACAAGACGATCATGGACCCCACCTTAATAAGACTGCTGCATATCCGCAAGTCAAGCTCCACTCAAGTAACTCACACGCACAGTCTCAGCCTGGTCTATGACATCAACAGGACTTGTTGGCAGGATAGATTTGTGTCTTAGAGACTCTCCCATCTATGCAATAGACTCACTGTCCACGTCAAGCAGAGTACTTCTTTACCCCTTTTTAAGTGCAACCTAGATAACTGGATGAGAAACAGAAAATATACCCCTGGGATTCCACCTGTGTCCCTGCTGGACAGGGGCATCGGGTGCTGACTTGTTTAAACATGGGCTAAACTATTGGTTAGGCTTATAAGGGCCTCAGGGCCAATAGCCTAGTAACCTCCTATGATCCTATGACCAATGAAGTACTATATGGAAAGAAGAAGTTATTTTTATTTCAAAAATATACATAAGAATGAGGAGTGAGTGGGATGAAGTGGTGGTGAGTGTACCCAAGTGTGAGAGACTAGTGATTGGAGTGGACTTCAATGGGCATGTTGGTGAAGTGAACAGAGGGGATGAGGAAGTGATGAGTAAATATGGTGTTAAGGAGAGGAACGCAGAAGGTCAGATGATTGTGGATTTTGCGAAAAGGATGGACATGGCTGTGGTGAATACGTATTTTAAGAAGAGGGAGGAGCATAGGGTGACATACAAGAGTGGAGGAAGATGTACACAGGTGGATTATATCCTATCTAGGAGGGCCAGTCTGAAGGAGATTGGAGACTGTAAAGTGGCGACTGGGGAAAGTGCAGTTAAGCAGCATAGAATGGTGGTCTGCAGGATGATGTTGGTGATCAAGAAGCAGAGGTAGAGTGTGAAAGCAGTGCCAAGGATTAAATGATGGAAGTTAAAAAAGGGTGTTTGTGAGGTGGAGTTCAGGGAAGAGTTAAGACAGGCACTGGGAGGCAATGAAGAGTTACCGAATAGCTGGGTAACTACAGCAGAGCTAGCAAGGGAGACTGCTAGGAAGGTGCTTGATGTGATACAAGGAGACATGGTAGTGGAATCAGGAAGTACAGGAGAGTATACGGAAGAAGAGGCTGGCGAAGAAGAAGTGGGATTGTGAAAGAGATGAAGAAAGTAGACATGAGTATAAGGAGATGAGATGCATGGCAAAGAGAGAGGTGGCGAAGGTTAACGATAAGGCATATAGAGAGTTGTATGAGAGACTGGACACTAAAGAGGGAGAAAAGGACCTGTACTGATTGGTTAGACAGAGGGACAGAGCTGGGAAAGATGTGCAACAGGTAAGGGTGATAAAGGACAGTGAGGGAAACGTACTCACAAGTGAGAAGAGTGTGTTGAGTAGATGGAAGGAGTACTTTGAAGGGCTGATGAATGAAGAGAATGAGAGATAGAGAAGGTTTGATGATGTGGGGATAGTGAATCAGGAAGTGAAGCAGATTAGCAAGGAGGAAGTAAGGACAGCTATGAAGAGGATGAAGAATGGAAAGGCTGTTGGCCCAGATGACATACCAGTGAAAGCATGGAGGTGCTTAGGAGAAATGGCAGTGGAGTTTTTAACCAGATTGTTTAATGAAATTTTGGAAAGTGAGAGGATGCCTGATGAGTGGAGAAAAAGTGTTTTAGTACCTATCTTTAAGAATAAGGGTGATGTGCAGAGCTGCAGTAACTACAGAGGGATAAAATTGATCAGTCACAGCTTGAAGTTATGGGAAAGAGTAGTGCAAGCTAGGTTAAGAAGGGAGGTGATGATTAGTGATCAGCAGTATGGTTTCATGCCAGGAAAGAGCACTACAGATGCAATATTTGCTCTGTGAGTGTTGTTGGAGAAATACAGAGAAGGTCAGAAGGAGTTGCATTGTGTCTTTGTGGACTTAGAGAAAGCATATGACATGGTGCCAAGAGAGGAGTTGTGGTATTGTATGAGGAAGTCGGGAGTGGCAGAGAAGTATGTAAGAGTGGTACAGGATATGCACAAGGGTAGTGTGACATTGGTGAGGACTGCGGTGGGAGTGACAGATACATTTAAGGTGGAGGTGGGTTTACATCAAGGATCAGCTCTGAGCCCTTTCTTATTTGCAGTGGTGATGGACAGGTTGACAGATGAGATTAGATAGGAGGCCCCGAGGACTATGATGTTTGCAGATGACATTGTGATATGTAGTGAGACTAGGGACCAGGTTGAGGAGACCCTGGAGAGGTGGAAATATGCTTTAGAGAGGAGTGGAATGAAGGTTAGCAGGGCTAAAACAGAATATGTGTGTGTAAATGACAGGGAGGGTAGAGGAATGGTGAGGATGCAGGGAGTAGAGTTGGTAAAGGTGGATGAGTTTAAGTACTTGGGATCAACAGTTCAGAGTAATGGTGAGTGTGGAAGAGAGGAGAAGAAGAGAGTACAGGCAGGGTGGAATTGGTGGAGAAGAGTTTCAGGAGTGATTTGTGACAGACGGGTACCAATAAGAGTGAAAGGGAAGGTCTACAAGAGGGTAGTGAGACCAGCTATGTTATATGGGTTGGAGATGGTAGCATTGTTAAAAAGGCAGGAGTCAGAGCTGGATGCGGCAAAGTTAAAGATGTTAAGATTTGCACTGGGTGTGACTAGGATGGACAGGATTAGGAATCAGTATATTAGAGGGTCAGCTCAGGTTGGACAGTTTGGAGACAAAGCAAGAGAGGCGAGATTGCATTGGTTTGGACATGTGCTGAGGGTGGATGCTGGGTATATTGGGAATAGAATGCTAAGGATGGAGCTGCCAGGTAAGAGGAAAAGAGGAAGGCCTAAGATGAGGTTTATGGATGTGGTGAGAGAGGACATGCAGGCGGTTGGTGTGAAAGAGCATGATGCAGAGGACAGGAAGAAATGGAAACAGGTGATCCGCTGTGGCGCCCCCTAATGGGAACAGCCGAATGAAGATGATGATGAAGATGAGGTTCTACTCCTGAAAATATTTGTGGACAATAGTTTTATGATATGGAAAGGAACTACAGAAAAATTAGATGTTTTAGAGTATTTGACCATTTCTACTGACTTTTTATGGTTTAAGAAAACAGCTTCAGACATATACAGCTAAATAAAACTTTGATAGGGATCTAGGCACTACAGTATACAAAAAAAATGTATAAATAAGAATGCATTATTACATCAGTCTTCTATGCACCATCCCTTTATTTTTAATAATATTGTTAAGATCCAAGTATATTGCTGGTCCAGGCTGAATATTAATGACGGAGCGTTTCAAGAACAGATTGCTGATATGGGTTCTAGCTTTGTACTGAGAGGATATAATACTGAGAAAGTAGAACAAATTAAGAACACAGTAATACAGCAGTGAAAACAGATAGTGAAAGCTTTATTCTCTACCCAATACAGTGAAAACAGGAAGAAATTCAGAAATAATAACCAGAATAATGTCAGATTTATACTGAACTATAATACACTGTTCAAATCAATAACCAGGAAAAACTGGAATGTTTTAACAAGTATATGTGAGCTGAGGATTAATATTATAGAACATCTTATTTTTGCATACAGAAAAGGAAAGCAGTTAAAACTGCAATTTTAAGTTCATATGTTTATAGGAGGTTACTAGACTATTGGCCCTAGGGCCTTTATAAGCCTAGCGATGTTATACCCTTGTTCTCTTATTGACTAAGTTTATGATCTATATTTGCAGCATGAGTCTATGATCAGCACCGACTGCCCTTATCCAAGAGGGACATAGGTGACACCCCAGGGTAAATTTACAGTCTCGGATCAAGTTGTCTAAGTTATGCTTAAAAAGGGTTATTGAGCAGCTCTGTTTTATGTGACTTGGGAGGTTGTTCCAGAGGAGTGGCAATCTCTGGGATACATATCTGTTTCTCCAGCATGTTCTGTTAATGTTGCAGGCTAGGGTAAGATCCCTAGAGTGAGTGATTCTTGTCCCATTTGACTTGTGGATGTGTAGCATCTCCATTAGGGCAGGGTCCTTGACTGCTCTGTAGGCCAGGCACAAGTTGCCTCTCATCAGCCTGTAAAATACAGAGTACAGTGACAGGGCCTTCAGTCTGTCTATGTAGCTCATGTGTTGAAATCCCTGAATTTTCCTGGTGAGAAACCTCTGAGGTCTCTCCAGCTGCTGCAGGTGTCTAGTGAGGTACATACAGAAGGGAGCATTGTACTCTATTTGTGGTGTGATGAGGAATGAGTACAGGGGAGTTATAACATCCTTAGCTCTGGATGTGATGCCCTTACTTATGAGATGTGCAACACAGAATGCCTTCCTTACCACTGTGGGCAGATGGTGATCGAAATTAAGGTTACTATCAACCTGTGTTCCCAAAATCTCTCACCACAGGGTTTGAGCTTAGGTGGGTACTGTTAATATTGTAGTTTACAGGGACTTCCCCCTTGCCAAAAGGGATGATAACACATTTTTTGCATTTAATTTAAGTCCGTGGCTTTGGCACCAATCATTTATCTGTGTAAGCCCTTTTTGTAGTATTTCAACATTGTTGGAGACTCAATGATTGCACCCAGTTTACAGTCATCGGCTAACTTGGAAGCTACAAGTCATCTATTTTTGCCTGAACTTCTGAGAAATAGATTCCAAAGGGTCTGGGGCCCAACACAGATCCATGTGGTACACCACTGGTAAATGATCTGCTGGTAGAGGTGGAATCCCCAACTGTTATGTTGGTAAGCCAGTTGGCTACCCATCTAGTAATATATGGGTTAATTCTCAGCTGGGTGAGTTTCTCAGTGAAGCCTGAGTGGGGGATTATGTCAAAAGCCTTGGCTAAGTCAAGATATGCTGTATGTTACAAAGAAAGTAAACATGTGATGCAATATAAAAGTAAAAAGAAGGGGACTACACCCTGCTAAAAGTGTCACTTTTTGTACATATATCTATAGGAAAATACATTTATACTTCCAGGGACAAGGAAGATTAATTATTTATATACTCATCCTTATTGTGATCAAGAAATGTGATGTATATTGCAATATGCACATTATGTCAATCATTCTATAAATCGGAAGCTAAAAGAATGTATGACAGATCATTTTTCAGATATGAAATGGAAAATAAGTAGAAACGTTTTGTTTAAACACGTGACAGAAATGGAGGAGAGTCACTGCGCCATATTCTAAAAGATTTGTGAAATCTGGCTGAGTACACCAAGTTCTGTGCAAAAGCAGAGGTAAGTCAAGTAATATACAAATGCATCCTAGCATCTTAAACATATCTCAGCATAATGCAGACAAAAAAAAATATTTGTATGTCAGTGCAATGACAATCACATGTAAGAAATGTTTCCATTACAGAGTAGAAATGTCCACATATATTAATCTCACATTCGCAATGTAATAGGAAGCAGGTACACAGAATCAACAGAACATGTGAACAATTAGTATAAATGTAACTGAAGGCAGATGTATATGAAGAACAGTGTCATAATCATGAACATCTATTTATTAATATGTGGATATTGTAGAAAACTACAAGCATATGTACTGTATACCCTACAATTCTATTACAGTCTTCAGAATTTTAAATAATTTTCAAAAAAGTAAATAAAAAAAATAAAGAGGCATTCACAGCGGCCTCAGCAATGGTAAGTATAGCTAACAGTGGATGCAGGAAGTGTGTGGGAAAGAAAGCAGGTATGGGGTGAGGGTGAAGAAGAGAGGTATACAAGAAGGATAACAGAATAAGAAGATCAGAGGTAGAGTTAGAAGGGCATGAGCAATGTTTTTGGTGGGAATAGGCCCTCTTTTCTTTTGGAGACTAAAAGGTATGTAAAATTAAAGAAAAGAAGAGGGTGGAAAAGTGTGGATATACATAAATAATAAATAATAAAAGACAGGATGGAAAAAGGGTGGTCAAATACATCAAGGAAAGGTAGATTTTACAGGTAACACACATAACACTGTACGCTAGTTGATGTAACAGCTTCTTATGTCCATCACAGGCATAGGTATCAGACTAAGAGTGAATTCCTAATTGCCCATCCAGTGCTCCAGTTTGTGCTTGAATAAAGGTTAAGGAATGGCTATGGTTCACATGGATCAGAAGACTATTGCAGAGAATGAGGATTCTGTGAGATAAATGACTGCATCACCAACATGTCTTAAAAAAGTTGCAGGCAAACTTTATCACCTTTGACCTAGGGGTTCAGGTGATGTTTGTCACCTTAGAACTAGTGGTTCAGGTGATGTTTGTTATTTGGATATGCGAAAGGCCCATCAGAGTGGGACCCAAGCATGCCATATATGGCATGCATAATTAGCATCTCAGCAGTCTGTAGGAAACAAGAGTACAGAGACA
This sequence comes from Protopterus annectens, assembly GCF_019279795.1. Classification (NCBI taxonomy): domain Eukaryota; kingdom Metazoa; phylum Chordata; order Ceratodontiformes; family Protopteridae; genus Protopterus; species Protopterus annectens. The sequence goes on from NC_056729.1 coordinate 313,937,579, forward strand.
GAGCCTGGAAGCCATCAGCACAGGACATTGTGTATGCCATGCATTCTGTTTGTGATGTAACTCTGTGGATGTCAAAAGTCATGCATGTGCTTTTTCAAATACATACTGACAGGGCCATTGTACTCAGTGATGGGACAGATGGTGACTTCGTATACTGGCACAAAGAATTCACTGAACCTACAAACAATGGCCTTAATGAGAAGTTGACTGACCTATAATGAATATCTCACAACCTTAGACGTGTCAAAAGGCAGATTACTATCTACATGATCCTCCAACTCTCATTTAGTTGTTTTTTTTTTTTTTTTAATCAATGAGGTAGTTTTCCTGGGTGGCAAAATTTCAAAAAGATTTGATTATGCAGTACTTGGCATTAATGTTTAATCCATGGCTTTGCCACCAGTCATTTGTCTGTGTTAAAACTCCCAGTAAAATGTTATGATCTCGTGTGTGTGTGTGTATGTGTGTTTGTGTGTGTGTGTGTGTGTGTGTGTGTGTGTGTGTGTGTGTGTGTGTGTGTGTGTGTGTGTGTGTGCGTGTGTGCGTGTGTGCGTGTGTGTGTGTGTGTGCGTGTCTGTTTGTGTGAGGGGGTTTAATGCTTGAGGCACTTGACACTGACCTTGATGTCCAAAACATAAATCCCATAGAGGAGTACACCTAGCACATTTCCCTGGGGGACAACAATGGTGATGAGCCTCTTTGTGGAGGTGTTCTCTGAAATCCTACTATCCTGTGTCCTGGCTGTGAGCCAGCCTGCTATCAAGTTGGTTATATAGGTCTTTATGCCTAAGTCCATGAAAATATTTACAATTCCCAAGTGAGGTATTGTATCAAATGTCAAAGTTATGTGAAGGTATGCAGTATGGACAGTGTTTCCCACATACATTGCCTAGCTCTCGTAGAAGACCATCAGGTTCAGCATGCACGAGCTGCAATTTTGCAAAACCAAACTGGGTTGTGTCAATTGTCTGAAGGTGCCCTATGTCATAGTTAATCATGTCCATGATAATTAATTCCATGACTATGAATATAACACCAGTCAGACTAATGGGTCTGTAGTTCCTGGGATCAGTTAATGTTCTGGCCTTGTGTAAAGGGATAACCTTTGCATTTTTCCATTTCCATGGCATAACACCTGTGTGGAGGATGCAGTTTAATAGTGACACCAGTGTCCATAATAGGTCATCTGTCAGACTACATATAAGGTATCATGGGATATTACTGAGGCCCATCAGTGCTGTAATCTTTGCCTTAGATAGCACATGTAGCACCTGCTCCTACAGATACGCTAAAGGATTATGTTTGATGGTAGGTCCTGTGGGTGTGACTGATGGGAATTCATCAGCCATAAAATTCTGTATCTGTCCTGGTTCCAGGAACGTGTCTCTATTTTCCAGTGTTTTGGTGTGCTGCCAATGACGTTCCAGACATAGCTAAAGAAAGTCTTATTAGTGTCCATGGGTTGAAATTTAGCATTGTAAGGTTTCAGCATTATGAATTTTAGTCAAGTGAGTTTTCAGTATTTTGAAAATTAGGTATTATGCTCTCGGTCAAATGAAATTCAGTCAAATGAAATTTCAGTCATATGAGGCAGACCTATATATATATATATATATATATATATATATATATATATATATATATATATATATTTATTTATTTGTTTGTTGGTTTGTCATTTGTTTACCAGGAAAGTCCAACTAAGCCACAAAGAGCCCATTTTCAGTGGTGGTCCAGGGAGAAAAGCTATATATATATATATATATATATATATATATATATATATAATGAATGATAAATCAGCATTGTAATCTTCCTGTATGTATATATGCATGAATGCATACATATGATTTCATACTTATTGATAGGTATACCTATATGTGCAGGTGTACATGTGTAAGTCTTTATATATGGACATGTACATGCATATTTTTAGCCAAACATGTGTGTGTGCGTGTATGATATTATGAGAAGTGTAGCTAAATTACAAGTGCAGTGTATTACATACGATGATACACATGCATTTAGCATCACAATGTACATACTTATCTCCAAACTGCAGAGTGCAATGTGAAATTTTGACACCTGTAATATAACTTAGAGTAAAACAACATTATTTCACATGATACATTTTCTACAAGTTAATCAAACCTATGTAAGAATAATTAAGCTAACCAATCACTTACATAATATATGTAGTGGGACTCAAACACAGAAACTATATGTAACAGTACTTGCATATAGTCACAATGCCTACACCAATAACCCTCATCCATAACACTTCAGTGATCTGACAGCATTTTATGTACTCATTTGTAATGTCACATGCCCATTAATTAACATGTAATTTGCACATGACATATGTATATATATATGTATATATATATATATATATATATATATATATATATATATATATATATATATATATATACATATATATATATATATATACATATAGATATATATATATATATATATATATATATATATATATATATATATATGTATGTATATAAGCATATCTATGTGTAAATTAAATATAAGTGCATCATTGTGTGCATACATTATATTATGGTGTACTTTGGAAACAATGCAGATAACAATGAAATGTGCATTTATTCATGGTATAAAACAGGCACGTCAGTATAGTGGATTTACCTTTCACAGTTTGCAAGAAAACATTTGTCCACACTTGAAATATATAATCAATAGCCATTAAAGAACATAGTGTACAACTGTGGGATTCAAACCTGCACATATAAGGTAAGTAAAAGTACAGTTAAGGATGCCACATAGAGTGCTAACCTATAGCTATAACACTCTATAAGGTTACAGATTCACACTTATTTTACCTGCATTACAATTATAAGTCTCACATATATTTCAACTATGATGACCTGGATTGTTCTTGCATTTATGAAATTGATAAAAAAGCAATGGATTACAAGAAAATTTTATGAAAATGCAAAAATAACGTAACACATGTATGCATTAATCAACATTCTAAATCAAGCACACATACCTTATTATTAACTAAAGTATATTGTATGATGTTTTCAAGAAGTTTTGTGGGTAACTGAGAAATGTGTAGTCATCCGCTACCATGACTATACTAGATGTGTAAAATTCAATGTATAAGTTACCAAACCACTATAAATCTTTCATATCTTATGTGTAATAGCAAATACATTACTGCCAACATTTTGTCAAAATGTATGCTATACTGAGAGTTGAACCCACCGTTAGGTAAAAAACATTCCCATTGCCATATTGCTTAATCAATTGAGATAACATACATTATATTTTTGAATGTTTTAAATGCATAGATTAATAAATAACAATATTAGTAGTATGTGTGAACTCCGTATTAATACACAGATATAATAGAGATAGTCCTTCATAATATTTAGTCTGGCCCAGTATTGTTGTGGATAACTTCAGGATGCTTCTATATGTAAATACAAACTTTAAAGATTAAAATATATTATTCTTCCTTGTACATTAATGATATTATTACAGGTATTCATGGAATACACTTGAAATGCAATGCATCATGTAAATACATAGGCTTACTACAGACATAAATGACTATGTAAGAGTTAAGGTGGGGAATATGTAAATTACTGTCTATATTAGAACATTGAAAATTTAATGGTTCGAATCACTAAAGGTCGACCTTTAATGATCGAACCATTAAAATTTCAAATGTTCAGAAAAAAATAAATAAAAAAAAGAAAAGAAAATCTAAAGGGTGTTGGCCCCCCACACCCCCCACTACTTAAATATATCAACTCCGAGACCGCACTACATTGAAGTAAATGGAAATCTCCCCTTACGGTGATTTCGTTTACCCGTTTGATGTTCTGCACTTTCATTATTTTCATGTCGACAATGTCAGATTTGACATTCGAGAATATAATAGGTAACCTAAATTACCGTAGGCATCAGGTGGCAAGCATCAACCCTCTATGACCCACTTGCAAAGATCATTCACATCCCTCCAATGAAGATCATTGTAGTGATGGTGGACCTGCATACCCATCCAGTAGATTCCAGAAAATCCTCTGTGCTCTTTCTCTATCCAGTTCCATATATCAATCATAGTGAAGTTCCTTGGGCACACATTCAATGCTCATGTCCATCTGCATGGTCTCCTCCTCAGTCCAGTTCAGCACATGAATGCACTGAAGCCTCCTCTCCATCAACATCTTCACTAAAGTCTATATAGGCCTTGATATAAATGCTCAAATGAAAAAGCTCAATGAGGTAGAACTCATTTAAAAGGTAACAAGGTTATAATCTGGAATGTGTGAGTATCACAGTTTAAATGTGACACATATAGGATCGTATGAGTTATTGACTGACATTGGGCATGTGTTCTAGAGATACACAATCATTGACACCTATTGGACACTTGCACTGAGCACTGTACAGTAATGCTGAGCTACTGCAGAATGCACTGATTCAAAAACTTACACAGAGAATCGATGAGGTGATTCCACACCACTGTATGCTAACTGAGCTCATTAATTATTTATGAGGCAAATGGTATTTAATACCTGCTTGTGCTTGGCTGCTTCACTACTAGCTATAGCTATCTCATGGATATAAAGATAAACTGTAAAGGGATAACCTGTGACTTTTCACCTTTTAGAGTAATGTGCTATACTGAACCTGATAATATTGCCCTTTGTGTATGCTTCAGTTATCATATTTTGCTATGTTAAAGCATCTGTAAAGAATTGTGCCATTTATATGAGGTTAACCTTCCAAACTATTAATGAACTTGATACATGCATCTGATTGTAAAGGGTACCATTTACATATGGAAGTGTATGATTAGGAGGCTGCAGATACAGATAGAATCCTCTGATATCCCTCAATGGCACCTACGCGCCTCACAGTGTATATTTGTGGATAAAGTTGTAATACTGAGTTGTCTGAAATGCTTATGTACAAATTGTGATTTGTGACAAATTACTGATACATGCTTCCACAATTATTTTGTTTGTATGGCACTCTGTGGTGTATGTTAAACATCTCTAAGAGTGATATTAAACAGTAGTCCTGCACGATAAGATGTTCTTGTTTATGTAAATATTTTAACACAAATATATATGTTACAGAAATAATGTGTATGGCAGCACTGTCCTAATACTTTTGCATTGACTACATACATTGTTGTGACATATCTCACATGGTTATTAAGTGCTATACCCATTCGCCTAGGTATATGACTTTGTTCGCAGCTACTATAGACAATTTGTTGTTCTAGTACAGTGGCTGTGTGAGTAGCCAATTATTCTCCACGTCAGCTGATGTGAGTTTGAATCCCACAATTGTATACACAGTTATATATGGAGACATGGTACTCATTTTTACATGATTGTCTTTAGGATTCATGATATATATGAACCACTTGATACTTGATGTAAGTGTCCAATGTGCTTCTCAATCAATAATGTTATCACTTGATGTAATTACTTTGAATGACATTTTAAGGTACATATCTGTTAGTATCCCAACACAGGTATTAATGCTATGTACATATGTGCACATAATCTGCACACAATTCTAATTCCCAGTTAATTTTCTGTACAGATGAATGGTACAAACCTTAAGAATAATTTTCCACTAGGGAAAATGGCATTATAATAGAGGCACTGCAACAACATGGTTGCAATTTGCTTGGAGGGACAAGTGATTTTCAATAGACTTATCAAAACTGGAGAGCCATCATCAATATGCTGAACACTGGATAGGCACAATCAGTCTAGGGTGGCCTGTTGATGCTATTGCTCTGATATGATCATCCATGCAGCCAACAGACTCCATAGCTATGAGAGGGACAGACATTCTATCAGTGGTGGCCCACCATTGCCACCCTGGAGGAAATCACATCACCACAGCCTACAAGATAAGAGAATACCCAGGGCAGGAATTGAGGCTGGCATGCCAGGACATACAAGGATATCAATCACTTACATGCAACCCAGCCTAATGTAAGTGTCCGTCAGACAATCATTTACAGATCATATATGTTTTTTACCTGTCACAGCATCTCAACAACATCAAGTATGGGAAGAGCTCTCTTCCTCAGACACACACAGTACTATGTTATATTGTTTATGCAATGCATATTTTGTAATGTCATCCTCATGTGTCATTATCATCATCATCATCATCATCATCAACTCCCTCTTTTCCGTTTTCTACATCGGGTCAAGGTGTCGTGTCCACTGTCACCATCTATCTTAACTCAATGCCTTTCTCCTATCTTCTTTGACAGTCATGCCTGACTGTCACATATCTTCTCTCACACAAGCCATCCATTTCTTTTTGATCAATGCCCTCATTTACTCTTATCTTCTTCCTGTCTGTCCCAAATCTTCTTCACCAGGTTGTCTTCTGTTTTCATGCACATGAACCTAAAATACCATAATTTGTTCTATTTGACGTTTTCTGCAGTTGGAACTAGTTTGACTTCTCTCATGTCCTCATTACTTTCTCTGTCCCACAGTGTGCATCCTGCCACCCATCTTAGGCACTTCATTTCCATCACCTCTAGCTTCCTCATCTGCTCTGCCTTTACTGACCAGATTTCTGTACCATGCAGTAGTTCTGAATCCACCAGTGGTTTCTGCACCTTACTTTTCAGCTACTTTGGCATTCATCTGTTATACTGTACACCAGACACTCTGCACTAGTTGGCTACAGCCCTTCTGATTCTAACTTTGAACTCCTCAGTCAGACATCTCTTGTCCTCAACCAATCCTCCCAGATACCTGAAGCTGTTAACTTCTTCCACTGTTTTCCCTTCTATCTCACCTCTCAGCTTCTTCTGAATTTCCCCATTTGCTTTCATTCCAACTGTCTTATTTGTACTCTCTTTCAACCCATGTGCCTACAGTTTTGCATTCCATTTCCCTATCCTTTGCTGCAGTTCTTGCTGAGAGTCTGCCTGTAATGCCACATTATCTGCATACAACAACTTTGTTGATCTGTCCCCTCCAACCTTTTTGCCAATGTAGTCCATCATCTGTATGAACAGCAATGGGCTCAGAGCTGAACCTGATACATACCCACTTCCACTGGGAACCACTCTTTAGTCTGAACACTGCTTATACCAGAGTCATTGGGTCCTTGTTCCCCTTTATATTAATGTATCATTCAGCATAAGCAACAGTGTTTTTTTATTGGGACATGGGTGTGGTCATTTACATCATGGACATGGTGGAAATATGCAATGCCACATAACTGTTCCATGGCAGTTCTGTATTCCCTAAATGTTTCTGGGAAGTGGATCATTTATCTACTTTTTTTCAGAGTACTACCAGAAACTGTCCTAGAATGTGTCTGATACCTAGCTGAGACACTCCTATAGTATCAACCATATGCTGTTGAAGGGTTCCTATTACCAGATCGAAAGACTGTAATCTCAAATACGAAAAGAGTGACATGTATTGCGTGAAATACAGAAATGCCGAACATCCAAAACAGTAAAAATTTAAATGTCGAAGTGTAATGGTTGGCCCATCTGCGGTATAGCTCCGTAAGGTAAGTGTGCGATAGATAGGACTTTAGGGTTAGGATGTGGGTTAAGGTAAGGGAATAGATAGGTAATGTATGTAAGATTTAGTGTAGTGTTAGAAGTAGGGTTTTATTTAACTGTATGTATGTGTATTATTTATTTTTTTTAGGTGTATGTCTGTAGGGGAAGTGTGCAGTAGTTACCGACCTTACGGTTAGGGAGGGGTTAAGAATAGTGCATAGGTAGTTGTGTATGTGGGGTTTAGTGTAGTGTTGGAAGTAGGGTTTTGTTAAATGTATATATGTGTAGTATTTATCTTTTTGGGTGTATGTCTGTAGGGGACATGTGCAGTAGTTACAGACCTTAGGGTTAGGGAGGGTTAAGGATAGTGCATAATTAGTTGTGTATGTGGGGTTTAGTGTAGGGTTAGAAGTAGGGTTTTGGTGCTTTACTTTAGGTTAGAAGTAGAGTTTGGTTAGTGTATGTATGTGGTTTATTTATTTTGTTTGGGTAGGTAGTATGTAGCGGGTGGTGGGTTTGGCCGACTATGACAGTTCAATATTTTATTTTTCACTGTTTAGTGCGGTCGGATTTTCGTGGTTCACATTATAGGTGTCGACGTTTAGGTGTTCGTGTAAAGGTTTTTTAGATTTGCTAATATAGACTCGCTGTTGAAATGTCTCCGAGGTCAGTATATCCAGACTCAGACACACTTTAATTTCTAATGGTACTGGATTACACCACAGACTGTGTGCAGATGTGGGATGTACACATCCTGCATGCACCAGCTCTCTGTCTAACCTGTACCTGTTAATGATGTCCTGGTCAGGGAGCTGGTTTAACTGTAGCCTGGCTCAGCACCTTGCTAGCTGATTTTTTGTGACGTATTGATAGATCATCCTCTGTTATGACTTATAAAACCCTAGCTGCCTCTAATGCATTAAATGCAGCTTGCATTATTTTTTTAATCGATATTTCAAAATCCTCAACATTGTTACATAATCTGTAGTCAATATTAAAAGTTATGTTGCAGCAGAAATGGTCTCTCCTCAGTGCTTTCCTAAAAGTGTTGACGAAATACACCTCCATTACGAAATCAAGTCCACCACTAAGACACCAAAGTCTTTCTTTGGTGCACTGGACTGTCCACAAGTTTGTTTAGGAATCTGTCACACTATTTTAGATTTGCTGTATTAAAAGTCCTCTATAATAATAAAAGAAGAAGGAATTTATGTGCAAGAATGGAAAATCCAGAATACAAGTGGATAAATGTTGTTAGAGCTGATCAGTTACCAGGATAGAATGTCTTTTGTAGTATAAACCCTGTTTTAAAAATGCTCTCTAAAATAGTGAGAATATTAGTTTGATTGGATCTTATAAGTCATGTGATGTAAAATAAGTAATATTTAATTAATTATCATGAACACCTCTGCTTTTTAAAAACCGGATGAGGCTTTGTGTAAAAGCATGTAAGCTGGTTTTACTATTTTTTTAATTAGAATTTACACTAGCATGATCTCTTGATTTGTGCTTTTACTTTTTTTTTTTATTTGCTTGTGCTCAGAGTTTGCCTGCTAGGGCTACCTGAGAAATAGATTGGGATTAGACTGCAGTGTTCACATAGTAACATTGCTTTCTACCATGTTAAACTGCATGACTAATACCAAGAAAGATAACATAGCAACATAAGAGTAATACTAGGCAATACATTACAAGGGTCATAAGATTCCTAGCTGTAGACACTTTTTGGTAGATGCTCTTAAAATTTACACCATTCTATTTGAATATTAACTTGTTCATATATGTTAATGTACCTCTTATGCAACTGGAGCTTTTCTCCCTGGGCCTCTGCTGAAAATGGATGTGTCCAGTCAGACTTTCCCAGTCAACAAATGTAAAATAAATAAAATATAAAATAAATAACTCTATAGTGCTATGAAGAGTGGAAATAAGAAGAAATTGACTGTAAAACTGAAACTACTTTGATTAACTATAATCAGCATATAAAATACTATTAACTACCATATATCAATATGTTTGGTTGCGGAGCCATTGATATATAGGATCAGTAATGCAGGTAGGCAGTAACTATAATCCTTCAGGAGGACAGACTATGCCAAAAATGTATAATCTAAATGAATAAATAATACAGCATAGTATAATCAAACTTGTTAGAAAAAAACAGTTTCTAAAAAAACTGTCAGGGAAATGTATTTTTTGATTGTCGAGAAGAGCTGGTTAGCAAGTACAATATGTTATACTTTATACATTTAGTTGTTGTTAGAGGAAATGATACGCCTAACTTCAGCACAGCTGACTGGATTAATAACCCATGGTTTCTACTCCATTAAAGTAATTTGACCGTCCCTGTGGATTACCACATAAGGCTTGCTGTGCCTTTGTTTGAAAATAGTTTACAGCTTTATATAAAGTTTACCGTTTCTTATACTTTTCATTCAAAACAAAGTAGCATGGTTATATGATATTAAGTAAACCACTGAATTGTAGAGCAAAATGTTAAGGTGGAAACATTTGGCAACCAAATGGTGATGATTATGGTTTAGAGATATGTAAAATGGAAGATGGTTAAATGGCAAGACAATTGTGAAGAGACTTCATAGGAAAGTTGTCCATGGAGTAGACAGACAGATCTCAGAAAAAGTGACAGCTATGCCCGATTGAACACTACCAGGTAATGACTTCTATAAAAAAAAAACAGAAATCATGATTTCATTGTTCTTCAACAAACCCATATACAAGATTTAAATCTATAAAACTGATGGCAACAAAGAAAATTATTAAGAAATTGTGAAAGTCACCCCCCCATCTCTGACTTAAAGATCCTTATAAAACAGGTTAGAAATGCTGAAACAGTATCAAAGAACAGCAACACCAGAGACAAAATGTGGACAAAGTAGGCTATGTGGCAAAGAGATCAGTGAACTCCATACCCTGGTGACTACCTTTAAAGCTTTACATTATGGGAGAGAAGGAGTATGTAAATAGATTTACACATTTGGCAAATTATATTCTCAGGCTTGGAAGGAAGATGTTGTGATGGTGATCTTTAAAATGTTAAAGGATTCACAACAGGTGGGCTGCTACAGCACCGCTTCTCTTTGAAATCATGGTTATAAGAGGTTTATTTCCTTAGTTGCTGATGGGATAGCAACTCTTCTTCCACACCTGACACACTCGGATGAAACTGGATTTGTATAGGACCATACTATGCTTAGTAATCTGATTAAGACAACACTGGTTGTGGAATATGTCTCCATGTCAAGTGTACCTTTACTCTTGACAATCCTATATCATAAAAAGGCATTATACACCAAAAGCACATACACCAAATGTCTGAACCTGCAGTTCCGCCCATACTGAGGAGATTACTATCACAACAACATATCATCAGTAGGGTAAAACTAACCTGTCTCATGAAGGTTTAACCCCAGCTCATGTTCCCTATTAATGGGTGAACAATCCAGTGCTTGATGAACTCTGCTTCACAATGATTGGAAGAGCTGACATCAAAGGATCAAAAAGTGACATTGCTATGAACACTTGGCTTCCACAAGCCAGTTATCCATGTGGTAACATTTCTGACATCTCCTGCTTAAAACACAAAAAGCCTGAAGGATCATGAGGCCCTGCTTTCACGGTCTGTATTCATACTGAAAATCAAGATCAAGTGAGCTTTTTCCCTTCTGCTCCACAGGAGGCTTTTGTCCTCCGTGAACTCACCTTAGGACACCTGCGTTACTCTTTGACAGGTGTACTGCCCCAGTCAAATTCCCAACCTGACACTGTCCCCAGAACTTGTCATGCCCAGACTCCCGGGTACTTGGAGCCAGAAGTGAGAGCCCTGGTGGGGCTCACCCCTCACCTCACCGGGTAAGTGATAAAACAATGAGTAGTGTATTTCACCGGCGACTGAGGCCTCCCACTTATTCTACACCTCTCATATCAAGCCCATCTCTTTGGCCGTGGTTTCACTAGATAGTAGGTAGGGACATTCACAATCTCATTCATCCATTCATGTGGAAGGATGGATGGATGGATGGATGGATGGATGGATGGATGGATGGATGGATGGATAGATGGATGGATGCCTGGATGGAGGGATGCATTCTCTCTTCTTTACAAAGTAGGTTTTCTTCAATAAACGGTGTCTCTGATTCAGTTATCATATATGATGTCTACAATAAGGATCAATGAGGTTGTGGGACATTCCAATGATATTAAACTTAGCTTGAGCACAGATTGCCCCATCCCCTTTGTTATTTGAACTATACCTGGAGGCATTAGCAATGCGGCTGTGTATTCTACTTGCCCTAGGCATTATCCTTTGAATCCAAAAACTGAGATTGTTAAGGATGATTTGCTACTTTACCTGTCAGATCCTGAAGCTCAGTTAGAAGTGTTATTTGAGGAACTGTCTAGGTTGGAAAGCATCTCAGGTTATGAAATTAAATCAATAACACAGTTAAGATTACCTCTCATTTTTATCATGATCAGGTGGCAAAGTTCCCTTTCCTTACCTCTGCAAATCACATGATGTTTCTTGTATGTACAGTATATACAATATCACATGATTTACAGACATCCGTTGATCTTTCATTGACAAAAATAGTTGAAAAATGAATTTGAGTGTTAGTAGTTAAATGGTACATTATAATTCTTAATTTATATGCCTCCCAGAGTTTCCCCTATTATAATTCCATTAATCTTTTTTTAGCAACTAAAGAGGATGGTTACTTCAATTTGATGGCTAGATCAAAAGACTAGATTTAAATAGGAGTTATCATTATCTCTCACAGGAGAAGTTCAGGGAATTCTTCTTCCTGACTTATGTATTCTGTAAATGCTCATTTTAAGGTGTTTTGTGGCTTACCTTCACAGAACACATAGTCTGGAATTCTGTCCTATTGGAGCAACTGGGGGTTATGGGAACCTTTTAAAAATCATCTGCCCTAACAGAGGCATCATGCTAGTTGTAATATCATTCTCCTGGATGACTTTTACAAATCAATTGCCTTGGCCTTCAGGATAACTGGTACTGTGCCCTGGCTGGAGTCACTCTGTCCTAATTAGCACATCTAATGTTTAGGATACATCTAGTGTTTGGGTCAGACTTTCACTAAAAAAGTTTGACTGATTACAGTTTTGGTAATCACTACTTGAGGGGAGAAACTCCAATCATTTGGCCTCACTTAGATTCATAGGTATGAACAAGGCTAATGACCACTTGGGCCGTTTTAACCCTAGCCATGCATCATCAATCTCTGACAATTTTTGGTCCCCTTGGTAGTGTAAGCAGGTTTTTGGAGATGAAATATTTACAAGCATAAGCCTGGAAGATGAACCATTTACAGGCTGTCTGTGTCTATTAGAGACATAGGCACCAAACCATAGGTAAATTTACGGTAATCAGTCAAGCTGTGCAAGTTACTCTTGAATTAGATTAGGGAGAAACTCTGCTTCACATGGATAGGGAGTTTTTTTCCCAGAGAAGGGGTAGTATCGGTGTTATATACCTATCTCTCCAGCAGGTTCTATTTATATCACAGGTAAGGTTTAAGTCTTTAGAATGGGTAATTCTAGTGCTGTTTGCATTGCTAATATAAAGCAGATCAGTCAGAATTGGGTGCAAAGATGCCTTGTATGCCAAGCATAGATGTCTTTTCATCTATGTGTAGGAGACAAACTACCAGTATATGGCTTTGAGGCGGTCTGCATAAGATATGTTATTTATGCACCATATTCTGTAAGTGAGGTGCATCCATGGTTGCTCCAGTTATTAGATGTGCCTGATTAGGGTCATACCAAAGGACACTTAAAGGACAATTTTCACTTTTCTGATAGAGCTAGTTGCAGGGTCATTAAGATTTTGGCTGTCATGCATAAAACAAAACTAGGATGATAAATAAGTCTGAGCAACATTAGCAGATAGTGTGGTAGCTGCAAATGAAATAAGGTTGCTTTCCCATAAAGGGAGGTATCTCAAAAGTACACAAAATCTTGCTTCCTCTCAGAATACATCTTATTTATAGTTGCAAGGTGGGGTGGCAAAGACATTTGAATCTGGGATCTTTCAGATTAATTTTAATTTTGGTCTGTCTTAATTCACATACCTGGATATAAAGCCAGGTATGAAGATTCAGATTCTTTGGTTGGCAGTGTTTATTTATTTATTTATTTATTTATTTATTATACAGCATAGGTCGAGATCTGTATTTCCATTGTCTTTGTGACCTGCTGGGGTGTAAGGAGGGAATTTTATACACTTGGACTCATGCTTATAGGGACTACCCTAAATTAACTTTACTGAAAAGAAAGATGGAGAAGATATATGACATTCTGTGGCCTGAAAAGATAAATTTATCTCCATTATAGGTTTATAGGTTAGTACTGGGCTAGCTGCCCTTGAGGGCTATGTTAAGCCTAGCCAATATTCCTCAAATGTAAGAATCAAATACAATGCTACCTTATGTCTGTGATATAAACACCTTAATCATTCAGCCAGCTCTCAACTTCTTTTTGGCTTATTGGCTATATGCATAGAACTTCAATTCCTATGAAGGATTGAACTTTCTTCCAGTTTCTAATGATGTTAGCAAAGAAAATTATTAAGAAATTGTGGAAGTTCACCACCCAACTTCAGATCGCTAACTTGAAGGTCCTTCTGGCTCCACCAAAGAAACAATGTGTGAAAGTGGGCTACTTGGAAAAGAAAGTTTCTTTCAGCCTGTCTGACCTTTTTTTATTTGCTAGAGTGGATTTGAGAAGCCATAATTGCATTTATTATTACTGGGAGAATGTGATGTTTAATACATATTTTGTGCACATTACCCTCTTATTCTCTTACTTTCTGTAACTTGGCATGGATGAAGATAATGATAAGAGATCCTGTAAATAGTTAAAATGTGTTCTTAACCTCATTTTATTATCTTCAAATAGTGCATTTTGCTGTTTTTAGCTGTTAAGTTTTGGAAATATTGCTTACTTTTTTGTTGACTGCTTTTTTTTTTGGGGGGGGGTCCTTTTTGCCTTTAAGTTTGTATTTATATGTAAATTTTATTTTTTTATATAAAGTGATCACTGTTTTTCATATTAAAGTACACACTACTAATTAATACTAGTCAGTTATCTATGAAAATGTAATGATTGTGAATTTTAGGAATGCACACTGCAGCACACAAAAAAGTTAAGAAGATAAAATTGAACTATCCTATCGCCTGTGTGACAAGAATATATGCAGGATTATTAACAAAGCCCTCTGCCATTTCAGAAGCAACTTTTAAATATTTGGTTAAATCTTAATGACTTAACAAGTTAAGACATAGAAATCGATAAATTGTTAAGTATAATGTGGTGAACCTTCATTTACATCACACTATATATATATATATATATATATATATATATATATATATGTGTGTGTGTGTGTGTGTGTGTGTGTGTGTGTGTTTGTGTCTTCCCTACTACCTTGATATACTACTGCCCATTATTTTATTGTAATCTAACAGCAATTAGTAACTGCATCTGTAGGTAAATATGCCTATTTACTTTTGCATTTGAAGCATAATGATGTAGAATGGGACTACTTTCATGTTAAATAAAAAATGCATTCTTCAACATTATATAACTGTTAATTACCATCAATGTAATGTGGTATTTTTTAATGCTTGTAAGCTGTTGAGATGTCTGTAACTGGTACTCTCTGTATACTTTTTATATGCTAACAATATGTCTGTATTTGGAGCTTTTCTCCCCAGGCCTCTGCTGAAAAAGGTAAAATAAAATAATTAAATAAAATTATATACACACACACACACACACACACACACACACACACACACACACACACACACACACACACACACACACACACACACACACACACACACACACACACACACACACACAGTGCAGGGTTTGAGTCTCACAAGGGATAATTGGCTAGGCTTAAAATGGCTCGCAAGGGCAGTTAGCTTAGTACTAATCTATGAACATATATATATATATATATATATATATATATATATATAAATCATGTTCTGTTTTTTTAACCAGTTTCTTGTTTTCTTTTTATTTTGTCTCTTGCTATAGCTATATTGTCTAAAAATGGTAATAATTACTAGCATTTACTCCCCCTGATATTGGAACATTATATACAATAACATACAAGCACACAAACAGTACATACTAATTCCAGTGTTGTCAGACAGCATCATACAGTCTATCAGCACACATTCTTTAAAGAATAAGAAACATGAATCTCTTATCTGGCTTTATTGACTGACAATATTCCTCACTGATTTACTCACACATACTGTGAGTGACAGGGCATAACCATGCTGCAAATTCATGGACAGTTAAGAGCCATGGGGGGGTGGGGGTGGAGGTTACATTGTCTTGCACTCTTGTTTTTTTTTTATCCATTTCCTTGCAATGAGACATTTGAAGGGTATTCAGTCAAAAAGTTGGTATAATTGCTGTGCTTTGTGTGTGTGTGTGTGTGTGTGTGTGTGTGTGTGTGTGTGTGTGTGTGTGTGTGTGTTTATATGTGTGAGTTTGTATGCTTTTCTGAATTTGCATGTGTAAGTATTAAATACTTGCATAATGTATATGTCGAATGTAAAATACTTCAACAGCACTTACATATGATGCAGTAAGTTTAAAATATTAGGTGAAGGACCTATTTTACCTCAAACATATTTAAAAAAGTATAAAGCAATAAAAAACTATGAACCAATTTAATAGATAGATAGAATTTAATAGATAGACCATTCTCTCTGTATAATTCTCTCTATATAATAATGCCCTCCAGAGTGGATGTTATCAGAGAATTATATCTTCTGTGGGGGAGGGGGGTAAAGTCCGATGACAATTTGTAAAGATTACATTGGTTGCTTTTTATTAGAGCACTGCATCCAACAGGACTAAAAGATGGCTTAAACCTAGAGACCCTAGTAGCCCCTCCAGTCTTTTTTTTCTAGAAACTGATAAATAGTGGTGGGACATAACAATCCTAGTAAATCCTGATCTCCTCTTTGTGAATCCATGGTGCACATTATTAAAATGGCCCTGATTATACTGCAGTATTTGCAAGAGTAGTATGTATACCATTTTAAAAACAATCAGTGCCAACTGTTGAGAATATAATGAACTAAAGTATGCACAAGTCATTTTCCTTTTCATATATGGAAAGTATGCTTCACTTCCATTCTTCCATTACTTGAATGGGTATTAATCACCAGTCATATACATATCTCAATATAATTTATATTACATTTCTAAACTTCTTCAGTTTGAAAATCCCATTTTTTTATTTAAGTAAAAAAGAAGTGTTTTATGGGATACATGAATTGCGTCATTATTTCTTTACTCATACTGAGACTCAGACATATATATATATATATAAATATATATATATATATTTGTTTTTCATTATATCCCATTTAGTGAAATATTATGGTTTGTGCTTGTTGATAAGATGGCTGTGGAGATAAGGAAACATTTATATTACCTTTAAGATTCAGCAAAGTTGGAAGGAGAATGCTAGACAGGTGAAGGTGTTTGGGTGCAACGCTCCCTCCCCTTCCACAGTTGGTGCAGTGGTGAGTATTGCTTCAAGCAATTTGTTTATGTTTTTTGTAAAAACTATATTTTGTGTCAACTTTAGTTTTGTCATGTTATTACAATTACAGTAACTTTGATTAGTTTTATGATCACATTATTAATGCACATAATATTACTCTTTATTATAGGTTTAGACATCATTTTATATGTTTGCCTAGTATATTCCAAATGTATTTGACTTTGTTTCTAGTACTCGAGTTCTATCTTTGCCTTGACTTTTCTACACTGACTGTACAGAACTCTAATCTAAAAAATATATTATTGATAAACTGATTCCCTAATGTTTTACATTAATAACTACAATATACTGCACATAGTGACATTAATGATGCACAAGGCAGGTGTCACTCACCCTAAGTAATATGAGGAGTTAAAAAATACATTGAGTCAGAAATTTTCTAAATACATGATCATGGATGTCAGTCACATTGAAGGAATCACAAACCAGAAACTCATTTTCAAACTAAGTTTAATTAGTTAAACACTCCCGTCCAAAATAACCACAACTTCATCAGAAATGAATTGGAACATGTAGCAAACATCAAAAAATTATCAAGTCAACAGTCATGTCAGTGCATCAAGCAGTATTATAAAAACAAATGACATTAGAACAACAATTTTAAGATGAGTCTTAGACAATAAATACATGCATATCAAATGTTAATACTTGTGAAAATATAGAATTAAAAGTTATTAAAATATAAAATACTATTTCTTCTCACGTAATACTATTTTAACTACTGCAGCTGTTATTTTCTTTCAACTCAGTTCCTCTCGCTATTTTATATCCAGGTTCCTGCTTACCTTATTCTGCTTGTTGTCTATAATGCTTCTCAATTTACTCACTGTTAGCATTAAAATTTGCTGAATGCTGCTCATATGTATTTAAAAATTGTTAAATTTTTCTGATTATTTTCTGCTGTACAACTGTTTGAAAAGTGTGTTCTAACAAATGCATTTTTTGTTTTGTGTAAATTCATGTGGAGATTTTCATTCTACCTGTGTTTACAGATGCAGAGGTTTGGGCACCTCTGACCTGATTATTATGTTGGCACTACCCAATATAGGGTGGGGGGTAGTTCCACTACATAATACAGGGTGGGTTGTGTTTCCACTGGTGTTTCCCTTCACATTTGACTATTTCATTCATTCATATATACGATGAATATTATTCTGGACACCACTTATGACTTCACTACAGGTATGCAATAGTACTGTCAACAAATGTGACAGTTGGTTGGTGTACATATGTGTACGGACCTCTGTAATATTCAGGGACTAATTTCAACAGTGACAGGGACAAGGCAATGACAAATCAGGGACAATCACGGACACTTCTACAATATTAGTACTATTAACTTGAAACGTGTTGACAGATTCAGAGCCATATGTATTAATACTTATTTTCTGCAGTTAATTATTATTAACTATTAATTAATAACTATTAATTAATTAATTAACTATTAATAACTATTACTCTTAATTATTGTCATTAGTCATTCAAGTGTCATTCAACATCTTTCCTCCAAAGGTCACTGGTTTTGTGAGTGATTAAGAGGCTGGCCAGTTATTGTGTGAATGCTCTGACCATTGGTAGGGTTGCCACATTTTCATATGTACAGGATGGGATGTATTCTGGACACACCAGATTGTTTAGGCCAACACATACCCATGGTCAGTACAGGGTTTAGAACATTCATTATTTTCCTAGATGAAAGCCTATTCCTGTAGCACTTTAGCTGCTTATTCTGTTTCTTGTATGATTTATGTATTTTACATCCAGAAATAACTGTTTTAGGCAACTGTTACATGAAGTATGGTACATAGTTATTTCCTACAATCACAGGACGTTTGTCATTGTATCATTCTTGGTCAGGACACACCTACCCAAACAGTGACTGTCCCTCACACAGTGGGTCAGGAGGTACCCTGTTTACATCAGCACCTTAATCACCCTATTTCCAAGTGCCACTATGCGATTGTGTACAATATATTCTCTCGATAATTCATGTGGGGAGACGTGCGTCACGGGCAGGTGTTTGATCCTGGGTAGTAGGTTCTGCATGACTGTCTAGAGGCTGAACAGTCTCGTGAACCACTACTGCACATACAACTTGTGTCCAGATGTCTATAGGACTGGACATCATGTTGTGATGCCAAGTCTGATGTTTACACAGGATACTTATCCCATGAGGAATATCCAAAAATTGAACAAGACAATGACCGTCCATTCTTTTGGATTTATGAAAATGTTTTAGGGTTTTACATGCAAGGGATACATAGTTTGCAATCCTGACACTGCTTAGGGTGACACTGCCTGCTACATATGAGTAGTGGTCACTGTGTGTAGATATGGCTGCACCAAGCTAGTAGCCCGAGTTTGGCTGGATTTGGTGGATGTTCAGGAATGGGGGCGGGTTGTGTGCTGTAGAGGGGATGATGGGTATTCACTTATGCATCCAGGTGTGTTGCATTTGGATGGCCCAGTTCCATCCAGACCATTCTGTGGGTATGTGCTGGTGACATTTCTGTACATGTGTATCGCACATTTTAATATTCATATGTTCGTGTGATTGTGTTCTACAGTATGGCCTGTCAGGTTGTATTGCGGATGTGCATGCTTGTTCTTTGTGTTTCATTCTGATTCACCCGCTGCTCCCTCACACACCTCCAGTTCACCTATTGTGCATCCAACACAGTCTCGCCTTTGTGGATTATACCATTACCCATCTTCCCTCACACATATTCCTGACACTCCATCCATCCCTTCTTTGGTTGATGGTCCATGGCATGGTCAAGGGAACACATTGGATACTGGCTAAGGTTCTTGCCGTCCCTATAGTGAACTTTTTAGGTAAGGTTCAAATGACAAATTCACCACCATAACAGGAACAGGCAAGCAAAAACTGAGGGTGATGCTACTCAATGCTAGAAGTCTAAATCTCAAAATGCACTCACTCGAGGCACTCCTTAAAATGGACAACATCGATATCTGTACAGTGACTGAGACCTGGTTCAAGGCTCCAGAGAGCACTCCTGCAGTACCAGGCTATAACTCATACCACAGTTTTCGGCCATGTAACCTGGACTGGAACACCAAAGGCAGAGGTGTGTCCATATTCATTAAGGATATCCACACCTCCAGGCTAGATGCTCAGCATAATGCAGCCGAGGTTATCTAAGTGCAACTAACTCTGAGCAAAACTGCAATCCAAATTGTAGCTTGCTACAGATAACCCACCATGCCCCAGGATTCCCACTCCTCTTTTGTTGATGTACTGGAAAATATTAGGGTTCAACCAAACACCCTAATAATGGGAGATTTCAACTACCCCACCATTAATTGGGAAAACTACTCATGTACCACCTCCTTCACTCAACGCTTTCTGGAATTCATAAACTCCAATGCCCTAGATCAACTTATCCACACCCCCACCAGGGGCAACAATATCCTAGATCTAGTCATTACCAGCATGAGTGACTGGTGTTCCACACTTGAAGTCAATGCCTCATTGGTCCGATCCGACCATAAGCTAGTTACCCTAGATTTCTGCATCCTGCCCCCACCCCCCATTAAGGAAACCATGGTTAAAAATTTCTCCAAAGCCAACTTCATGCTTCTTAAGGCAGAAGTGGTGAACTTCATGGTACCCATGCAGATGGGCAATACAATTACAACTACTGAATCCTACACAATTGCACTTTATAAGCACTTACATGAGTGCATGGAAAGTGCTATCCCAGACAGAACCTGGACACTATTCTCCAAAAAAAGGAAGCCAATCTGGTGGTCCCCTGCCATAAACAAACTGTACAACAGAAGGAATAAAGTGTTGCAAAAGACAGTAAAATCCCATGAGTGGAGGAGCTCCCTGGTCAGCCTCAGTAAGAAGTTGTGATCCCAGATAAAATCCTCCAACGCTAGTTACAAAAACAAAATTGTCACTGATTCTAAAGACAACCACAAAGCATTCTATAGCTATGTCAAGAATCTCAATGGCAACACTCAGATCTGCTCTGAGTTACAGCACAATGACACTAAATATACAGACCCAACTGATATTGTCAACATCCTGGCAGATAGGTTCAGTGCTAACTTTACCCCCCCCTCACCCCCTTGAGCCCATCTCTACTGGAAGAATGCAAAGTTCCTGTAATCACAGCTGCACAGGTAAAAACCACACTCTCCAAAGCCAAGAACACCGCATCCATGGAACCAGACAACATCCCAGGCTGCGTTCTACATGAACTACAGAACGAACTGGCACCCTGCCTAAGTACCATGTTCAATCATAGCCTCACCTCAGGCTTTTTACCTGCTGAATGGCGCACAGCAATGGTTATCCCACTCCACAAGGGGGAAGCCACCACAGACCCCGGGAACTACCGCCTCATTAGCCTGACAAGCCTGGTCTGCAAAGCCATGGAATGTATTATCATGGAACTTATAAACAAAGACATTGGTAATCTCCAAACTCTGGACCCCACCCAGTTTGGGTTCGTAAAAGGCAGATCATGTCTCCTAAACCTGATAGACTTCTTTGAAGCAGTCACCAAAGCCGTTGACAAGGGTAAGGTGGTTCACACAGCCTATCTAGATCTTGCCAAGGCTTTTGACACCATCCCTACTCTGGAATTATAGATAAACTCACTAAACTAGGTATAAATCCCTATGTCACAAGATGGGTTGCCAACTGGCTCACTGACAGAACCCACACTGTAAAAGTAGCAGACTCCAAATCTGACTTCAGACCAGTGACAAGTGGAGTACCACAGGATTCAGTCCTAGGTCCTCTTCTGTTTGGTATCTACTTCCCTGAAGTACAGGCTAACACAGAAAGTCTTTGGCTAATGAAGTTCGCAGATGACTGCAAACTAGGAGCCATAATCGAAACTCCTAACGATGTGGACATCCTACAAAAGGGCCTCACTGAGACAGATGCCTGGTGTCAAAGCCATGGCCTCAAGCTCAATGCCAAAAAGTGCATTGTCATCCCCTTTGGTAAAAACTCTGTACCCATGAACTACAACAATATGCAGTAGTATACTTAACACTGAAAGTGTGATAAGAGACCTTGGGACACAGGTAGACTGTAGTCTCTCCTTTGATAATCACATTGCCACAGTAATCAGGAAATCCTTCTACGTGGCACACCTCATCACAAAATGTTTCTCATCCAGAAAAAAAGAGGTCATTGTTCCCCTCTACTCATCACTCATTAGACCCATTATAGAGTACAACGCCTCTTTTGGTATGTACCTCACAAGACATCTACAACAACTGGAAAGCCCGCAAAAATACCTCACAAAGAGGATTACTGGCCTCAAACAAATGCCCTATGCAGACTGTCTCAAAAAACTCCAGCTTTACTCCATCGCATATCACCTTCTCAGAGATGATCTCTGCGTAACATGCAAAGCTATGTCAAACCCAGAGCTGTTGGACATGCTCCACTTAAAGAAATCCCAATCGCTCTGAGCTTTGTTTGATATAGATAGGTAGTTTATTCCAGAGTATGGGAAGTCTCTGGGACAGGAATCTATCCCACCTGCATGTTCTGTTTATTGTGGTGACAAAGTTTAGGTCCATAAACTACCAATCTATATCAAACAAAGCTCCTTATTAGGTCCATAAATTACCTATCTATATCAAACAAAGCTCCTTATTAGCACTCTTCAAGAAAAATCTTGATGATTGGATGGGAAATAGGAAATTCACCCCGGGGATCACCTCTGTGGCTCTGCTCAACAGTGGCAAAGGAAAATAATTTTCTTGGGTGGCAAAAGCCAGGATACCTTTTTGGTTGGGCTTGTATAGGCCCCAGGGCCGATAACCTAGTACCTACCTATGAACCTATGAACATGCCATGCATGTACTGCCTCAAAGCCTTATCCTTTCATCTTCCCACACAGCTGAGAGGCAGTCTATGCCTGGTGCTCAAACCAGCATCTGAACCAGCCATTATGGATCTGTTGCACATCCATAAATAATCAGATACAGTTTGCCTCAGGTTTTGCATCCATTCATCTCAAATCTCTAAATACAAACTATCCAGTCCATATGACTTCCACAGAAATCGCATCAGGACACATAATAAAAGCACATGCCAATTAAAAAAAGAAATCTCTGTTGGTCAAGACAATATTCAAGGCTGCTTCTTTGTCAGTATGAACCACTCCCTGTCAGACTTCCTTTCAAAACTATTCAAAAGTGTCTACACTTGGTACACATCAGAAGTCTGGCCAGAAGCTATGGTATCCCTCCATAAGGGATAGCTTTCACAAACTCTGGCTATTATAGACCTATAAGCCTCACCAATATCAGTTGCAGGGTGATGGACTCTATCATAGTGGACCTCATCAGCAGGGACACAGGGTATCTGCCATCCATGCAACCAAACCAGTTTTGTTTTGCAAAGGTTGATGATGCCTATTAAGTCCAGCTGACTCCTTTGTAAAGAATCATAGAAGCACTAGATCAGAGTAACTCCATGCACACACTTTACCATGATTTAACCAAGATCTTTGAAATTATATCCCAAGCTGGTATTATTGGTATCCTGGTCAAACTGAATATAAATTTGTATGTAGTCTATTGGATTACTACTTGGCTCACTGATACCCATTCTATTGGAGCTGATGGGAAAGTGACCTCCAAGAGACTTGACACCATTGGTGTGCATCAAGTCTCTGTTCTGGGACTGTTTCTATTTGGCATTTACTTTTCTCTTATCAAAACTGACAAAAAAGGTCTTTAGTTGACCAAGTTCATAGATCAATGCAAGCTCAGAGCCATAATCAACTCCTTTGAAGACTCTTGTATCCTCTGAAGGGACCCAATTCACACATACTCTGTTTCATAGCCTAAAACTGAACACCAACACAAAAAATGTATCATGGTATAGTTTGGGAAACAGAAATTCTCACACAACTAACACATATCTGAGGCTACCCATAAAATACTCATTTTCATTTGAGACTGCGGCCCTTTGTTGGATAGCAAACTCTCTTAAGACCACCATGTATCCATTGTCATTAGGAATGCCTTGTATCTAACTGATTACTAATGACTGTTCTTCTTGGTTCTAAGATGTCATCATTATCTTCTTTTTGTTTCCCATTATAACCCATTCTAGAATATAGTGTATCCTTCAGCATATACCTTTCCAAGCACCTAACTCAACTGGATGTTTCTCATCAAACGAAAATATAAAAAATCTGGCATGCATGAGCTCCCTACATTGCCTAGAGCATCTGAAATCCCACTCGTTCTTCTTTGTCTGCTATAGACTCTTATATAGTAGTCTATAACTGAACTACAAAGCTGTAAATTACATAATCGTGCTTGATGCACCACATATGAAGGTCAGAGGAGCATACAAATATAAAAACTACAGTAACTGGGGCATGAACAGTCTAATGCTTTTAGTGGATAATAACAGACCCGTTACATCTCTTTGACTGACCAACAAACAACAGTGGTGTTTCAGCCAGGTTTGAAAGCAATGATATATAAAAAAACGTTACGTACTCACCATAACATCCGCATCTTCAACAACGTCAAAAGACAAACCCACCTCCATAGGTATCACAAGGGATAAGAAACTAAGAGTAATGCTACTCAATGCCAGAAGTCTAAACCTCAAGATGCATGCACTCGAAACTCTCCTTAGCATGGAGAACATTGATATCTGTGCAGTAACAGAAACCTGGTTCAAGGCTCCTGAGAGCACCCCAGCACTACCAGGTTATACCTCACACCATGCTTTTTGGCCCCAAAACTTGGACCGAACCACAAAAGGAGGGGGAGTATCAATATTCATCAAAGATACCCACACCTCCAGGTTGGTGGCACAGCACAAAGCATCAGAGACTATCCATGTGCAAATAACAGTGGGTAAAACTGCCTTCAAGTTTATAGCCTGCTACAGACCACCCTCCCAAACCCAGGAACCCCACTCGGCCTTCCTGAGAACAATGGAAAATATGAAGGTCTCTCCAAACACCATTATATTGGGCGACTTCAACTACTCAAACATAGACTGGGAGCATTACTCTAGCTCCAACACCCTAGCCCAAAGGTTCCTAGAATTTATAAACTCAAATGCTATGGAACAACTTATTACCACTCCCACAAGAGGGGAAAACATACTGGACCTGATCATCACCAACATGGGGACTCTATGCTCCAGACCAGAAGTGTATCCCTCACTGGTAAGATCAGACCATAAACTAATCTCACTGGATATTCACATCCCGACCCCACCCCCTGCCCAGAAAACCACAGTGAAAAACTTTTCTAAAGTAAATTTCACACTCCTCAAAACTGAGGTGGAATCCTTCAAAGCCCCCAGGCCTGTGGAAAATATGGCCCAGACCGCAGAATCCTTTATAAACACATTCTATGAACACCTTCAGGAATGCATGGATCATGCAATCCCAAATAAAACCAAGACCTAATCCTCCAAAGGCAGACGTCCTGTCTGGTGGACCCCAGCCGTAAACAAATTATACAATAGAAGGAGGAAGCTACTACATGATAGAGCAAAATCCCAAAAAGGGAAGGCCTGATCAGTATAAGCAAATAACTATGGGCACTCATAAAATCATCTAAGGCCAGCTTTGAGAGAAAAATTGCACAGGACACTAAGGATAATCACAAGGCTTTCTTTAGTTATGTTAGGAACCTGGGTGGGAATTCCCAGATATGCTCAGAATTAGTCCAAAATGACAAAAAATACACCGAACCCACAGACATTGCCAACATCCTAGCTGACAGGTTCAGCGCAAACTTCTCCCCCCTCCCCACCAAAAGGGCAAATATCTATCCCAGCACAGTGTTGCCCCCCTGACATCTCAGATGCTCAGGTATGAGACGCCCTCTCCAAAGCAAAAAACACAACATCAATGGGACTAGACGGTGTCCCGGGCTGCGTCCTACATGAACTCCAAGAAGAGCTAAACCCAAACATAAAACTACTGTTCAATCTCAGCCTTACTACAGGATATGTACCCAAAGAGTGGCGTACAGCAACAGTGGCCCCTCTCCACAAATGTGGTGCCTCAACGGATCCTGGAAACTATCGCCCCATAAGCCTGACTAGCGTGGTCTGCAAAGCTATGGAAAGGATCATCATGGACCTCATAAATAAAGATATTGGTGACCAAAAGACACTGGATCCTACCCAGTGTGGCTTTGTTAAGGGCAGATCCTGCCTCTTAAACCTGGTTGATTTTTTTGAAACAGTCACCAAGGCCATTAACGAGGGGAAGGTGGTCCACACAGCCTACTTGGACCTCACAAAAGCCTTCGATACAATACCCCACATGGGCATCATAGATAAGCTCACCAGCTTAAATATAAACCCCTATGTCACTAGATGGGTTGCAAACTGGCTCAAGGACAGAACCCACATGGTTAGAATTGCTGGAGCCATGTCAGACTCCAAACCAGTTACAAGTGGCGTCCCACAAGGCTCAGTCCTGGGACCTCTCTTGTTCGGTATATATTTCTCAGAGGTACAGGCCAACATGGAAGGACTGTGGCTGACCAAGTTCACAGATGACTGCAAACTGGGTGCCATAATCGACTCTCCAGCTGACACAAGCATCCTCCAAAAAGCCCTCATAGAAACAGACAACTGGTGCCAGAGCCATGGCCTCAAGCTAAACGCCAAAAAGTGTATAGTCATCCCCTTTGGCAAAAACAAAGTGCCCACAAATTACCACATAGGTGGTAATCCATTAAGTACAGAAGAAGTAATTAGGGACCTGAGGACCCAAGTTGATAGCAATCTCTCATTTGACAACCACGTGGCCAAAGTGGTTAGAAAAACATTTTATATAGCCCACCTAATCATGAAGGGATTCACATCTAGATCAGGGGAGGTCATCGTGCCTCTTTACTCATCCCTCATCAGGCCCATAATTGAGTTCAGTGCCCCTTTTGGGATGTACCTTACCAGACACCTGCAGCAACTGAAAAGACCCCAAAAGTACCTCAGCAAGAGGATCAAAGGGCTCAAACAGATGCCATATGCTGCCTGGTTAAAGAAACTCCAGCTCTACTCAGTGGCATACCACCTGCTCAGAGGCGATCTGTGCCTGATGTATAAAGCCATGTCCAACCCTGAATTAATGGACTTGGTGCACCTCAGAAAATCCAAATCCCATCGAGCTATGTGCTCGAGAGACTTGAACCTCAGCACTGAAATAAATAGGACATGCTGGAGGGACAGATTCATAACCCAGAGGCTCCTTTCACTCTGGAATAAAATCCCAGTCCAGGTTAGGCAGAGTCCCTCATTGACTCTCTTCAAGAGGAATCTTGATGTGTGGATGGGAGATCATAGGTTTACCCCGGGTATCACTTCTGTATCACTGTTAGACCGAGGCACAGTATACTAACCTCGAAAAAGGGCATAGCAAAATTAATTTAAAATGGGTGGCAAAAGCCAAACACACTCTGGCTAGGCTTATAAATGCCCTAGGGCAGATAGCCTAGTATGAACCTATGAACGTATGAACCTATAACGTTCCATCTGAGTAGTTGTACTTCATTTGTCTTCAGCCTGTGGGAATATGGATCCTTATCAGATCTGAGCCGGCAAAGATTGCTAGCATCAGCTCTTAGATCCAGACTCCTCCCCTTACCCATAATCCACTTCCCTTGCCTTCTATCCCCAGATCGAGTTTGCTGAACTTACACTTATAACCCCATCTAACATACGTGTGGCCTATGGCTGAACATGTGCCAAAGGTCTAGGGGAAGGAGGGAGGGATGGTTGAAGACAAATGACATACAACTACTCAGATGGAATTTTATGGTGAGTACATAGCTTCTTTATCTGAAGTAGTTTACTTCATTTGATCTTCAACCTGTGGGACAGAGCCCCTAGCTACTAAACTCCTGGGTGGCCCTCATGGAAGGATATTCCTGAGCACCATGGTGCCAAAGGATGCTCTCCTTCTAGATGTCAAATCCACTTTATAATGGGAGATAAACGTATGAGATGAGGACCAAGTAGCTGCTGAGCAAATGTCATGTAAAGACACCCTGGACCAGAAAGCTGCAGATGTAGCCATGGACCTGGTGGAATGAGCTTTAACCTGACCTGGAGGAGACATGCCTTTGTCCTTGTAGACCTGCAGGATGCATGAAGAAATCCATCTCGCTATTATGACCTTGGAAATAGATTTGCCCAAAAAGGGTCTATAGAACAAAACCAACAATTGATCAGATTTACGAAAATTTTTTGTCTTGTGTAAATAGAATCACAACTGTCTGTCAACATCCAACATGTGTAGTTTGTATTCCATTTTGTTGGTAAAATTGGGAAAGAACACAGGCAAATTTATAGACTGATTGATACTGACTGGTGATGCCACCTTAGGAAGAAAGGATGGATTGGTGCGAAGAGAAACTCTATCTTTATGAAAAATCATGTACAGGAATTTTATGGACAAGGCCTGCAATTCCAAGACCCTTCTAGCAGAGGTAATAGTGACCAGAAAACTCTTTTCCATGATAGAAATTTTAGATCAACAGTAGCAGCAGGCTCAAAAGGCGGAGTGAACAGAGCTTGAAGAAGCATAGTAAGGTCCCACGGGGGGACAGGATCTTTGACCGGGGGGCGTAGCAAAAAAGTGCCTTTAATAAAGGCTTTACACAGTCTAGAAGATGCCAAGGATGCAGAATTCTTGCCCACATGAAAATGAAAAATGGCAGCCAATTGAACTTTGACAGTAGAAAAACTAGCTCCGTATTGGAAAATATCAGCTAGGAAATCAAGAGTAGCAGAAATAGGAGCCGTGAAAGGATCTAAACTCCTCTGAGAGGCCCCAAAAGTAAAACTTTCCACTTGCTGCGATAAACCTTTCTGGTTGAAGACTTATGAGCAGCTACCAAAATAGACTTAACTGAGGAGGAAAGTCCGGGAGTCCTAGCAATCACGGGAACTGGAGCAGCCAAGCCGTGAGCTTCAGGCTGTCCAGATTCAGATGAGGCACCCCCGAAGGGGGTGAAATCAGATCCTGAAAGGGATCTAGGATCTAAGGTGGAGCAAGAAGGTGAGACCAAAGGAAGGGAAACCATACCTGGCGAGGCCAGAATGGGGCAATGAGGATCACTTTGCTCCCCAGTTGACAAGCTTTCTGCATAAACCTTGGGATGCGAGGGACAGGAGGGTAAGCATACAGAAGACCGTGAGGCCAAGCATGAACTAGAGCATCTCTGGGGGACTCCCCCAGAGGGGGGGGGGTTCGGAGTGAAAAACCTGCTGCACTTCGCTTTGGAAGGAGATGCGAAGAGATCGCAGCAAGATTGACCCCAGTACCTGAAGATCTGTTCCGCTACTGACAGATTCAGAGACCACTTGTAAGGCATCAGAATGGTCCGACTTAGCCTGTCCTGTAGAATATTGGACCATCCCAGAATGTGCATTGCGATAAGAAAGCGACTGGTGGAGATTCCCACACTCTCATGGCCTCGCGACAAAGGGGGTAAGATCTAGTCCCTCCTTGTTTGTTGATGTACCAGACTACTGACATGTTGTCTAATTGAATAGTAATCGTCCCCAGGGGAAGAAAAGCATGAAGGACTTGCAACGCTAGAAGAACCACCCTCATCTCTAAGACATTGATATGCAAACTGGTCTCTATGGGGGACCACAGGCCTTTGACTGTCCTGCCCGAACAATGCCTCCCCCCACCTGAGTTGGGAGGCATCTGTGGTCACTGTGGCTTGGGCCAGGGTTGGAACAAAGGGTTGTCCCTCAAAAATGTCTAAAGAGCTCATCCACCATATGAGGGATAACCAACACACTTGACTTAGGTGGATAGGATAGGTTAGTGGTAAATCCAACAGGGACCACTGAACCGCCAAAGTCCACTGAAGAATCCGCATGTGAAATCAGGCACAAGGAAGGAGAGTTATCGTCGCCGCCATCAAGCCTAGAGCCCGCAATATAGATATCACTGTCGGGAGATGAGAATGGTAATTAGGGAGACATGCATCCTGTGGTTTTGAACTCTCTCTGAGGTCAGGAACACTTTGCCCTGGAGTGTGTCTATCCTGGCAACAATGTAATCTATCACCTGTACAGGCTCTAGCAGAGATTTGGATGTGTTGATTGTGATACCCAAACTCAGGTCAAGTGTCAGAAAGTAGTCCCTGGTTTAGGAAAGTAGATGCTTGGTGGGATCAGCGAAGAGCCAATCATCCAGGAACGGATAGACCTGAATCTGCTGAAGCCTCAGGTGAGCCGCTACCACTGCCATCACTTTGGTAAACACCCTGAGGGATGTAGTGGGACCAAAGGGTACGGCTCAAAATTGGTGATGATTGGCCCCTAGCCAAAAGTGGAGGAACCTCCTGGAGCTTCTGTGCATCTTTATGTGATAGTCAGTATCCTCAAGATTTAATGAGCACATCCAGTTGCTCTATTGCAGGTATGGCATGATGGATTGCAGTGTCACCATCCAGAACTTTTCTTTCACCACTGACAGGTTTAGGGTAGAGAGGTCCAGAATGGGCCTTATGTCTCCTGTTTTCTTTGGCACCAAAAAGAACCAGGAGTAGAAGCCCAATCTGGGCTGATCTGGGGGGATTGTTTTGATGGCATGTTTTCCTAGCAGCTTGGAAATTTCCTGTGCTGCTGCCTCCCTTTGCGTGGGTGGAACATCTGGGAGGTGTTTAGGAGGGGTTGGAGAACCCACAAAGGGGATAGAATATTCTCTGAATATGATTTGCAACACCAAGTGGTCCATTATTATGGACTTTCAAGCCACTGGGTGCAAGGACAATTGCCCCCGAACTGCCTCCAGAGTAGAGCAGTCGGGAAACCCCTCAGGGTTGCTGCCCGAGTCTGTCCAAGAAAAGTTTTGCGGAACCCCTTGGCCTCTGGGCCAGTGTCCATTCTCTCTCCCTCTGCCTCTGGAGGAAGAAGACCACTGAGTGTCCCAGTAATACTGAGGCAGTGTCTTCCTGGCCTTCTCACTCTGGACTAGTGTCTCCTTGATGGTCTTACCGAACAGAGTCGAGCCGTCATAAGGGGAATTTGCAAAGGATGCCTTGAAGGGTTCGGTAAATTGGCACAACCTGAGCCAGGCATTACGCCTCATGGACACACCGGACCCAGCTGCCCTAGCCACTCCTTCCGTTACATTGGAGAGGAGTCACATGGACGTATTCGATACTGCTCTCAAAGTGGCCATTTTCACAGAGAACAAAGCCTTGTCCTCTTGCGACATGGACTTGGGTGGTGACTTCTCCAGCTCCTTCACCAGGTCGCGTTGGAGTCTTGTGACATGGGGCAAGTAGTTCAGCACCCTTATTGAAAAGGTACCTGAAGCATACACCTACTTCTCTAGTGGGTCTATCATCCGAGACTCTCAGTCAGGAGAGTGGACCGAGGAACTTTCCTGAGATAGTTCCCTCTTTGTGGTTGCTGCTACCATCATGGCATCCACAGGGGAGCCCTTGTTCCAGGAAGGCCTGTCTGTAGGGGGGCTCAAAACCTTATCATGGTGCTTGGGGATCAGCTACACAATATCAGGTTCTTTCCACACCTGTGAGGTGATTAAATCCACTAAAGGATCCACAGGGGGGACACCCAAGACATGGATGGTCCCATGCTGAAGGCCTCCAGAAACACAGACTCATCAGAGGAGGGCTTGGGGGCAGAACAACCTCCCGGCTGCTGCAGGATCTCCATGATGTCTCCAAAGGAGACATCATCGGGAGTTGACCTTGGGGAGCCGTCCCTCTCATCTAAATCTGTGTCCTAAGTTAGGGACTCAGGGGAGTCAAAGTGCCTCCTCTTACACGTATGCTTCCAAGGCAAATCTCCCATGGGACACTCTGGGGATTGCTTTCAAGCCATCTGTTCCTCTGGGGGAACCATCTGGGGCCCTTTGGGCATGTGCAGGCCCACTCGTAAGATGACAGGGACCATAGACAGAGCATATGGGTTCTGGGTGGAGCCTGAGGGGGCAGTTAGGGGTCTCAATCTGATGGAGAGGATCTGTTCTACTACATTGAATGCTGAAGGAGATTGGACCTCCTGTGAAGCCAATAAGAAGGCCGGTCTCCCTGGGTCCAATGCAAGAATCAGAGTTGGACCCGAAGTGGCCAGAGCTCCAAGAGAGGAAACCTGGACTGACAGTGTTGGAGCCAGTGGTAAAGGTTCCACTCCCTCAGATCCATCCCCTGGCTCTGGCTCTGAGAGCAACTCGGATCCGAACTGGTCAGATCTGAGATGCTCCAGGTAGCTGCTGGCATCAAGG
Source organism: Protopterus annectens (assembly GCF_019279795.1). Taxonomy (NCBI): domain Eukaryota; kingdom Metazoa; phylum Chordata; order Ceratodontiformes; family Protopteridae; genus Protopterus; species Protopterus annectens. Next base: position 313,970,040 of record NC_056729.1, read on the forward strand.
ACATGAGGACCATCAGCACTGATGCCCCGGCCAAGGCCAACCTCGGATCTGAGAACTCTGAAGCTGAAGGTTGGATCAGGGAAGGAATAATACTCTGAAAAAATGGAAACGAGCTGCTCCCTCCTGAGGGAGGGGGGGGCTGCCAAGACCCCATCTGCATTTGCGTACTGATAAAGCACCTTATCATCTTATCCAGAACCATGTCTGAGAGAGACAGGGTGGACCAAGAGGAGGCCACGGACACCAACCTGGATGGTCAGGGAGCTGAGGCCCAAGAGACTGGGCATGCCTCCTCTGGCTCCAGAGAGAACCTGGGAGATTGGAGCCGAGGGAAGTCACAGATCTGAGTGGATTTACTGGGTGACATGAGGTCCGGAGACCTCTTCCTCTTCTCTTTGGTCCTCAAATCTCTCTCCTGCTCTCTACCCCTCTTCTGCTCCACTACCACAGGCTTAGAAGTGGGAGTTTGAGTCCCAGCCTGAGAGGGAGGGGAGGCCAGAGGTAGAGAAGTGGGAGAAGCAGCCATGGCAGCCACTGTGACTGAAGCCGAGGATGAGTAGGGAGGATCAGAGGCAGGAAGAAGCCCCTTAAGAGCCAACTTAACCTTTCTGTCTTTCAAAGCCCGGGGGTTGAACGCCACACAGATGGCACAGTCAACATTAAGGTAGGCCACACCTAAACACAGTACACACAGAGTGTGGCCATCTGCTGGGGAGAGCTTATGGCCACACTCTGTGCAGCACTTAAAAATAAGCTTTTCAGCCATACTAGGGAAAGAAAAGAAAAACTTTCACTTAATCTTTAGCACACACCCACTCACCACACTCTAAACTGACTAGAAGTGGGGGAAGGGTACACAGACAAACCACACTATCTAACAACTACTACAAGCCTACACATGACACCAAAGCAATGGAAGAGGAGGAAGGGTAAAATGGCTAATAAAACAAAAATTATTAAACTTACAATCCAAGAAAAGTACCCTGCTAACTGGAGCTCCAGAGACACGATGCTTTCACAAATCACGGCAAACGAGATCTGGTGATGGAAGGCAAGGGCGGTGTATTAAGGGTAAGGGGAGGAGTCTGGCACTCAGAGCTGATGCTAGTAATCTTTGCTGGCTTGGATCAGATACGGATCCATATTCCCACAGGTTGAAGATCAAATGAAGTAAACTACTTCAGATTCAAATTGGCATCTACAGCAACATGTATACTAACAGGTTCAGGCATGGATTTTTTTTTTTATTCAAAGACAGAAGGATTTAGAGAGAGAGAGAGAGGGAGATGCTGAGGAATGAATGGGATATGGAGGGAGTAATTCCATAATCTTCATTGTATACCATTTCCAGTATACAATTTACATAGCAAAGCTCTAGCAGAAACACATATCAAAACACATGAAAAAGAGCAAATCATTCATTTCAGATAGTAGGACATAAGTGATGGAAATGTTGACATAGACTTTATATGCATAATTTAAGTTTAGCTTTCTTTTGCATAAAGTTGGCAGCGTGAACATCAGTGATATATTTTGATTCAATATCAGCTTTAATTATCCCTTAACTCTTAACTTTATTTACCTTTGAGATAGTGTGTAAAATGGAAATCAGGCCAACTACCGACGAAGTCTAACTATTTCTGAGAGGAAAGATTTGTTAAGAGTTGCAGAAACACATGAACATCAGAATTATGAAACCTGATAAACATGATGAGTATTCCTGGTTTGCACCTCTGTGTATATTAACAAAATTAGTAGTTTATTATACGACAACC
>NC_056729.1:313976814-314026814 GCF_019279795.1 Protopterus annectens
ATTGTCTTAGTTAGGGTCTTCATTTGTTTCTGTTTCCACATGTAGATTCATGTTAGAAACACTAAGTGGACAACATACCAAAGTAATGGACCCTATTATCCACTTTGCATAGTGAACCACCGAGCAGTAGGTTTTTGCAATAGTTGACAAAGTCTTTGAACATGTGAGTTTCACATTTCTACCACATTCCCTGTTTGCACACAGCTAAGCAGTATGCAAACAGGAGCCTCACTTCAATAATTCTAATAGTTCTCAGTCCTGAGGGTATGAAACACACCCGCTGCTTAGCTGACTCTGTGGCAGCGGATGTAGATGCATTGACACATTTTTTTTCAGCCCAGATGATATAGGGTTCAAATATATGTGTATGTAATACTTTTAAATAACTAGTGATACTGCAGTGAAATTATACATTACATTACATTCACCATGTCTTACTGTATGTTGACATAACACAGTGTGTTATAGTAGCATTGTGTGGAGGCAACCACACCAGCAAAAGAGACATTCACTGTTGCTTGGCATCGGTGTGCAATGCCAAAGTCGCATCAAACATAGAGACCAAAAAGTGAAGGACCCCATTGGATTTTTTGGTACTTATGTGTATTGTGTGAGATTCTATTTTTGACCAGATTATACAGTGGATATAAAAGTTTACACACCCCTGTTAAAAGTGCCAGTTTTTTGTGATATAAAAAACTGAGACCACAATAAATCATTTCAAACATTTTCCCATCTTTAATGTGACCAATAATCTGTACAATTCAATTAAAAAACAAACAAATCTGTTAAGGGAAAAATATAAAAAATAAAAAATGTACAATACGCTGGTTGCATAAGTGTGCACACCCTTAAACTAAAACTTTGTTGTTTGTGTACACCCTTAAACTAATACTTTGTTGAAGCACCTCTTGATTTAATTGCATCATTCAGTCTTCTTGGGTACACACCTGCCATCAATTAAAGAAACTCTGATTAACCCCAAATAAAGTTCAGCTGTCCTAGTAGGATTTTCCTGACATTTACTGAGTTGCCTGCTACAGCAAAAGCCATGGTTCACAGACAGCTTACAAAGCATCAAAGGGATCTTATTGTTGAAAGGTATCAGTCAGGAGAAGGGTACAAAAAAAATTCCACAGCATTGGATATACCATGGAACACAGTGAAGACAGTCATCAAAAAGTGGAGAAAATATGGGACAACAGTGACGTTGCAAAGAACTGGATATCCCTCCAAAACTGATGAAGAGACAAGATGAAAACTGGTCAGGGAGACTGGCAAGAGACCTACAACAACAATGAAGGAGCTGCAATGATTTCTGGCAAGTACTGGTTGTGTACTACATGTGACAACAACCTCCCATATTTGCCATATGTCTGGACTATGGGGTAGTGCTGCAAGCTGGAAGCCTTTTCTTACACAGAAAAACATCCAGACCTGGCTAAAATTTGCATAACAATACATCAAGTCTCCCCAACGTATGTGGGAAAATGTGTTATGGTCTGATGAGACCAAGGTTGAACTTTTTGGCCTCATTTTCAAAAGGTACATTTGTCACAAAATCAACACTTCGCATCATCTAAAGAACACCATCCACACGGTGAAGCATGGTGGTAGCAGTATCTTGCTTTGGGGTTGCTTTTCTTCAGCTGGAACTGGGGCTTTAATCAAGGTGGAGGAAATTATGAACAGTTTCAAATACCAGTCACTTTTGGCCCAAAACCTTCAGGCATCTGGTAGAAAGTGGAAGATGAAGAGGAATTTCACCTTTATTTATTCTGGCCTCATTTTTTATATCACAAAAACCTGGCATTTGAACAGTGGTATGTAAACATTTTATATCCACTGTCAGTGTTAAAATGAGGTAGATAGGAAAGAGGTGAATTGAGGGGCAAGCAGGGAGAAAACAAAGGGAAAGCAATAAAGAAATGTGCAGGAGGGAGGAAGAAAAGAATCATAGCTATCCATTCTTCAACAGTGTAAAATGAAAATATGTATAGGATATTAATTGAACTTGGACTGTCACCTCCACAAAGAGGGGTAACAATAATGTAATCATGTTGTATAGCCAATTAGACCAAATCAAGTGTGTCAAGTAGACACATGTGCGAAATGGAGAGCTATGTATGGACATTTTTTTGTGGGACAGGGGTCCATTATTTTTACTTAAGTAAGAGAGGGAACATTGGGTAAGGGACATTGGTATTTCTGGATTAGGTAAGTTAGGTAGGTGAGGAAGCAAATAAATAAAAACAGGATAAACAAAAGACACAGGGATGAAAAGGGAGAAAATGTTTGGGGTACATCATGATTGAGGTGAGGGAGGGGACAATGCAAGCCCATGCCTGTCAAGCATGGGGACAGTGAGAATCTAGTCATGACCAGCAGAACTGTCATCACTCCCCCCTTATTCCGTTGGCTGCTGGAGTGCTTGACATCCTCTCCTCCTATGGACCATGAGGGAAAGCTGCCTCTCCATCTGGTGTAGGTGTACACCAATGCAGCTGTGCATGACCCTACTCACCAACCATGGCATCTCCTGTCGGGTGATTAAATCCCCACTTCTGACAGTACATCCAGAGGGTACCACAGCAGCAGTAGCTGCTGAGGTAATACAACCTGAGGTGCAGGTAGTGCAGGGGTAGCAGAGGCAGTACTGCCAGTTTCCATCCCATACATACTGAGCATTGGTGCTGGAGCTGGTGGAGTGGGGGCAGGCTGAACTACTGGGGTTAGCCTACCTCTCTGTCCTGTAATTCATTTAGTAATTTGCTACAGATGGATGACATAGCGGCATTTTGATGACACATAATCGGCAATAAAAATAGATAAGGTTTGGGGTACATCATGATTGAGGTGAGGGAGGGGACAATGCAAGCCCATGCCTGTCAAGCATGGGGACAGTGAGAATCTAGTCTTGACCAGCAGAACTGTCATCACTCTCCCCTTAATCCATTGGCTGCTGGAGTGCTTGACATCCTCTCCTCCTATGGACCATGAGGGAAAGCTGCCTCTCCATCTGGTGTAGGTGTACACCAATGCAGCTGTGCATGACCCTACTCACCAACCATGGCATCTCCTGTCGGGTGATTAAATCCCCACTTCTGACAGTACATCCAGAGGGTACCACAGCAGCAGTAGCTGCTGAGGTAGTACTACCTGAGGAGCAGGTAGTGCAGGGGTAGCAGAGGCAGTACTGCTAGTTTCCATCCCATACGTACTGAGCATTGGTGCTGGAGCTGGTGGAGTGGGGGCAGGCTGACCTACTGGGGTTAGCCTACCTCTCTGTCCTGTAATTCATTTAGTAATTTACTACAGATGGATGACATAGCGGCATTTTGATGACACATAATCGGCAATAAAAATAGATAAGGGTTGGGGTGCAAGAAAAAAAAGAGATGAAATTAATCCCATCTTATGTGACATACAATGCATTTTCACAATTATACAACTATTTTATCTGAAGTATTACATTTAAGTATAGGTCCTAACAACTACAAACTATCAAAGTAATCCTCGCAATGTGCATATATTGCATATATTCTTTACCCAATTATACAGATTACAATTAACAGCAGGGCATTTATGCCACTTGTATAGATTTTAATGTATGCAATATTATTAAAGAATTGCATTATTGTATAATTGTTACTTATGGTATTTGAACCCACATCCTCTGACTACAGTCTTACACGACTCCTAAAGTTGTTTTTTTTTTTTTGCTGCAGACTTATACATGCATACTTGCTTTTACAGTTAGGATATGCATGCTTACTTTACTACTACTGTATAGAAAATAAAACATTTTTATAGGCACAATAATACTTTTCTTGTGCTGCATACATACCACTTGCTTCCCTCAGTCTCCTCAGATGATCAAAATGAGCCTGCCTATTTACTACAATTACAGAATTATCTGGGAAAAGAAAATAAATGAACAGAAGAGCATTATGCATACCATTCTTGCCTAGATTTAGATTTTTATGTATTATAAATTCTCTTTATTACCATACTTACACAACAGTGGGACATCACTTGTTTGAAATTCATCCAGCCACTGGCTGAGTATATCCCTCTTGCACCATTTTTGGTCACTGAAGTAGTGCCTACACTGTTCTTCAGTGCGTGGGATGCCAGTTGCACTGGATACAGATTTGGCCAGACAATTCCAAGCCGTAGACTTGTACTGGGAGTCAGAATAGTCCCCCTGCAGAAGCCTTTGTCTGTGATGCTTTACCAGGAAACCAATAAATATTCAGGGCTCCTGAACACCCCATCTCTGCATCCTAAATTGAGCACCTTCCCCTCTAATGCCAGACATATCCAATCCCAAAAGTAGTGCAATAGCAAATAATGATTTCCCGACAATTCCTGTTATTGCATTTACTGGTAGTGCACAAACCTGAGCAATGATGCCAACAGCATTTGCATGATGTTAAGTGGACAGCAACAGTGCCAAGCAGGTAGGAAAGCAGTTTTTGAAATTGGAAGGTAAATAGGTCCATAGGTTCATAGGTTGGTTCTAGGCTATCGGCCCTAGGGCCTATACAAGCCTAGCCATAACAATTCCCTGGCTATTTCTTCCTACAATATTTATTTCCCTAGTCCCCTGTCTAGCAGGGTGACTGACGTGATCTCTGGGGTGAATTTCCTGTCTCCCATCCAATTGTCAAGGTTCCTTTTGAAGAGGTCCAAAGAGGCACTCTGTTTGACATGTATGGGCAGTCTATTCCAGAGTCTAGGGAGTCTCTGGGCCAGGAACCTATCTCTTCAGCGTGTTTTGTTCATTGTGATGACAAGGTTTAGATCCTTGGAGCGTGTGGCTCTGAGGGATTGGGATTTCATTAAGTGTAGCATGTCCAACAGCTCTGGGTTTAAAATGGCCTTTAAGTTAAGCAGAGATCACCTCTGAGTAGACAATATGTGACAGAGTATAGATGGAGTTTTTAAACGGTCAGCATTGAGAATCCTCTTTAGGCCTGTAATTCTTTTAGTGAGGTATTTCTGCAGCCTTTCCAGATGTTGCAGATGTCTTGAGAGGTACATACCAAATGGGGCATTGTATTCTATAATGGGTCTAATAAGGGATGAGTACAGTGGGACAATGACCTCCTTTTTTTCTGGATGAAAAGCCCTTAATGATGAGGTGTGCCACATAGAAGTATTTTCTGACTGTTGTGGCAATTTGGTTATCGAAGGTGAGACCACTGTCCACCTGTGTCCGTAAGTCTCTTATCACACTTTTGATGCTTAGTGTACTGCCACCTATGTGGTAATTCATGGGTACAGATTTTTTCCCAAAGGCGATAACAATACATTTCTTGGCATTAAGCTTGATCTAGTGGCTCTGCCACCAAGCATCTGTTTCTGTAAGGCCCTTTTGTAGAATATCCACATCATTTGGGAATTCAATAATGGCTCCCAGTTTGCAGTCATCTGCAAATTTTGTTAGCCAGAGTCCCTTAATGTTGGCCTGTACTTCAGAGAAGTAGATGCCAAACAAGAGCAGTCCCAGGACTGAACCCTGAGGTACTCCACTTGTCACTTGTCTGGAGCTCGATTTCTAGTTGGCTACTTTTACAGTGTGGGTTCTGTCAGTAAGCCAGTTGACAACCCGAGTGACATAGGGATTAATGCCCAGCTTAGTAAGTTTATCTATGATTCCAGAGTGGGAGATGGTGTTGAAGACCGTGACGAGGTCCAGATAGGCTGTGTGGACTGCCTTACCCTCATCCACAGCTCTGGAGACTGATTCAAAGAAGCCAATCAGGTTCAGGAGACAGAATTTGCCCTTCATGAACCCAAACTGGGTGGGGTCCAGTGTTTGAAGGTCGCCAATGTATTTGTTTATAAGTTCCATGATAATATATTCCATGGCCTTGCAGATCAGGCTCATCAGACTGATGGGGCAGTAGTTCCCAGGATCCAAGGTGAATTCAGCCTTGTGGAGTGGGATAACTGTAGCTGTGCGCCACTCAGTGGGCACGAAGCTTGAGGTGAGGCTATGATTAAACATGACACTTAGGTGAGGTGTCAGTTCATTTTGTAGTTCATGTACTACACAGCCCGGGATGTCATCTGGTCCCATGGATGCTGTATTCTTAGCTTTGGAGAGTGCATTGTTTACCTGTGTGGCTGTTATTATCGGAATATGGCAATCTTTTGGTATTGAGATGGGCCTTTTAGGGGGTGAGAGGGGGGTGAAGTTGGCACTGAATCGATCTGCCAGGATATTGGCAATATCCTTGGGATCAGTATATTTAATGCCATTCTGTTGTAGCTCAGAGCAGATCTGAGCATTGCCATTTAGATTCTTGACATAGCTATAGAATGCCTTGTGGTTGTCTTTGGAATCTTTGGCAATTTTATTTTCATAATTAGCTTTGGAGGATTTTATGAGGGATCTCAGCTTCTTACTGAGGCTGGTAAAGGAGTTTTTTGCATCCTGGGATTTTCCTCTTTTCGGCAACAGTTTCTTCCTTTTGTTGTAAAGTTTATTTATGGAGGGGGACCACCAGATTGGCTTCCTTTTTTGGAGGAGAGCATCTTGGTTCTATTTGGGATGGCATGATTCATGCACATGTGGATGTGCACATACAGTGCCTTAGTGTAGCATTCAGCAGTTGAACTTTCAGTTCCCGTCTGCATGGGTGTCATGAAGTTTGTCACTTCTGACTTGAATAGCATAAAGTTGGCTTTGGAGAAGTTTTTTATGAAGGTTTCTTTACTTGGGGTGGGGGAGGGATGTGGATGTCAAGGGTGATTAGCTTATGGTCAGACTTGACCAACGAAGGGGTGACCACAGGTGTTGAACATCAATTTCCCATATTGGTAATGACCAGGTCAAGGATATTGGAGGTCCTGGTGGGACTATGGATTAGTTGATCCAGGGCATTGGAATTTATGAATTCCAAGAACCATGGGGCAAAGGTGTTGGTACACAAGTAGTTTTCCCATTTAATTGGAGGGTAGTTGAAATCATCCAGAATTAGGGTGTTTGGGTGCATCTTAATCTGACACTCGACATTAGTTTGAGGGGTGGCTGCTGTTGTAACCTTTGTCAGATTTAATTCTGCTGACATGCACTGGGGCCATGAATGCCCTTCCCTGACTCATGTTTTTTTTGGCTTTTTACAGTGCTAAAATTGATTTTTACATTATGGGATCCAAACCTATGCATAAGGGCCAAAACATTTTCTTCCACTGTGGTGATTTATCATATTTACCACAGAAAAACTATATAGTCATGAATCATTCACATATACAGATGACAGACTGAGGTGTTAACCATGTATGTGTTTGATGTGACATGGTCCTTATATAAAGAGTAATTTGTGTATATGTCTTATTTATGTGTGCAGGCTATCCAAGTCCAGATAGCAGAATTACACATACAGAAACATAGTAGACAGTATACTCTCAGTCATACATCTGAAGCTTCAAAACACAACAAGGGTATCTTACCCCTCATATATACGATTCATGTCAGCTCCACTATTTATAATTATGTATAAAGTGTTATAACAGATATTTAATGCAATATGAAATAGAACAACAGTAAAAATATCTGAAATTTCCTGCACTAGAACCCAGGGACATATGTGTGGCAGCCCTAAACTTACACCTGTTGCCACAGGAATATTGAAATAAGACTTGTATATGTTCCTGTTCATTACTATAAACTGGAATGTCGCAACAGTAAAATTAGGTTGAAGTTCCAGTATTAGAACCCATGACCATCTGTATTACAGCCCTACACCTGCTGCAACAGCAATGGTTCTATAACAGTTGTATAATTTCTTATTCATTCTTAAATTCTGTGTGTTAATCTCCAGACAACACTGCTTAGAGTGTTTGCTTGGTGCCCAGCAGGATTAATAAAATGTATCCATTTTAAATTGTTGGCTATCTGCATCTTGTCTGCAGGTGTTTGATGGCTGAAGGTGTATGCGAAAGCTTGATAACTGCCTTTAAACCTCACTTAGCGGTGTTGTGCAATGGAAAAAAAACAATGCATCCTTTCTGACTTTTACACTATGTCCTGGCTGCAGATGTTCTGTCTGCTTCCTGTGTGGGCCATTAATCTAGGTTTGGGCACGGATAAGCATTGCATACACGAGATGAACACAGTTAAACCTGCCATTCATTGTGTTTCTCTGTTTCCCTTGTTTGCGCTAAGGCATGCACCGCACAAACACTGGCATTAAAAATATACAAAAAAAAAATAAAGGTAAATTAGGTGAAATGAAGAAAAGAAATCTGTTAAATAAACAACACTACAAAATGTCTGTTGATACACATATGCAGGTATGGATTTAAACTCTCACTCCAATGAACCTTCAAAACACAGTAAATGTTATCCCTCTTTGCCATGCAAACAGCGTTGTAGCAGAGAACTAAACCCATTGTGCAAACAACCAACAGCAGCATCATCCACAGTACTAACCAAACATATGACAGTTGTTTGTACATGTATTGATTTCAGATGTAGTGCACTGAGTGATCACACAACCATTTATGACTATTGCTTCCATAAATACAACGCTGTCTTAGTTCTCTGTGTTTGTTGTTCACGCTTGTCTTATCTGACCAGTAATCTGAGATATGCAGTCTGTAAGGCATTCTGTACTTTTGTTTTTAAAATAAAGAGTATTAAATGGCAATAATATACAGTTGTCAAGAAATGAAGGGGTGGTTGGATGTTGCTGAACAGAAACTGTGAAATGTGTACTGCTTACTTACATTTAAAATGTTGATACAGTTAATTCTACACTTTGTAAGTCTATCCCATCTGACACACCCACTGGAGGTAGGGGAGTTTGAATAGGGGAGTTTGAATTGTTTTGAGTTTTCATTCTCCTAACAGTAATCATTCATCGCTCCAATCCATTACAACAACAACTGAGGGAGGGCATACACTATGCTTATATCTGTTACATGTAGCCATGAATTTGGGGTTCAGCAATTCCAATGAGTTCACACTTTATTTACATCTTCACCATACTCACAGACCTGAATCTAAACTATAAAAAGGGAACCAAGTAGTTAAGGAACTTGAAGGTGAGGAGACCTGTTTATGTGGATAACACAGAAGACGATATTTCGGACTAATGTGCACAGAAGACTACTGCTCGTGATAATGCACACTTGCATTTTTTAGCTATATACTGCATATGGTGAAATGTCAGTAAGAAAAATCTGAAAATCTGCTTATATATATATATATATATATATATATATATATATATATATATATGCATTAGCAAATGCCCCTTTTATCTGTATGTATTTTTTGACATGTAATAATGGCATAGGCATGTTTGTCAGGACATTTTGCTCTCTCAGATGCACAGCCTTATTAACTGTCATCACAATTGCTAAGGTTTATCTTTGCACTCTTCTATTCTTATTTCTGTGAAATGCAATTGTCCTATATTGTCAATAACACAGTGGTGCTTGCCTTCTAGAATGTCGCACACACACACCTCTAGGGGATTGCTGGCCACAGGTAGACATGACTGACAATTGAATAAAATGGAATATACTGTGGTAAATGTGTACATGTGTTTCAGGGATAATTTATTTGTAGCACTTTTAGCATTTCACTGATGGTTGTTAGCAAAATGTATCATTTGCCTGTTGTTTTGGGAGTGAGGGAGCTAAGCTGAATTTCCGTTTTGGCACAAACAAAATTCGCTATTGTTACTTTCCTTGTTTTGGATCAACCTTACTTTGTGTGTGAGATTGAAATATGTTACAACTACACAATTTTTTTTATATGTTAATATCTTGACTGTTTTATGATTCTCCAGTGGGTAATAGTGAAATATTACATTTATGTGTTATATCGAAGCAGGGTTTTTACTTATGTGATACTTATGAGTATTATCCTTCTTTTGGGCTTTATGTCACCTATGACTATGGCACCCAGGTGTCCAAATCCCCTCAACCCCCCCTTCAGTGACCCTGGAAAGGAAGTCATTGTGGAAGCATTTAGGCACCATGGTACCTTTCTGCTTGAAAGGGGATGTGGGGATGTGTCTGGTAGAATACAAGTTTGGCAGCAGACAGTGGCTGATGTGAATGCAGTAGGTGGACAGAGCAATATATATGATCAGGTGCATCACAGGGCTACTGACATGATTTCATCAGCCCAGGTGATAGCAGCTGCAGTGGCCCATGAGCAGATGGCTATGGGGGGTGCCTGCTACAAAGCCACCACTGACAGAAATGAAGATTTACTGCCCACTGTCAGGGATCCAGATAGACCACTGGAAAGTGCACAACAGCATGTCATTGATGTTGGTGCTGCTGTTTTAAGGAGGACAAGTATGTCCCTCTACCTATCTGAATTGTCAAATACTTCTTGTATAGTAAAATATTGACAGCAATAGTTAAGTTATGTAGAACATTACATTTCTTTTGGTGGGGGGATAGTTGTAGATTGATACAGTTAACAACACATCCAGGTTGAGTACACATGGACTTGGGCTGGATGTGTCATCCAAGTTCTTGTTAAAAGTATAGTTAATGGACAAACAAAGGGCAAAAAGTTTTAACCCCCTGTGCTGCTGTTAATTGTGATGATGGTGTCCTTTCCTTTTACTTAACTTCTTTCAAGACTATCCAGCACAGTGAGCCTACAATGATCTGCACATAGTAAGCAAAACATTTTTATGTCAGTACTTATGAGCAGTTCAAAGAAAAATGTATTTTGTGCTGTGGGTGTCATGACTGTTGTGTGTATTGCTGTACTGTCTATAATAATGACACCACTGTTTGTTTGTTAGTATATATTGGACTATAGTACTGTAGGTATTAATCTTTTTCCTGTGTTTGTTGCTTATTATTGCAGGTGATCCTGACAGTGGATGTGTGAGACTCCTACCACCTGATGTCAAAGTAACAACAGACTCAGATGATTATGGTGGCCAAACAGAGGCACAGTTGGGGGTTGCAGAGGTTGAATCTGACCCTGAAATTTGACATTCAGCCATCCCCTGTAATTCCATCAAGCACAGCCTGTAGGCCTATCCCAACCCATTCCAGTCAGCCCTCAGATATTGGGCAGGTGGAGGGTGAGACACTCAATCAGTCTGGTTACTGTGGCTTCACTACCTGTTGACTCTGGCCATAGCCAAAGTGTAGGTGCAGTGCCATGTTAGGGGTGCTCAGAGAAGGCCTGCTGTCCCTCCTCCACCTGATCCAGGTGTGTCTTCCCATGCCACTCACTGTATGTTTAGGGCCATCATGAAGGTGCAGGCATGCTCCAATAGGTCCTCCAGAGAAATGCTTAGGGTTGTAGATGTGGCAGAGGCTGACATGTGTGACTGCCTCCACCATGTTGCCAATTCAATGGATCACATGAATGACACATTGGAATGTGCAGTGTCTGTGATGGGATGTCTATGTAGGAGGACAGCATCCACATGGGTATAAGTCAGTCACATCATCTGGTGTTAGCTGACATGGCCATGCCCAATCACAATCCCATAGTGGCACCACTTCCGTTGATCCATCCGTGGTTGTGGTGTCCATACCCAGATGTGGCAGGCCATGGGGTCATAATTCTGGGTATCCTCATGAGGGGTGCTTATCCAGCAGACATCAGTCATATTTAAGTAGCAGAAGTGCATCTGACCATGGGTGAGGACATGCCACTGCAACTTCTGGCACAGCCAGTTCCAGTGGTCAGGCATGACTGTGATGAACTGCCACCTCTATTATGCATGGCTTACACCTGTCTGACATACCAAAACATAGAGCTACCACAGAGCTTGGCTGTGTTCTTGCAGACATTCACACACCATTTTCACCTGGACAGCCCATACAGGCACACATACAACAGTTACATGGTTCAGTAGTGAAGCTTAAACCTCATTATGCCATTTGTAACTTTATCCAAATGTCTGCCTGCTTATCTTGCTTACTCACATGCACTCACTTACTTTTTGTATTAGGCTAGCCCCCACACACACACACACAACACACTGTGCAAATGATGATAACTGTGCCATATCCTTGTTTTCTGTCTTTTGGATTCAGGGATACATAAGCTTTGTGTCTGATGCTCAGGGTACATAGCCGCCTTAGTGCTTACTATAGCTGTGTTTGTGATGCATTTTGCTAATTTTACTTTTGACATATTTTGGTCTTAGAAAATTAGACCATTGATAGAATCAAAACAGTTTTTTGCATCAGTATTTTTAAGAATCTTCTGAGGGTTTTGGAGTCTGAAAATAAAACTTGTGTCATTACATTCTAACTTCTCTCTTTAATGATTTTACAGTACAAAAGTATGAGGTCAAACTGAGAACATTCAGTGACCATCAGTACTTTTGATAGGTATGAATGTGTGAATCTTTGATGCCTGAGGCCTATTACTTGATAGAGGGCAAATGTATATAAGTCTCTGCTGTCACTTGTTAAAGTCATTGCTGTAAAAATCACCCACCCTTTACATATTTACATTACCAAGTAACAACATATAAGGACATGCCATTCATTTGTATTATTACACAGTTCTGTTTTAACACTCTAGGTTTAACACTTAACTTGTAAATCCAGCAGTTGCTACAGTTTTGATTCAGGATTGAGTCTGACTGATGCAAGTAGTACACAGCCATTACATGGGTAGGTAAAGTTGTGAGCATTGCCTGGCATCAATATTACTATATGTATGTATGCAGTATGAAGGTTGAAGCCCTTTAGGGGGTGGGTGAGTGTGCTATGTGTTGCCTGCTATCCAATGTGAAGAGATGTTGAGCATGTCTACATCTGCCTTCACCCACAGCAGCTGCTGACTCCCCCCTCTGACTCCTCACCTGCATGTGTCTGTGGTGACCTTGCCATTGATGGTGGGATGTGTAGCCCTTCCCCTTGTTGATCCTGCTGAAGATGTTTTTTTCAAGATGGTGTTGTGAAGCATGGCACAGGTGGTGAAGATTTCAGTACATATACATGGATTGTACTGAAAGGCTCCCCCAGATGTATCTAGGCACTGGAACCATGACTTCAGCAGGCAAACACATGGTCTATGATACTTTTGGTTAGACCATGTGCCTTATTATGGTGTTCTTCAGCAGGTGTGTGTGCATTCCTGATGGGCGTCATCTGCCACGGTTCCACTGCACAACCTACATCCCCCAGTAAATTATCCTGTTTGATATCAAACATAGTGAACATCTGATAGAGTTGGGAGGTGTGCCAGAAATGTGAACCATGGTAACTGTCTGGGTTGCCAGCACATACATTCAAGATGTTTCCCTTGGCATTACACATGACTTGGCAGTTAATAAAGTGGAAGCCCTTTCTAATTATATAGACCCTTCACTGTTCACCAAGTGGTGCCTTGATTTCTATATGTTTACAATCTACGGCACCCAGTACTTCATTGATAGTATGCTACAGGGTACAACTGTTGCATATTTGTGACCCTGTCTTCAAAAGTATATTGAAAATATATGTGGTCACTGGTATGTTGGAGCACAGCATTCAAGAATTGATGGAGGATCCTGGATGCTGATGCCTGTGACACCCCCAGCATGCTCCTGTTGGTCTCTGAAAGCTACATGTAGCTAAAATTCTAAGTGCTGCACATACCTTTGTCTCCACTGGAATTGGCTCCCCTAGGTTTGCCCTGGGTCTGAGTTGAGGAGAAAAGAGATTGCAGAGTTCCTGTAGTGTGTCTGAATCTATCCTGTAGCACTCTACAATTTCTGCTAAATGCAGATTGTGAAAAGTTAAATGGGTCTGAAAACTTCTCTTCTTCTTGGCCATGGTCTGTTAGTAACAGCAGCAGCATAGACTTCAGCCTGTTACACATACTCATGAAGTAACGCAACAGCAGCCCCCTAATATTCTTTCTGTGTAGACTCCTTTCTATGGCTTATTCCAATAGGTTTTAGAATTTGCAGGGAAAACCAGCACTGCATCTACACATTTGCTTTAGAGCTTGCTGAATAGCTCCTCAATTTTGGATTGAGTGATTAGCACACAGTTCAGCTGCTTATACTGTAATTAGCATGTCATTGTGTTTACTGTTTTTGTGCAACTCTACACACCATCCAGAGCCACTTACTGGATGCAAAACAATGAGCAACACTGTGCGGGTTGCAGCGGTCACATAGTCTTAGCGGATTGTGTAGGATTTATTGAATCTGCCTTAATGTCTTTCTGATTAAGTTGTCAGATTATTTATGTATTTATTTATATATTCATCCATTCATTCATTTATTTATTTATTTTAAGTAGAGGTTTTGGATTTTTTTTAAAGTAGACCACCCTAAATTGCTTGTACTGTATTGTATTCCAAAGATACACAGAGATGTCAGCAGGCATCTAAACCTGTAGTCATCAAGATTTCAAAAGTGACTCTAATTAAAATTAAATCTGCATACCTAAAAACACAACTTCCCCCAATTCCAATTGCACTACCACTACTAAGAAAAACAAATTTAAATAGGTAAATAAAAAAGTAACAACATTTTGCAAAATAAAAACTGAATAATGTATGCTTCAATAAACTTTGACTGCAACTGAATGCAGAGAAAGGGAAATAATCTGCTCAAATGGTACTTGCAGAGTATTTGTTCAACCTAAGCCAGTATGAATTTTTAGAAATATGAAATATTGTAGAGGAACAGAAAAACTGTTGTGAAATATCATTCTGAAAAATATAGGAATAGTACATTTTGCATATACTACTAACTCAGTCATCAAAACTGAAACAAATAAATAAATAATTCTTAAGATAGTGCTGAACCAGACATTCAAGATGCATCAACAACAATTATTTACTTAAATTTACAAATCTGTATTGAGGCATTGTTTTGTTTAATTCAAAAGCCACATAAATCATAACATGTTTCTAGGTATTGTATTGCTAACATTTATGATGACTAGAACTTGTGTAATAGATAACATTACAATTCTGATCTATATACTCCCAGGAATTCATTAAAGTTCCTAGCGTCTCATAATAGAAAGACCCTTGCACCATGAAAAACCCATTTGTGATTCAGAAACATGCTAGCTGCAATGAAACAGAACTTTATTATTGGCTAAATTGCACATTTCCTGAACTGTAGTTAATACCATAAAGTGCAGATTATGGCTGATCTGCATATTTCAGTAGTAACCTTCTGCTCATGTAGGCAGTGGAATCCCCATCTAGTCACCCTTTCACACATACATATGCACACACACACACACACACACACACACACACACACACACACACACACACACACACACACACACACACACACACCACAGTCTCTGTACCTATCTCTACTCTCATTGCCCCCCCCCACCCCATTGATTCTTTATTTGCATCATGGCATGTTTGCATTAGGCCCTGTTGGTCTAGTGTATCCCCTACCCTGATCCCTGCTACAATGTCAGTGCCATTACAGCACTTCAATGAGTCATGCATGGTGGCCTTGTAGTCCTCCCAACCTCCATAACCCTACTGAAATCTGTGCCATTGAGGCCCTTGACTTTATCCCTATTTTCCAGTGAATCCCTGTTATAATGATCTGTACTGTAGGGCACTTTATAGAGTATTTTCTGGTGACTGGTGCCTTCAACTCTACTCCAAGTCCTCACAGTTACTCTGCTGCTGTTATAGCATGTTAAAACTGAATCCCTGGTGTCTAGTATATCCCACCCCTATCAATGGTCCTGGTGGTAATGCTGGTGCCTTTATGGCACTTTAAAGTTAATCCCTGGTATCTAGTATATCCCCAAACCCCAGTCCATGTAGTAATATTGTTGCCATCATGGCACTTAAAACATTCCTTGGTGTCCAGTGGTTTGTGTACATAATAAAATTACATTTTTTGTTTTGGGTACAGTAAAATAGATTTCAGAGATGGAGATGTTAGATCCCTTTAGGATAAAAAAAGAAAAAAAAAAACTTGAGTTCAACCTTTTATTAAATGCAGGACAAAAATCTTATTTGATTGATGCTATATCCATTAAAGTTAGAGTAAGAAAACAGAAAGCATATTTTGAGAGTAAGTCTTATGGCTGATTCATTGTGTCATGAGACTTTTTGGAATCATTTTAAAGTGTGTGTGCATGTTTGCAAGTATTAGTTCTGAAGTAGTCTAATAAAAGACAAAAGCACTAAACTGCTACATTGTGGGTGTATATGATCCTGAGTCCTTTTTAGTGGTTATATACTGTATGTTTAGTGTTTAAATGTATATATCAATATTCAAAGGACTCAGTTGGTCAAAGCCCTTTGATTGATAAGAAGAGTCTAGTGTTTGCACAGTGGATGTTTTCAAAGGAATGTTTGAACAACTGTTCATAATTCACAATTAAGTCACATTTTAAAGGACTCAGCATCTTTTTTTTTGGATAGAAGGAAAACTGTGAATGTCATTGACAAAGTGTTACTGGTTACAACATGTAGCAAGGATTTGTATATACTACACACATAGCAGCACGGTTTCGATTTTTTAGAGTATTTAACAATGAAGACTGATTTTTCATATAAGAAGATTATGTGATTTAATGGAGTTCACATAGATGCACCATTATTTTATACTTACTCTTTATCCTAGAGTGAGTAGGCCCCAAAAGATTTGAATCTAGCAAGTATCCATTGTGACAAGACTCTACATGGCTTCAGAGTGGAGAATCCCTGCAAGACTCTCCTTAGATGCATTTTGTCACCACGTTACAAAGCATGCAAAGTTGATCAGCCCAATGGGAATTACACATACAATCCAAAATAAACTTAGTGAAGGGAGAACTGACTACTCTTATGGCTCCTTGACTGGAACTATTAAATATTTATGGTGTCAATTAGGTCATAGGCTCAATATCTAATATTTACTGCACTTTTAAATACTAATTTCCACATCATTAAAACTGTTTTTACCTGCATTTTAGTTATTTAGCTGTAGTTGAAGTATCCTAGAAAATGGACTCCTATTATATTTGCTATCAAATATAATAATAATAATACCTTCCTTGCATCTTACCCCTTCTTCTATGTTCTTTTTGCTTTGTATATGTAATATATATAGCCCTGAATGTTGTAACTGTTATAACCATGTTGTTGGAATAGGGATGAGGGCTAAACGGGCACCTATTTATGCAAACATGATGTCTGGGTTTGGGAAAGGACATTTTAATTCATGAGACTTACATTTGATCAACAATGTAGTGAAGCCTTCATTTGTATGGCTGTTTTATTTACATAGAGGATTATGAGGGCTCTACATTTCAAGCAGTATTATTATGTGTTTGAGGCTTGAATGCCAAGAAATTCACCTTGACACCCATGTTAAGAACACATAATACTGGGTTACTATTGAAAAATAATTGAAAAAAATGCAAAGTATTTTGCTGGCTTTCAAAGCCCATAAGACACTTAGCAGGTTTTGTCAAATGCAAAGCAACACACATCAGGGCAATATTTTGATAGAAAATCAGTGATAGAGTGCCAACACAGCAGACAGAAACAAAGCAATTTTTTGAATTTTGCTACTGTGGTTTACTGGCTGGTGCTGTCATTTCATAGTGACTAATGCAAGACCTGACCACAACAGTGCTTGGGGAGGGTGTTTAATAATTGTTAAGATTAGGTCTTGAGCTTCTAAAGCTCTTAAGTAGTTTTTTTTTTTTTTGCTAATATTGGAATGTAGTCATGGTGCTCCATGCACTACAACATTTTTATTTTATGGCCTGGGTGTTTACAGTTGTTAGAACCATTCACTGTATTCATAAATATTTTTATCACTTTTTCTTTTTTTCACTATTTTTTTTTTATTTTTAAAAATAAGATGTCTTAAGAAACATTACATGAAATATAGATAAATAACATATTTACAATTTTAAAACATTACCAACTTCAAACCATTATATAACTATTTACATTGGTGTCTATGCAAATAATATTTAAATTCTATATTATATAAAGTCAGAAACATAAGATGATATATCTTCGTCAATTTTTTCGAGTATTTGCAGTAGTTTCATCCAAGAGTAATAGTATGAAGTAGGTCTGTTAGTTCTGTTCTTCATTATTAATATTTCTATGTGACCAACTGTTGATGTTAAATTCTTAAATTCCTTGAACGTAGGAGAAGCCTCATTTTTCCAATGTGTAGTTATGATTTTACATGATATTGCCAATAGTGACCATAGGATTTTAGTGTCTTTTTTTGGTACACAGTTTGGAATAGGAGAATTGAATAAAATTATAGACTTTGTTAATTGAAAATTATCATTATAAACAGTCTGAAAAAAATAGTTAATAGACTTCCAGTACAAATTGAGACATATACATTCATAAAAAAACATGCTGCCAATCTGCTTTTATCTTGATTTGGCATCTCCAACATTGATCTTCACTAGTAAACATTTTGGCTAGCCTATGTGGTGTATAGAAACTTTGGTATAAAGATCTCCAAGTGAATAATTGCCAGTATTTTGATAATGTAGAATATTTTAGAATATTTCTTTTTTCTTTCTCGATTGGAGGATGATTGTTTATTAAAGTAAAATAATCCCAGTATGATTTTTCATGATATTTTTTTTTAACAATTTTATAAATATTAGATAAGTAACCTGTACCCTGATTAAGTTGTTTTGTAATGACAATAAGGTATTCAATGAATTTTGGGGCCACATGTCTAACTGAAGGTTGCATTTGTTCTACTTTATTTATAAGAAAATGTCTTAGAGTTTGTAAAAGCAACCAGTAGTCTTTGTTTATATTATACTTGCAAGTTATCTGTTCATTTGTTAATATTTTCCCTTTCTCTATAAGTTGAGGCCAAAAGAATAATGATTATTTCTTGAATATATTCATTTTAGAAATTTGGGATGTGTCTAGAATAGTAGGTGCAAAAGCTGTAGGGAAAATAAGAAAAATCCAAGAATTAATATTTGGTATTTTGTTTATATATGTTGTGAACACTGATAGTGTAGAGCCTATATAGTTTGATGGTAATTTATTGACATTATTCTTTTTCCATAGAAAATCATCTTTTAACATCCATATAAGGGGTGATGATATAACAGTTAAATAGTCTTGTATATGATTGTAATTAAATTCTATGTAAATCTGTTCATGCACTTGTTTCCATATAGGTGTGTAGGAATTATTTAACCATAGTGTTATATTTTTAATAACAGAGGAAGTAATATATAAATTAATATCTGGTAAATTAATTCCACCAACTTCCCACTCTGGTAAATGCTTATTTAAGGCTATACTGGGTTTGTTTGGAAACCATAGAAAATGTAAAATTAATTTATTGTATCTTTGTATAATATATTTGGAAGGTGGCAATGAAAAGTTTTGTATTAAGAATAATATTTTGGGAAAGATGATTGCTTTAATAAGATATAATCTGTCTGCTGTTAAAAAAATGTATTTATTCCAATAACAGATTGTTTGTTCTATTTTGTCTAGTATTTTATTATAGTTAAATATTAGAGAATCTGTTAATTCATTGAGTAGATTTATTCCTAAGTATAATAATTTATTTCTGCTACTATATATTTGGAAAATCTTTTGCTTATATTTTTTTTTACAGTTACAGGGCATAATTTTGGTTTTGTTTTCATTAAATTTTAGGCCTGAAATATTTTGAAATTTATTCATGGAGTTAAATAGAGCATTTAAAAATTTGTTGGCATCTGAGAGAGTTAAAAGTATGTCATCAGCAAAGAGTTGGATTTTAAGGTTTAATGTTTTATTAATACATATGCCCTTTATGTTATTGTTTGATCTGATTTGATTTACAAAGGGTTCTATGAGTAATGCAAATAGCAATGGTGATAAAGGGCAGCCTTGTTTAGTTCCCTTTTTGATTGTTATAGAGCCTGATCTATGTGATCCTAGTTTAACATATGCAGTAGATTTTTCATATAGTATTTGAATAAGGTTATTAAAATTAGAAGGAAGGCTATATTCTTTTAAAACTAGTGAAAGAAAGCTCCAGTTAACAGAATGAAAAGCTTTATTAATATCTAATGAAATTACATTTAAATCTAGGACTCTATGTTTGCTATAGTCAATTAATGTTAGTATTCTTTTAATATTATCTGAAGTGTTTCTTCCTTTAATAAAACCTGTTTGATCTTTGTGAATTAAGAAAGGAAGAAAGTGTTTGATCCTATCTGCATATATAGCCATATACATCTTATAGTCTATATTGAGTAATGATATTGGTCTATATGAAAAGCACTGCTTCTCATCTTTATCTGGTTTGATAATCAGGGATATCAATGAATATTTCCAAGAGGGTGGAATGTTCAAGTCTTTTTTGGCTATAGCATATACTTTTAAATATTAAGGATATGGCTTGATTGGGTATTAATTTATACATTTCTGGTAACATATTATCTGGGCCAGGTGCTTTATTTGTCTTGAGCTTTTTAATTTGTGATTTTAATTCTGTCATGTTGACTGGCTTGTTTATAATGTCTATTTGTTCTTGTGTTAGTTTAATATGAATATTATTTTCTAAATATTTTATATCCTTGGTAAGTATATATTGGGTGTTTAGGGAATTACCAAAGTTATATTGAAGTCTGAATGCTTCTAAAATATTGTTAAGATCTGTAACTCTTTTGTTAGTATTAGGAATAAATATTTCTTTTATTTGTTTAGATTTGATTATTTTTTTTGTTCTATTAGTTAAGTGCTTCAGGTGTGCTGAATTAGTAGAATATGAGCTTATATTTATCTTTTCTAAGTTAATCATAATCTTATGATGTAACAATTCTGCATACTTCTTATTGATTTGTGTAAGTGCTTGAACTAGAGTAGTATTGCCCTTTTATATTTCCAGTTTCAATTTATCTGCTTTGTTTGGTAAGTCTAGCATATCTTTATTCCATGACTTTCTTTTATTTATGTACCAGGATAGTATTTTTCCATATGTAACTACTTTTAATGAATCCCAGACATACATTTCTAAAATATCCCCTGTGTTGTTTATTTCTAGAAAGTTTGTGATTGTTTTTTCATAAAATTCTTTAAATTCTGTCAATTTTGTGATGTAGGAAGGTATCCTAGTGATGGGATTTGAAAGAATAGTTGTAAGCTCTATCTCAAAGACTATGGCATTATGATCAGATAAGGGACAATTTATAATTTTAACTTTGTCAATTTTTGTTATTAGGTCATTGACAACATATATTCTATCTATTCTAGAGTTAGTTCTATATCTATGAGAATAAAACAAAAAGATTAGTGAGTCTGGTTCTGCAAATTTGTTTATATATTTTAAATATACTGTGTCGATAAATTTTAAAAGCGCCTTGGAGATAGGCTGATTTCTTCTTTTAGTTTTAGAATCTGTATATTTTTCATTTATTATACAGTTGAAGTCTCCTGCCAATATCAGGCTACCCTTAGTCAGATGAATTATCTCTTCAAAGTGCTGGTTAACTGTTCTTAATCCTCGTCCTGGAATCCAATATAGATTTACTAAAGTATATATTCTCTTATTTAACTCTATTGAAGCTAGACAAAATGTACCTGATGTATCTTGATGAGTAGTAATTATTTTAGGTGTTATAGTTGTGTTGTGAAGTAGTATAGCTACTCCTCTTTTTTTGTTTTATATTGAGAACTTATTAATACTGTGTAATTGTTGATATTTAAGTTGTTTATATCTCTATCTAATAAGTGTGTCTCTTGTAAGAAGACTACTTGTGGTTTATGTAAGTTTATGTATTTGAATAGGCTTCTCCTTTTATTACTATTATTCAGACCATTAACATTTATGGATAAACATTTCATTTCCTAGTTTTGAGTTTGTTTTATATGTGATTTTATGTAAATATTGTTTATTCTTAGTTCTATCTTGGATAAAGAATTTAAAAATGTTTTTACTGTATAGTTTTTGCATGTTTCTGACTGACATCAAAGTGATAATTAAAACAAAAGAACTTCTGAACTTGTAATTCTTAACCTTAAAAAACATTCTCTATCACTATGAGGTAATAGACCTCTTTGTTTGTTTAGTGAATCTAACCAAACTTTCTACCCTTGCAAATAATATTTGGATCAGTTTCTCTTATCCTCTTAGTTTTAAACAAAGATACTTAAATAATATATGAAAATAATATAATCAGCTAAAATATATAAGTATATTCTTTTCTCTTTATATTATTGTAATTCAATAACACTTGTTTCAAATCAGGTTTCAAAAAAGGTACAAAACATTTAGACTAAGGTAGTATAATTTTAAAATAGTTTAGAGTATTAATAAACATTTTCTCATGTTCAACAATATTATTAACAAAAAATATACAGAATTATACACAATGTGAAAATCTGAACAAGTGACAGATACATTGATTAAAACTACTGTAATGACAACAGGATTATAAAATTATGAGTGGAATTTATTATCCTATCTGACTAATGCTGAAAAATGGGTCTCTGACTACAAAATCAATTAAGCAAGATTTAAGTAATGTCCCAAAACTGGAGGAAGAGGAATGATAGCAAGGGTATGAGTTATTTAGCTTTATGGAAAAATTAGTGAGGCTGAGATGGAATGAGCCTGGAACAAAAGCCTGCAATGTCCCCATTATACTTTCATGTTTTGTTTTTAACCACATCAAAATTAGGTAAGGAGAGTATGTTTAACATATAAAGAAATCCTCGACATATGTAAAGACAGCAAAACCCCAAAATGTCCCTAGGGTCCACAACAGGATCCAATAATACCATTTAAGTCAGTCTAGGGGGGGTAGGAGAATAGCTGGTGAATATGGTGTGGACATGGGGTGCTGGGTTTCAGCTCAAACATCATGTTCTATGAAACAGGACAGAGTTACTACTACTTGGTGAACAAAGGGAAGTTGATTTACTTGGTTAATTGCTATTTAAAGCTTTGAATTACAAAACTTCCTTTCTCAAGCTGTAAAACTTCCACTAAGATCCATTGGTTACAATGTAACAGATCAAACAAATCCATATTCAATTTTATATATAATTAAATGTAAATGTTAATGTACTTAAATCTTCTTATTACAGCTAAGTGAATTTACGAGTGTACTGAAAAAAACTGCCCTTTTCTGTCTTAGGGGAAGGATAATGATTTCTTATGGAAGCGGGGTATTAGACTTCTTTATAACTCTTTGCACAACTCCTTTCTTATGTTTCATATGATGTATATATATATATATATATGTTAATTTCTGCTTTTCACTGCTGTAATTAATTTCTGGGGCTTAGACTTACTAATTTGCTTTAATAAAACCTGTTAGTGTATTGTAGTGTATATATTTAAGAATGTATGGTTCTATGTGAGAGTGCGTGTCTGTGTAGATATATGAAAAGTGACTCAATATACAGAAGGAGGAATGGGTATATTTCCGCTACCAGGGCAACACCCCAAAAGCAACAACTGGTGGTGGAAATCATTGCACAGCCGCTTATTTAATATGTTAGCTTGTGTACTGTAAACTAATTCATCATAGTTAATACATGTGGAAAAAGTGTGTCTTTTTAGTTTAACCCTTTCAATGCAGTCACTGCCACTTTATAAAAATAGATTCAAAACTAACAGCTGTTTTCCAATTCAAATAGTAATGCAGCTATTAAAGTGTTTAAAATGTCAGCTATCATTATTTTACTTTTCAGGTAGTTGTAATGTAATTTTATTTACATTTCTTCTGTAAGTACATACATGTCCATGAGAAGGTGAATCACTTGTTTAACTACCATACATTTCTCTTTTCTGGAGAACACGGCAACCCTTTCATAACAGTAGTTGGTACTTTAAAAAAAAATACACAGTTGCTTTTTGATTCAAAACTTAAAGCTCATCTGACCTAACAGCTGTGCCAGGATTCCGATCGGAGGTGCAAAATGCCAGATCAGTGTAACTATTTTATTGTATTGGTAAAGTAAAACATAAATTTATTATTAATATTTATTTACTAGCACCATTAAAACTGCATTGATAGATAACAGCTGCTTTCTGATTTAAAACGCAAATCAGCTGTGTGAAGACCCCAACCATAACCGCATGATGTCAGACAATTCAAACTAATGTATATATCCCTGTGTTGGTAAAATAAGACAGAAATTACTTATTATTAACATGAAAATACAGAATAGCAATGCAGCTCCTGACAATTTCCAGCACCACAACTAAACCGTTGCCCCGAAAATAGAAAAGCACCAAGGAATGTCTTGTGGATGGAGGTGTATGAATAATGGTCATGTAACTTTAAAAGTGAAACGAGCATGTTTCCTGGTTAAGCGTCAATTAGATAGATCCAGGGGATGATGCACATAAGCAAAAGCATCAACAAAATAAGGAGCTTGTGTTTCTAATACTATTCATGACTGTAAGGCTGTCTCAAGAACCAAGTGGGAAAGGGTATGTGTTTTTCTTTTTTTTTTTTTTTTTTTTTTTGTTCTGGCAAGATCATCTACTGGTCACGTGACTGCTCTAGTCTGCTCTATACAGTTCACATTATAAAAATGCATTTTAAGCATGTTATGATATATATTATCGTAGGGCAAAACATAACAGGATATTTAAATATCAGCAGAACTGTCACTCAACTCCGGATGTCCAGAACCACAGCACATTCGGCTTAAAGCCATAAAATACTACATAGAGTAAATTCTGCACTACACTACATTAACATAGGCAAATTAATTAAAACAAAACAGTTTTAAGACTATTTAAACTAGTTTTATGATAATTCCAGACTGGAACACTTCGCATCAATCACGACACATACCCGCACAGCTCTGCTGTTTACCCAAACAGGAACACTTTTGACTCATAGAAAGATAAGTAGTCAGAGATATAACTGATAAAGTTTACAACAGGTCTTACTATATCTATTAAGGAATACAACCATGAACTGAACAAAACATTATAAGTTAATGAAGACTTTATATGTAAGAAAGAAAAAAAAAGAGAAGAAAACAAAAATAAAAAAGTTGAGAACATTGTTATGTGTTGATCATTCTGTTTAAGGAAATGAATATAATAGATGGATAAATAATGAAAAATGAAGTAAAGTTTAAATTATACTTAATATATCGAAGTGATTGAGTTAAATGTATTTGAATTTATATTAACTGACTTGAAGACAAAAAGAACTTTTCTTTTGTTTGTATTATTATTTAAACTTTTACAGAATATAAAACGTGAGATTATTTGTCCTTTAGTTTTTTTTTTTTTTTTTTGTTCAACAGTCTTCCAGTTATTTACTTCAGCATTTCTCTTTGGACTACTAATTGCTCAGTCCATAAATTCTTCTTGTGTTAGGATGTTATTGTTGGTAAGGTATTTTATTGCTGAATCTACTGTTTCAAAGACTTTTGTTCCATTTGGTACGAAAATTCTCAGGCTTGCTGGAAATAAAAGATGGGTTTTCAATTGCTTCTTCTTCAAGGATTTTATTATTGGTAGAAATTATTTTCTTTTTGAAACCACCTTTATAGAGTAATCGTCAAATCTAATTAATGTATCATTGTATTTGATGGGAGAATTTGCCCAAGCATTTCTTAATATAAGATCTTTATCTTGTGTAGAAAAAAGTCTCACAATTATGGATCTCGGCTTGTTCTTAATTGGAGAAGTATTTCCAGGAGCTGCTAGTGATCTATGTGCATGTTCTATACCATATGAAAGAGCTTCAGGTAATTTCACTACATTTGGTATCCAGGTGGTAAGAAAGTTTATCATATTGTCCCCTTCAGATTTTTCTGGTAGACCATATATTCGAATATTATTTCTTCTTTTTCGATTTTCCATATCATCAAGCTTTTCTAGTAAATATGTGTTCTGTTGTAGTAAGAATTCAGTTTGTTGTTCTTCTATTTGGACTCTGGTGTCAATGTCATTTAGTGACTGTTCAATAAGTGATATCTGTCCTTTCTGCTGAGTAAACATTTCCTGAAGCTGTTCTAGTTGTTGTGAGCACTTTTCTTTAAAAGTATCTATTTTATTGTAAATCTTATCAATTTTAATTGTGAGTTCCTGTATATTTGTTATAAGAGACTGTAGATCTTTTCTGAGAGAAGAGTCTTGGGCTGAATTCCTAAGATGACTCATGTTGTAAAGCTGATATTAGTGTTGATTTCCCAGTAATTAATTTGACAGGAATTGTTCAAGTTCTGACAATGAAAGTTTTCCTGTAGACACTCGAAGTTGGTAAAAATAAGTTAGTAGTAGATATTTCTTCAAATTAAATATTTTTTTGTAAAATTCCTGTTAGTTCAGCATCCCAGCCACGCCTCTATCACCTTTTCAAAGCTTGTTTTTAAATGCCCCATTACACAGACTAAATTTTTAGACATTTTGCTAACAAAAGGCACTGCAATCACATGCTTTGTCTTTGATCTGTACCACCAACTTACTTTTACAAATGTTCACAGCATACCACAAATTATCACTTGCGGTGGTTAAGAAGATTGTGTAGGAAAAAGAATAAGCTGTAAGGATTATTAGAACAACAACAGAAAATGAATTGTTATTTTTGAATAATCTATTTTTGCAGTAACGGTATAAAAATCTGAAGTGGAAGGTATATTAGGTCAAGTTAACGGGCATAGAAAAGATCAGTCTGCCCCAGTTTAAGTCTACACAAGTGAGCTCAGTCAGTATGACAATGCTGTGCAATGGGCCTATTTTTTATTTATTTTTTAACAAATTGTGATTTATGTGAAATATTTGATTTAAGAAGAGCCATTAGGAAATTAAATCAAAAGACTTATGTACATCAATGGGTCTTTAAAAGCAGACAGAGAATATCCCATGGGTAAGTTTATCTCCTTGTTGTTCACTAGTGACTTTCCTTATTGTCTTGGAGACTCTTCATTTATTTGTTTGTTTCATTTCATTGTTCCCTTTGATTAAATAGCTTTAAGTCCTTGCAGTTATATATTTGCTTGCTTCTGAATGGATCCTGAAAAGTAGTTCACAAATAGTTGTTTATTATAATGCAATAAAATTAATAAAACATTATTTTAGTAAACATCTACTCAAAATCTATTCTCCTGAAATAGATGTTCAGTTCAAGGTTGAGATGTTCTGACTGATGTAATGTAGTCTTTGACAGATTCACATATCAAATCTACCTGTTTTATTTGAGCCTCACTAGGAATGTTTCATTGGCTTTCATGAGTAAAGGGCTCTAATAATATGTCAGTCCAAATGTGTGGTGTAGTTGTTAGTGATTAATACCATATTTTCAGGCATTCCATGTAAATATTGACGAATGAGCAAGAAAGGCATTCTCAAATAAAGTCACCTTCTTTAAATCTGAATTTTGAATTGTCATAATCCAAGAACAATGAAGATTGAATGCATGCACTTTTATGTATTCTGTTTACAGTGAAGTAGTAATCTGTATCATTGCTAAATTTGTTATTCTAGAGTGATTGCATGGTAATATTTTAAACTTAATACATATAGATATTGAGATTTTCCCAGTGTCAAACTTATGGAGTTAAATTGGCCCAATAACAATATCTTCCATATTGCTACTTGCCATATGTTCTTGGCTACTGCATTTTAAAGATTTATGCATGTTACAGAGTAATATTTTTAAATG
Organism: Protopterus annectens; assembly: GCF_019279795.1. Taxonomy (NCBI): domain Eukaryota; kingdom Metazoa; phylum Chordata; order Ceratodontiformes; family Protopteridae; genus Protopterus; species Protopterus annectens. The sequence continues at coordinate 314,004,388 of NC_056729.1, forward strand.
TTGACCATCGGAGTATATCTTCTGCCCTTGACACAATTAGTATGGGAACAGTTGGCTGCAGCTTCTGTTCTCAGTCTGTGTCTGTCTGTTTACAAGACACATGGAGTAATTATGTCTCCTCACTTTTGAGCAATGGTAGTTGTATTACTAATATATCAAATATTGTAATGACACAGCTGATGGTAAAACTATCCAGTTGCATTGCATGGTGGATAGCAATATTTCAAAACTACTAGGAAAACACTGCAATACTTATTTGTATTAAGCAAAACCTGGAGTACGTGAGAAGAGTTTTATCATACAGAACCATTTTTTGGGACAGTTTTTATTGTCACCTGCCACATTAAATTGTTCATTTGTAAAACATGTTATAGACAGAATGTGTCTTAGATGAGTGCATTGTTTAACCCAGTTCTGAATGTTACAAAAACTGTTTTAATTTTCTAACTGAACTATATATATTTTTTTGCTCCAGCTGTATTGTAATATGGGAGGAAACCCATACAAACACAGGGAGGACATGCAGACTCCATCTGAGAATCAAACCAAAGAACCTCTTGCTGTGAGGCAACAACACTACCACTGTAGCACTGCACCACAAATAAAAATAACATTTTCTATCAGATTAAGCTAACCTGGACATATAAATCTATCAGACTTCGCCTTGTCTGTATGTGTACTGACAGTTATTAGCTAGCTCCCTGTTTCAGACAATTTTTCAGTTAAGCTCCACTTTTCTATGTACTTGTTAGAAGTCACCTATGTGTGACACTTGTACTGTTTGAATGTTCACAGATGTTAATCGCTTGAGAACTGATGAACCATATTCAAATGAAGGCATCACTTAAAACAGAAATTATAGTATGGTTTTAAAGGATTTAAAATTCGGATCACTTCATTTTTAAATGTCTGAAGTGGGATATGTTTTTTGGAAAACATGAAATGTTGCAGGACAGAGTATACCTACAGCCAGCTCAAAGATATGCGTTTCATGTTTTTACCAAAATAAAAGCTTATTCTTGTAGAAATTGAATTGTTTATGCTGTTTCACATAATTCCCTGGATTGTGCAAGCCCTGCACAGAGTGCAGAACTAGTGCAGGAGCTCCAGCAGGCAATATGTCTGCAGTGCGATCCAGGAATAACCTGCAGGGACGTGCACAAGCACTCCTGCACTAGTCCTGCACGGACTCAGCCCCTGTATGCAAATTACCCCATTTGCAGGAGAAATCCATGCAAATGAGGTGAATTTGTGATCCAGGAAGCTGGAAACTGGCTGTTCAGGACTAGTGTAATCTGCAGAAATGTAATCCACCAGTAACGGAGTACATTTCTGCAAATTACATAACGGATCCATGACAGCTCCAAATAAAGGGTGGATATCATGTAGAAAGCATGCTAATGGCCAACTATAAGGCCATTAGCATAGAAAACATTTTTAAAAATAAAGAAAATCAACTTTTATTTTTTTTTTAGCCGATCTCGGCTGTTTAAGCATAGGGCAGCGGCATGCAAACGGGATCGGCAGGAAAATAAGAAAAAAAAAAAACATAAAATAAGCAGTCTAACCAAAAACATTATTTTGCCATTATACCCAAGAAGACAACATGGCCAGTGAATAGTGGTTGCTAAGGGGGGAGGCTCAGTATGGGACATGTAGCTATGCATCAGCAGGTAATCCTATGCAAATGAGGGGAATGATACTGTATCCCAGATTTCCCCTGCATGCTAGTCAGCACCCAACAGTGCAAGAGCAGGAATAGCTTGGTGCAAGCCTAGGAGTTAGCTGACATCATAGGGGGTGTGTGTCAGGCATACTGTAAGCAAATTGGAGCCCTCTGGCTCGGGTTTGCCCTTAGCTTAGCAGAGCTAAGCAAGGGGGTGTGTCTGAGGCTGCCTAGCACTCTGTACATTGCCTGAGCGGGTGTGTGTGCCACACACCGGGTTTTAAAGAAAAAAATAAAAAAAGTAAACCAGGAAATAGCAGCTCTGTGCACATTTGAGCACAGGGTTTGCATGGTATGCCCCCAGGCTTAAATAGTAAGGCAATGGGAAAGGAAAACAGCAGTAGGAAGGTAATCTAGGAGAACTAGCATAGCTGGCAGGTGAAATGTATCAGAATCAGCCAATTACACAGGCAGCAGACCAGCCCAACCCAGAACACTACTATAAACTATGCAAACACCTTTCCCTCTGTTTTTTCCCACATAGTCTACACCACCAGTGTATAGAAGCAGGGAAATTTTAACAAACAAAAAGAACAGAATGATAGGGGCTGCAGCAGCTATCAGACATCAACATGTGGAAGAGGTGAGGATGAGAATGCTGTTGACCACCTCACAGTGAGGAGAAGGAGAAAGGTGTACAGATGCAGGGTAACCTACTAGGGGCTACATGAGCTGGAGATAGTGGAGCGCTATAGGGTGGACAGGGACCTCCTACAGCAAATTGTTGAGCTGTGCCAGCCACGCCTGACACACAGAACTAACAGAGGGGAACCCATCCCAGTGGATACCAACATATGTGTAGGACTAGGAATACTAGCCACAGGTACCTCCCAAAGCCCAACTGGGGATATTATGGGGATCTCACAGGCATCAGCATCCAGAGTATTCCACCAGTTCCTGGATGCCATATCAGCACATGCCAGTGAGCACATATATTTCCTCAACACCCGTGAGGTGTTGGCCAACAATATGCATCTCTTCCACCAAATAGCAGAATACCCTGAGGTGGTGGGTGCTATAGACTGCACGCACATATGCATCAAATCACCACCCGGTGAGTGGGTTGGGGTCTATATAAACCACAAGGGCTTCCCCTCCATCAACTGCCAGGTCATATGCGATGCCCAGGGCATTATAATGAATGTGTGTGCTGGCTGCCCTGGAAGCTATCACAATTCCCACATCTGGCATCTGATGCAGCTGTACCAGAGATTTTCCAGTGGGGACATCCCTTACGGTCACCTAGTGGGGGATGCTGGTTACACACTGGAGCCATGGCTGCTGACACCCATCGGAAATGCACACACACCCAAACAAGAATGCCATAATGAGGCACACGTACAGACCAGAATCATAATAGAGTATGTGTTTGGGATGCTCAAGTCACAGTTCCGGTGCCTGGACACATCCGGTGGAGCCTTGCAGTACTCACCAGCTACATGTACCCAGATTGTTATCGTATGTGCCATGCTACACAATATGATCCTGTGGAAACAGATGCAGCAGGAACAGCATGGATAAGAGCCACACAGCCCCCCAACAATGCCAAGGCCTACACAGGCACAGAGTAACTCGGAAGAGGAACAACCTGAGCCTGCCCCAGTAGGCAGATGGAGGCATGCCCAGTATGCCATGGCCTTGGAAAAGAGGCAGCGCATAGCACACACACTGACACATTAGGATACCAGGGAATGACACCTCTCTCTGACTTGCAAATACAGTAAAGGGGATGCCAAACATGACACTACCTGTGCTCAACCATGTATAGGGAGTGGACTATGTGCATCTGACATAGGCAGCCCCAGCACCATCCACAGTACTGGCACACCCACAAGGTAAGTCACTCCCCTTACCAATTGCTGATTGGAGTAGTATGTGTAGTTACTTGTATCTATGGTATGGATGTGAGCATGCAAGGGAATTGGGTGGCTGAAAAGGATGCCAGCAGATAGGAGACACCTATAGTAGCAGCATGAGATCTGTAACAAAAATGGGTGTCACCATAGTAGCCAGTACTACACATGTTGACAAACCCCACTGCAGGAAATGTGCTGGGCCACATGAGTGTCCATATGACACACAGACAAGCCAGTCAGGGAGGTTCACATACCCAACAACAGTCACAGCCAACGGGACAGGTGTAGACAAACACAAACAAAGGCTGTGCTAAGACCACTGAATGATGTCTATAGGTAGTCCCCTCCCCAGGCCTACACAGACAGGCCACATCAGTTCAGGCAGTGGGATATTAGTTCTGAAGGGTAGAAAGTCAGAAACTAATATGTAGATCGATCAAACATAGGACCTGTAGTACACTAACATGCCTCTAGTCAGCATTATAGGTTAGAAAACAGAATGAAATGGAGTACCTGACATACCAGTACAGTCATAGCAAATGTGTACAAGTGTCAGGTGTACACCCTCCCAATCCTGTGTAGAAATGTAGTGACAGTCAGGTGTGCCCCCTAATCCTACACAGACATGCAGTAACAGTCAGGTGTGCCCCCCCATCCTGTGTAGAAATGTAGAAATAGGTGTGCCCGCCAACCCTATGTAGACATGTAGAAACAGTCAGGTGTGCCACTCCCCCAATCCAATATAGAAATACAGTAATGGTCTGGTGTGCCCCCATCTGAAGTACACATATTGTAACAGTCAGGTGTACCCCCCCAATCCAATGTAGAAATGTAGCAACAGTCAGGTGTGTCCCTCCATCCTATGTAGCAATGTAGAAACAGTCAAGTGTACCCCCCACATATCCTATGTAGACATGTAGTTGCAGTTAGGTGTGCCCCCCAATCCTATGTAGAAATGTAGTAACATGTATGTGTAGGTATAATACCAATCGAGCAAGTATGCCCAGAGGTGGCAAAGGTAGCAGGACAGATTGTAGAATTTGTACAATATGCAGGTATATGTGTGTCAGGTTGGTGTGTGCTTCATATTGTTTGACAGAGTCAGTATGTATGCATGTTGAGGTATGACCTGCTGGCCATTGCCCACTACTCCCAATGACAAGGCCAAGTCCTCAGAATTGCAGTGCCAAACACAATTCCCAACAGTATAACACATGCTAGCAGTAAGCTATTGTAAATGTATTGTGGTAATATATGTCACCATCTGAAAGATTGACATGGCATGGCTGTTGGGCTAGATATACAAGCAGTACACAGGGGAAAGTACCCCAGACATACAGTATATAATGTGTAACTGTGAAATGGACACAACCTTGGAATTGTACATACAGGTATGCATCACATTATCTGGGCCTGTAGTAGGGAATACCAGTGTAGTCTGCCCAAACACTTGCAGATCACAAAGGTAGTAGGACTGATGTATTGGGAAACAGCTGCTGTACCTGCACATTACACTATAACTGGAATGTCCCATGCATATCTGTGCATCAGACGCAAGTAGTATCCATAGCACACATTTTTATTTTATTTTATTTTATTTAACATTTGTTGACCGCGAATGTCCGACTAGGTTCCACAGAGCCTGTTTTCAGCTGAGGCCTGGGGAGAAACGCTCCAGATGCATGTCTTTGGAATGCACCCAGCTCACCCGAACACCACCTACAGGTACCTCTCTGGTCGTATCCCTGCTGTTGGGAATGAGTACAATATGACCCCCTACCTGTATATGGCAATAGCAACAGAATGCAGCATGAAGTGCAGGTGGCCCATGTAGGTGTGTCCCTAGCTGTGCGTAGCACCCTGCCAGCATCCACACCACCTGATTGGTACCGATAGAAAGTATTGGCACGAACACCTAGCACACCTACCCTGTCACTCCAGGGGAATATACTGTATGGCGGTCTGGGACTGTAGGACTGACAGAATGCAATGGCCTGCCACAGCTGGCCCACATCAACACCAAATGGCCTACAGGCCTCTGCCAAAGGCCTGTGTCTCACATGTACTGCCAATGCATGTTATGTCATGGACACCCACATAACAAAATAACACACTCCACATATGCCATATGCAAGGCCATGTGGACAAACCACAGTAACATGTCCACCATGTTCCACTGCATGAACTGTGGACAAACACAGAAACACAGCTGTGATGAGGTAATAAACTTAGGGAAAGTGTTATAGATTGTATGCATAATTTATGACAGAGGATAGAATAATAGGGGTGGTAGGAGCATGGGCAGCATGGAATGTGCAAGGTCCGACACACAGCTGTGTACACACACTATCCCTGGCTGCAAACACATACATGGGTGGCTACATACCTGCCCGGACACCACAATAGGGGTAATGTCCTGACTCATGGCCCCTGCCTCTCGGTAACCTGTATGAATCTGTACTGCTGTGAGGTATTGCCACAGCATGTTAAGGCCATACTGTCATGTTGATGGATGTACAAGTATGGGATCCTTTGCCAGCACTGTACCAAGGTGCTGAACCTCATATACAGACCCAGCAACAAGTGTCTGCAGCTTTCCCTCCAGAATGGCATAATTTACCATGAATATATTGTCATCTGCCCACAATACCAGACACAACTGCATTCACCCTTGTTCCCCAGGACATCACTGTGAGCAAGAATGTCCACCTGACAGTACTTGAGGACATAAAACATCACAGTGTATAACAGTACACATGTCTGAATATATCTGCTAACACCAGTACCATGTAGCAGAAGCAGCACAGACACAATCTCCTATAGTACACACTATTCCTTGCACAGTTTGTCCTCATTTTGCCAAATGATCTATGGATACCCTGCAGAAACAGTTTGCTACCTGTAGGTGTACAACACAAAGGTCTGCACTGGAGGACAAACAACCTGGAATGGATCCACACATTCAATACAGAAGGGCATACTGGGCATGCTCACACACTTAAACAAATGAAGCCCATGTCTGCAAACAACAGTGGACCATACATATCTGACTGTTGCAGATGTTAGTGCATACACTCCTCAGTATGCACCAGTCATGCTTTGCACACACAGTGGATAGCAATACAGACATATATCCAAGGACAACACACTGTAATAAGCCAAATGTAGACATACATACATGTGTGGAAGAGAGTGACTGCGACAAAGAGCCATCCATCATGAGGCCTGTCCCAACCAGCACACAGCCAAATAGCTACAACCACATGATGTGTAAATGTCAGTCACTGTAGAAATTAGCCACTGGTATCCGTCAGCATTACAGACTATGTGGTGCAAGTGCTAGATGTGCAACATGACTGTACAAGGCAGTAGTCATCTAGCAGATGTATACATGTACCTGCAGAATATAACCCTGCGTGTGCCTGCATGTGCTGTGTCAACCTCTAGATGAATGAATTATGGACCATGCACACACACTGCCCTCCCCATAGCCCTACTATGAGAAGCCTGCTGATGTCATCCACTTTGAAATACACCTTTGGGAATGGAGTAGCCCAGTAATCTCTGTGGTGCATCCTAATGCTGTGTAATGTTGTCGTGTGATAAACTAGTTAGGTAGGAGTTCTAATCCTAGACCATGTATGTGTGTGTGTCTGTCTGTGTAGGAAGCAACAGCTTTTTATGCATTACACTCACTACAATTCAAATGTCTTTCTTTGGCAAGGCTGCTGATGTCACTCACTGTGAAATACACCTTTGGGAAAAGTGTAGCCCGGTATTCTCTATGGAGCATCCTATAACTGCGTAATGCTGTAGTGTGATACCTTAGTTAGGTAGGTGATCTAATCCCAGACATGGCAACTGGTGTGTGTTTGTGTGTCTCTGTCCTTGTAGGCAGCAATGCTTTTTAGGCTAGCCACACTCACTACAGATCAAATGCCCTACTTTGGAAAGGCTGCTGATGTCATTCACTGTGAAATACACCTTTGGGAAGGTACAGCTCAGTAATCTTCGTGGCATGTCCTATAACTGTGGCATGCTATAGTGTGATAACCTAGTTAGGTAGGAGTTCTAATCCCAGACATGGCAACTGTGTGTGTTTCCGTCTGTGTAGGGAGCAATGTTTTTTACGCGAGTCACACTTACTACAATTCAAATGTCCTACTTTGGCAAGGCTGCTGGTCATTCACTATGAAATACACTTTTGGAAAAAGTGTAGCCCAGTAATCTCTGTGGCGTGTACTATAACTGCATACTGCTGTAGTGTGATAAACTAGTTAGGTAGGAATTCTAATCCCAGACATGACAACTATGTGTGTGTATCTCTGCCTGTGTAGGGAGCAATGCTTTTTAGACTAGTCACACTCACTACAATTCAAATGTCCTACTTTGGCAAGGCTGCTGATGTCATTCATTGTGAATTACACCTTTGGGAAATGTGCAGTCCGGTAATCTCCATGGTATGTCCTATAATAGCGTATGCTATAGTGTGATATAGTACTCTTGTAGGAGTTCTAGTCCCACACATGGCAAGTGTGGATGTTTGTGTGTGTGTTTCTATGTCTGTGTAGGGAGCAAAGCCTTTTAGGCTTGTTACACTCACTACAGATCAAATGCCCTACTTTTGCAAGGCTGCTGATGTCATTCACTGTGAAATACACCTTTGGGGAAGGAGTACACTAGTAATCTCTGCGGCGTGTCCCATAACTGTGTAGTGTAATAAACTAATTAGTTAAGATTTCTAATCTCAGACATGGCAGATGTGTGTCTGTGTTTGTCATTCGTATCCTGTGTGGAGCTGGCCGTGAGTGTATAACAACTGCACTCATTGTAGAGTTGATTTTACAAATTACTTATATGGTGGCCCTATTATTTGTCACAATGTCCACCATACAAGGATAAAAGATGTGAAACAGCCAAGAGGCTGGGGTGACAATCCTTACCCCTACATGTGACATCAAGACCTGGAGAACAAAGTTAGCAACCCTTGCATTACCCAGAGAACATTCTCATCCCATGTGTCATACACAAGCATACTTACCTAGGCAACAACAGCTATGGTGGTAGTACCCTGCATATTGCCCACAGATAGTAACCATGGTGTGATTGCAGTGGACTGCAGAGGGCATGGCACCCTGTCCATCAGTGCAATAGGCACGTACATGCAGACAGTGCACCTTCACTATGTTCCCCACTGGACACCTGCAACACCTGTGGTGCCATGAAATTTGACCCACAAAGGACATACTATGCCTTAAACACATGCCCTGTATGGGTGGATGCCACTGACACCTGGGAATACCTGAATCATGCTATCATTGTAGATGCAGGGTCAACCTGCTGTCTATTACCTGTTTCCACCACATGACACCAGGACTGGAAGATCTGATGATAACAATTTGTGTACACAACATGGGCCAGACACCTCAGGTACAGTTCCACATGTCACTGTACATGCATTTGGGATATTTGAACATCACAGACACCGTCCATGTCATGGACTAAAGAACACATATATGGCAAGCAATTCACAGCAATGGCCACACACAATAGTTACGCAGGTGACTGGATAGTGAATACAGTACCCACCTGTGTGGGCCAATCCAGACACTACACCCCTGAGCCACACTGCAGACCATTTTCATGTGGCCTGATGCCAAGCTATAAGCATCACCTAGCTTTGTATAGCCTTCTGGCACAGTCAACCACTGCACACCATTGAAGCAATTCACCCATGCAGGTCAGTACTGGCATCCTGTGTCTGTGTGTGTGGTGTATGATGCTTCTGACCACATTCACACTCACTACAACCCCCACTGGCATACTGAAGCATGCTGTCTGATGTCAGATACCTCCATATAACCATTGCCAATATAACCCCTGGATAACCCCTGTGGTGCATGTGATACCTGCACAGTACTGTATTGTGGCAAACTAACTAGTGAGGAGGTGTATTCCTGACCCTGCCAGTGTGTCAATGTGTGTGGGTCCCTGAGAGAGTGTAGCTGTGTTGACACTGACATCTGCTCATGTGGGCAGGCATGTGTACTACACATACCATATCACTACCATATCACTGTTGCAGATGTCACTCACCATCACATATACGTTTGGAGAGCTCCTCAACATGTAAGCTATGTGGTGCATCCAATAACTTCATAGACATGTGATAGCAATACACAGTCAGTCAGGGGTTTGATACCCTGTACTGGTAGGTGTGTGACACAAACATGCTTAGGTTTTACTCTCCCACCCCCTCCCTGACCAATCTTTGCCTCTGTCTGCCTCCCTCACTCCCTCTGTGGTGGATGTGGAGATGTACACTTGCTTTGCTTAAGCAGCAGCATGTGTTTTGTAAGTGATGCTCATGATCGGCTGATGGCCTCTACATGAATTGCAGCCCTCCTCTAACTGATTGCATGTGGAACAGTGGTGGTAACATTCCTATAGCCAATTGCATGGAAACACACTCCAATATCTAGGAACATCATGTTGGTGTTGGGCCTTTTCATTCACTGTGAGCAGGATCTAGAGCTGTTGCTTGACAAACAGCATCACAATGGATTGGAGATTTACCTCTAACAACATACATTGTGGAAACAGGCCAACACACAGAAGGGGGGTGTGCCTGACATGACTACAGAATGTAAGTGCTGCTATTCTGCATTTGGAGTAATGTTGGTTTAACAGGGTGTGTGTGGATATGGCTGGTCTACCTGTTATGACAGTGCTATGTTTCTGAGGAAACCCCCATCTGTAGGGTCATGTGAAGACTGGGCAGTATGCGGTGCCTTTTGTTTCTTGTGTTACTCACAAAGCACCTATCTGTGAACTGCAGAAACATAGTGTGAGGATTGCTGACAGTACATGGTTACAGATATGAGAGTTACTGACTTCATATCCCTCATAGGACATATGTCACAACAAACCCTGTTACAACAGTAAATGTATGAGCTTATCACAGCAACATGTCACTATTGGCCCTGTGTTTGTGCCTCCAGCCACAACTCTGACAACCTGTATACATATGCCATGCGGTAAAAGATGCATATGTTCTGTACACCATAATTTAGTGACATCATATCTGATAACAAGCCAGTGAGATATCAGACTGCGACACATTATGTATAGTAGGGTTTATTTTTGAGGACATAGCCTAGGCATTCTGTGGTTGTGTGTACAGTACTGAGGTCTGTGTACTTATGGTGATCGTCAACAGTGTGTGTCTTGTGAGTATGTACCTTGGCCTGTGTACAGACTGTGGTAGATGTCATTGTTCTTGGTCATGTTCTATCTGATGTTACATGCTGCTCCACTGTATGTTACCCTATCAGCTTACATGTTTGTAGGGCTAAACACACACATGTCCCATACCACAGATAGGCATCAGACCACACTGTGCAGTGGCCCAGTATATGTAGGGTTAGTATGTGAGTGGCACATATGAGGACGGTGTTGATCAGATAGTCCATACACTGTAATATTACGTTAGCTACCATATGTGGCTGTAGCTGTGTTCACATTGGTTGTGGTTATGAACTTTCACACAGGTGTCTGTTACTCTGTGCTGTGACATGCCTGTAGAGTCTGCTATATATGCAAGTACATGTGTATTCCCCCATAAGAAATGTAGGCCAGTGTTGTGGCAGTCTGCCTGTAGACTGCACAGTACTTTGTTACATGCCTAGCAGCTTAGTGTACTTACCCAGTGTGATGTTATGTCCAGATACTTGCCAGGTGTACTGCTGCCAGGCCACCATAACAGTCATGTATGTTGGACAAAGCAGTGGGATGCTGTACAGATGTATGTTACTGACTAGTGGGTAGTATGTGGCCATGGCACCTCTGTACCAGTGGTTAGTATGTGTCAGGACAGACAGGGGTGTGTGTGCATAACCTATGGGGGCAAATGTATACCAGTGTTTACGTGATATACTCATCTACATAGCTGTTAACATCCACATTGTCAGGCTCGATATACATGTCTTGCGATAAGGGGTTCTGTGTATACCTCGGGACTGACCAGAATATGTCAGACTGTTCACATTTATTGGCCATATCTCTGCTTTAGTCCACAGGATCATTACTGTGGTAGCAGTGGCACTGTACTATGATGTCCTTAGGATGTCTTTCTGTGGCCAATGGTGCACATGTTAAAAGCAGATGTGACCTCCCACACACATGTCTATGAAGACAACCCCTATCACAATAGCTGTAGTCTACATATATACCTGCAATACATACCTGAAATCCCCTTGCACTAAGAAGCTGGAACTATTGGGGCTGAGCTAGGGATCCACTCCATGTTCAGGACATATGGTGAACATATATTTATATATACTTATCCATATATCTATATAGATATATGCACATATACATAACGACATACATAGATGGATATGTATATGTACATATATATACATATAAACACTCAGCTATATACATATGCACAGAAATATATGTCTACACATATACAGATAGAGATACATATGCATATATACTTATAGATATCTACATATATATTGACAGTAATAGGTATATCAAAATAGATCTATATGCACATATAGTTATAGATATCTACATATATATCTACATAAATATACATATCTGTACCCATAAGATGTGCATACATACAAAGAGATGTACACATGGCCATATATATTTTGCACTATACAGATGTGTATACAGATATATGAAGGAATATGCATGTGTATGTACATGTAGACATATATCAACTGATTACATGCCTATATCCATATTCCTGTCATGTGTAAGCCTCACGGTTGTGTATACACTCCCAGATGTATCTCACTGTATATATCTGCTATGAATACATTATGAAAAACATATGTGATGCAATAGTCATATTAATAACAAGTACTACACAATTGTGGAAGTAAAGGCAATTGTTCAATACTAATCAATATGTGTATTGACAGATATATTGGGAAAGCAACAGCTGTCTTCACAGTGGTCATGGTGCAGTGGTTAAGTATTGTGACTTTAGTGTACAGGATCCTGGGTTTAAGACCTTCAAGGGCTGTTCATTTTGTTGCTGGGCAGAACAAGCACTGTTGGATAAGCAGTAGTTAAGGCAGTTTTGAGCAGCTTTAAGCATGTTTGTATAGGTTTGCATGAAGCTAAGTGGTGTTAAGCTACAGGTAAATGTGCGAGCACTTACACAGTGTAGGCTTCGCTTACCAGTGTACAAATCAGCTCAGCTGTTATACTGCAGCAATGTTGATACCTGCTAAGCATGGCATAGCCCTGGTAACCAGTTCACACCACCCAGTCTGATAACATAGCAGGATAATGACATCTGTAATAAGTGTATGTAATGCCGTGTACAATATATGCGCCTATGTGCTGTCATTACAGTAGCAAGGGGTGTAAGTGTCTTGTGTGGGACACAGATGTATATGAGGCCTGTACAGCACTGTCATCCATGTGACTGTGTTACATACAGGGGTAGTAGACCAGGGTACGTGCTGTCACACTGGCATGTAGTGTATCATGGCGATACTACTGTTGACAGTGCTACACAGGCAAGAGTAGAGTGCTAAATGTAGTACTGACAACAGGCACTCCTGCAGGCATAGATGAACTCTGAGGCATCCCTGGTGTATGAGCTGTGTCACAGTATATAACCCCTGCTGGGTAATGATCCGACATGTGGAATGTAACTGTAGACTACTGTCTGTACAGCACATGATAGCGAGGACTCCTGAAATGCAGGTATGGCATACATATTGTTGTCAAACATCTATCTGTCAACATATTCATCCTACTGCATAGCTACTTGCCAAGCTGATGACTGTCAGTCCCTGTACAGATTGATGTGCAGATGGCAGGTATGAAGCTGGGATATGTACAGGCATCATAAGCTTGACTGACATTGACATGTCTGCCCAGCTGTGTAAGAACTGGCACATATTGGAGGTAACACTTTGTACACACCACATGCCAAGGATACCCCCACTACACTATCACAGTCAACAAAACATGCTTGGGTACAGGTCTCCATCACAGACACTAACCATGGGTTGTAATGCATGTTGCATTCATGTTGACATGATCACCTTATTGGCAATGTGCAGGAGGCACCTGGAGGAATGGTTGATGCCTTTCACTCTCACCCTGAGGGTCACCACAGTAGTGTCTGTTGATAGATTGCCTGCTGTCACATGGCAGGTGGCAGGATACCACTGTACACACAACCCCTACACAACCCATATCTCCTTGGACAATAGCTAGGTACACAGCTATGACCACCTGCAGCAATGCACCCCAGTACTGACACATGTGTACATGTGCATGACTGACTATAGCAGTGTCTGCATGTTAGCACACCTGTATGTGTGAGTTCCATGAGGTCCTTCACAACCACCGCAACACCCATTGCCATATGCAGTCGTGGCTGCTGCTGTACGAGACATTACATGTACCCTGTTAAGCTGCTCCCCATACCAGCTACATGAGCCTTGCAGTACCATCACAAAAGTGTTGTACAAATGGGTTGATAGGCATGGAATACGCATTTTGTTTTGGCAAGTGTGGGTATGTGTGCATGTCCATTTATCTGTAGGGTACAGCATTCTGAGGCCACATACACCTTATTACAATACCCATTTTCACATGGTAGTACAGATATTGTTGTTACTGCTCATCAATGAGGCATGATAATGCAACACCATGCTATGCATGTGGCATGTGCATCAGATGCATATCCTTGTAGTACCACTGTTGGGATCTACAATGGTTTGTATCACAACCATGGCCAACGTGCGATGGTTGGTATATCAAGGTGTCATCATGGGTGTCAGGGAGTACAATACACACTGGGGGATGTGAGTGCTCTGTACACTGTCATTACCCCGAGGTACACCAGGTATATGTCCCATGTACCACGTTATGGTTACCACTGTCACCATCAACCATACAGGTAACTGATACCACATTTCAGGCCAGTTATGCATGTGTTGTGTGCAACCTACCTGTAACACATTGGACACATGGTTAAGTTAGTTAGCAGCAATAGACCCTGGTCTCTCAGATGTGTGTCTGCCTGTTATGTGTCTGTTAATGTGAATATGAAGGTATGTCACACTATGTATTGTCCATATACACCCATTACATCTCTAATTAGCATACTGTACATGTCTGGGGATGTTCTGCATGTAACATGCAACCAACCTGGGACACACTTCACCCTAAATGCTGTGTGGTGTGTGCAATGTAAGCCACACACATCAGTATCACTACATACCTAGGTAGGGGTCTAGTCCCAGTGTTGCCATGTAACAGTGTGCATGTATGTTGATGGGTCTACATCAGGTTGCAGGGTATACACGCCCCAGTGGGTCACCTGTCCAAGTGCCACAGGCAATAACTGTTATACTAACCTGTGACATGTGTTCAACTGTACCCCAGATATGTCACAGCTATGGTGTCACCACAGTGCCATATCCCATTGTTGAATATGCCTGCAGACCATCCTCATGCTGGCACATGTACACCTACAACACAAATGGATAACATTACAGAGACCACAATCAACCAGTGTTACTAACAGCTATAATGCATCATTGCTGGATGGCTACACTAACTGACATATATGCATTACACTTTACTCCTTACATGTTACACTGCAGTACTGTGGTACACTGTAGTACAGTCACCGTGTGCTTCATAACCATATTAGCCTGTCCCTGCATTGATGGTATGGATGACAGGGATGTGGCATAGGTATCATCATATGAACAGGGTGTGTTGTTGGTTTGCCAGAAGCTGAAGGTGGACTATACATTTGACACCATGTGTGTGGGTGAGGGGTGTACCGAGGTGAACTGACCATGGTGATGTGGTGTGTGTAGGTATGGGGTTACCCTAGATGTGTTTGTATAGTGTGTGGGTAGGCATGCATACAGTTCTGCCATGTGGTTGCCCTACACAGGTGTTTATGGACAGCTGCAGACCATACATGGTAGGGTGTACAATTCACTGCCTCCGGCCACGGACACATGGACTGTGCCCGCCAGGGGTTTCATGGGCATGTGCAGGTACAGGCCTCGATCTGCTGCTCTCACCTGATGATGCCAAATGTCCACTGGTACCAGCTCCCTCCTGGGACTGGCCAGGACCATGGGCTCATGGCCTGCTGTGGTGTGGTGTGGACAGTGCACCCCCAGTGCCGGGGCTGGTACTGCCACTATAGGAGCCCCTAGGTTTCCGACCACATCCACATTGACTGCCAGCTGTTGGCATTGCTGGCCTACATTCATGCAGCCATCGCCGAACTCCCACCACACGTTCAAGCACAGACAGACCACGGTCAATGAGGGCCATCTCTAACAAGACCGTCTGTCCATAAACTCAGTTAATGCATGGATGGCATCAGCCAGTTCACGGGCATTGTCACTTGCAGAAGTAAGAGCAGCTCTCTGCAGCCTCAAGCCCTGTCTGGTGTAACATTCTATACATGCCTGCACCTCCATGACAGCCTGAAACATGTGCCTGCTGGTACCAGCTGTGTCACCTCTGCCAGCGGCATGATGCCCAGCTGCCCTACCATGAGCACCCTAGACAGCTGCCTATGTGGTGCCCTGCCAGACATCGGGCTATGCCTTCTGTGACCAGACACAGTAGGCATGGTTACCACACTTTCCTGTGTACAGTCACCAAACACCAGCTGTACTGCCATTATGGCCACTGGTGATGGAGCATGTATAGGCACTGAATCTGTATGCGGGATTGGGGTGGTTAAAAGGGGGGTGTCAAATGATGGCACTGTTTCTTTCCCTGACATCCCCACCTGTGCCTCAGCAGTACTATCATCATCTTCGGTGTCTGTCTGGACACCAGCATTAGATTGCATGCAGGAGGGACCCTGACCCACTTCACCACCTGTGGGGGAAAACAATAAACACACTTTAAAACCTGTATACACACACACACACACACACACACACACACACACACACACACACACACACACACACACACACAAACACACCACCATAATACCTACCTGTATGTGACTTTACAGACAGTCCCACATATATGTCCATGTGTACCCCATCCTGCATCACACTTGGTAACATACACACATTGATGCTACTCATTAACATATCATCCTCTAAATGCCTACACAAGTGATCACAACACAAAACCTGTTACTACATTACCTGCCTGACCTGTGTGTAGTGGTTTTAGATGGCCTCACTGCTGTCATTCGGTATTCACCCAGTGTATGTCCAGACATCATGAGCATGTGTGGGCTGCTATGTTTACTCCATAATAACATGCACTGGTGTGTTGTTTATATAATGCTCAATACATGCCAGATATGCTGCTCAATCAATCTATCATGTGACATCTGTAATACATGGATACACTCCCTGGTGTTGACTAGTACTTCCCCAATGCATCTATAGTGCTGCATATGTGGGTTGTAGGTGAACTCTCAGCTGACTCTGATATTAAGGCTGTACCTGGTGTCTACCTTCCCTCTCAATGCCTGTTCCATGCTACAAACCATATTATACTATCAGCTGTTCTGTGATTACATACAAGTATTACTGGTGTGTATTGTGGCAGTCCATGTCCATGTACTGCACGATCCCAAAGGGAGGTACTGCTGTATGAACACCCCACAATCAGACATGTGCATACATGGACAGCCATACAAACACACACACATGCACAAACACATCCTACATGCATCAACCTCCCTCCAATTCACCATGATGACCCTACAGACAAACTAACTACCCACCAGGATGCACACACACACACATACAGGTGAGGCTGCACAATGATAGTACACACAGTCCACCTATTACCCATCTGTCAACATGCATGACATATGGTACCCAACAGCATGCAGTGCAGCTATAGTCAATCCATGCTAGCATCAGTATACATGTGAGTGATGCATGTGCTGTGTCACTAGATGATGCCCCTTCCCCTGAATACCACTGCACCCATGTACAGAGTATTGCTGTGCACCTGTTCTGCACCCTGCCATGTACTGTGCACCACACCTCACAGGTGTACAGCCCATTGCTGAATGTGAACTACTGTGTCAGTTATGTCAGCTTTAATGCTCACAGCCCCTTTGTTTTCCAGCAACACATACCTGGGATGATATGTGGACAGATGTCATTTGTGAATGCCTGATGTCTGATTTACAGCTCTCAACATCAGCAGACCATCTATGACCAATCCAATACTCTTACACTGGCAACCATCAGAGCATACCATGACTATGGGGAGTGTACACACCCTTATTGATACGACACACCCATCCTTGATCTGCCATGGGACAACATCACTGCATATCTTAACAGTACATGATCCTGATGTGTGACATATGTCCTGTACTTTCACATGCAGTGTCTACGGAATGTGTCAGATGTGTGGATGATGACCATGATGTATACACACTGTGTGGGCATATGTGTGCACACCCTTGTCATGATGGCTTGTCGCACCTCTTGTTGTGTGTACTACAGTAGTCTCTACTCCAGGCAGAGGTATACCAGCGTTGGCCATCTGCATTTGCCAGTGTATGTTCAGTCTGCCCTACACATGTCCCCCTGATCTGGATGACTGTAAGATCTACTCATGAGCACATCCCTTGGTGTTCACACACTGTTGTCACTATTGCTGTGGGGGTAGGGTTATGTCTGCCACAGGTCCTGAACCTGACTATGTGCAGATTCAGCCATTCTTAGCATCCTTAAGATCCCTGCTACAGTGCACTGGTGTGTCATGCTGACATCCCCCCCTCCTTCAGTCTTTTTGCAGATGCATGACATGTAAACCCTACACATGCATGTCACTTTGCAATGTCCCATACACTGGACACCACATGTTACAGCCTAGTCCCAGCTGATAATGTTGACCACTGTAATGCCTTATGCCATAGTGTATCTCTGCAGCAGTTGCCATTGTCCTGCAGGTATATACACTGGTATTGCACTATATATGGGTGCTGTTCCATACATGTCTCTACTGCAGGGCATGTCTCCCACCATTATGTTACTCCCTGTGGACACATTCCGCAATGACAGGATGTTAGTTATCATGCAGGTGTCTAACATACCCTTCCAATTCCCCATCATGGTCACCCCTGTGATGCAGTGCATTTCACAGCAACAATACATGCACATGTACAGCGTGCATTCTGGGTAGGTGTGTTAGATGTGTGCATGGAATATACCATCGCCATTACATGCCCCCGGTGTATTGGCAAGCATCTACATAAACATACAGGCTGCTGCCTTGGTGGTATCGCAGAGGCACCTACATAAGAGGGTGAGAGATGCAAAGTCAGTGGCCACACCTGTGGCATTGCTACAGGGTGGGTGCAGTATTACAGTACATCAACAGTACATTTCCACAATACTACCACATATGGACATCTGTTTATCACTACTATGCAGCAACAAAATATATCTATGATATGTCAGATATGCATGATCTACTTGTACCGATGTGGATGTTTATGCAACATTGGTCTACTGATGTGCCCTGTGGCCTTACCTGCATGCTCCTTGGCCCATGTGAGGGTGGAACCCACCTCCACAAAAGTGTCCGGTGGTTGGTGGCTGGCCAGATGGGCAGGTGCCGTGAGGCTGGCCAGGAGCTTCTCAACACATGTCAGGGGGGGATGGATAGCATAGCCCCCCCTGTGGCGAGGTGATGCCCCAAGACTGCAGCAGCATGCCAACAGGCATTGTGAAGCAAGTCAGAACAATGATGGCGGACCTGCTCATAACTGCAGTTGTGCAGTCCGACATCATTGACCCTATGGACTAGGTCGTTCCACAGGGTAGTCTGCTCCTCCTGATCATGGGCAGCCCAGCCAAACAAGATTGCATAGTGCTGTATTAGTTCATTCAGCAGGATCTAATTTTCAGCTGCTGTGTAGGCTGGCAGCCTTCCATGGGACATCGTGCCTGAAAGACATAAAGATAGACACAGGTGTGAGCAAGTCATGCAGCAAGGTTACCACAGTTCTTAATGCACATCACTGTCACCCCCCAACCATATCAGTGACAACAAACTGTACACACAACTCAGGAGGTATGGCTACAGCATACCTACCAGTGGGACAGTTATTGTACTGTACCACGCTTTGTGCAATGTGTGTGTAGCCATGTTCCCTGTGTGGACGCTATCATTGCTGGCCTGTTACAGACTATCCATCTGCATGCCATTGTCAGGGCCACAGTGGTTCCATATATGCCTGTGGTATGCTTGCTATGTGTTTGCTGCACATGTGACTTTCTGTATTATTGCTGGTATCTATGCATGTTGTTGGACATGTTCTGGGATTGTGTAGACTATTACCACCGACATATGTTCTATAACAGTGACACAATAGCATGTATATGTACTACTGGCCAGCAGAAACACTTCTCCAAACTCATCTGCCCATGTTTCCAGGGTACATCACATGTGTGACCCACCCTGGGACCCCCTCATGTACTGGTCCAACAATGCCATCAGGTGGAACTAACCCAGGGGATGTTGTCCCACCCAGGGGCACACACAGACATGTTCCTGTCCCCTGAGAACAGGTCCAGGGTCTGTTCCATAATGGGCTTCACAAACACATGTGGGATGTGCTACAGCACCTTGAGGCACCCAGTACACATTCACAGGGCCCGCATGCTCCTCCTGCTCAGCCTCCAGGCCAGGCACCTTTGGGATGTGGACTTTTATTGTGAGCAGCGGTGGGTGGGAGGCCTATTCCCATTGTGTCCATATTGGGGCCCATGGGGCATCCACATCAAAGACCACACACACCATCCAGGGTGTTTACCCACCATATGCATCACATAACACCCCTGTAGGCTGTCCTCTATATCTACCAACCCTGACCACCTCCACAACTATACCTGCCATACTTCCCCATATTCCCATTCCATACTTCACAGACAAGGGCAATGTGGACCCAGCAAGGGGTTCACATGTGACATACCCATCCGTGTTGCACACACTGACAGCTGTAGATATCTGTGTGTATTGCTATGTGTGCTGTTTCCTCGCACATAGCATGCAGCACTGTGGTAGCAATATAGGGGACATGCATTTTCATACATATAAGATTGTGTGTGTGTTTGTATATATGTAGACATGTGCATATAGGTATATATCTATATATGTGTAGATATATGTGATGTTGTATATATGTGCTCATATATATGCCTACACATGGGTATCTGTATATTTGTGGACATACCTGTAGATATATATATATATATATATATATATATATATATATATATATATGTGTGTGTGTGTGTGTGTGTACACATATGCATACCTATATGTGTATATATATATATATATATATATATATATATATATATATATATATATATATATGAATACCTATATGTGGGATACATTCAGACATCAGGTCCACAATCTCAAAACACCTTTCTGCACAGCTGCACTGTTCTGCCTTGCTACAACACAGACAGGTGCCACATATGGACACAGCCTGACATTAGGGGCGTATATGTAGGGCCAGGTTGCGGTAACCCTATTACACACCTATGACATTCCTGCATGCTACAATACAGGTTAACCTGAGTATCCTGCAAGAGGTGGGCTGTGGAACCCATGTGTCCATTATTATGGCATTACTTCCACCACCAGCTATTGGCCACATAATATACATACTTCCCATTATACAACACACACTATGATGGCTTACATCTTATTAGTCAGTGCTGCTCTGCACGGTTGATGGGTATGGCCCACTACACACAGGGATGGACTCTACTGTCCTTAGCAGTCGTTCAGCTAAACATCATTACAACAACACCTGAATGCACATATAAATAATTCCACATCATCTATCCCATTATTATGGACCAAGAATTACAATCAGTTACATACATATATACTTCATATACCTGTTCTGTGAATGAAGACTCTTCTGGATTTTTTTTCTGTGCCTTATACACTCTCTCTCTCTCTCTCTCTCTCTCTCTCTCTCACTCTAGGTCTCTCTCCAGTAAATGGAATGAGCTGCTCTACATAGATTGCAGCATGGAATTTGTAGGTGATGCACATGATCAGGTGATGGCCTCTGCACCAATCAGTGTCCTCCACTTGCTACCTGCATGCAGCATGCTGTGGAGTACTTCCAATTACCACTGTCATGGCAACCAACTACTATAAATCCCTACATCATGTGGGCATGGTCCCTTTACCTTTCCTGTATGATGGACATCCTTCCTGTGTGTGGGCAGCAGTGTTACAGACAGCAGGTAGCAATACCTCTTACAGGAGAACCTGCACACTCAGGCTAGCTACATATTTGTAGGAGGGTCCAGAACTACAGACAGAGTGTGAATAGTGTTGTCTGCATTGTACAGCACCAGTGTTACAGGGTTTGTTTGTTGATACTAGTTTAACTTGGAATGCAGTCTGTCTGCATAGCTGTCAACTGTGTGCCTATCCTCTTGATGGTCAGAGTTCGGCTATTATTTTTTGTCTGTCCACAACACAGGTCTGGAGTCAGATATATCACTGGCAGTGTGTGTGTGTTGAGTGCTATCAGTACATCACTACATCCATTTCTGCTTCGAACTTCATATTCCTGACTAAGGGTATGTTACAGACTATCCTGTAACACCAGCGACTTGCTTAGTGTAGGACAACAATTTTACACACATGGGCCTGTGTTCCAGCCTCTGTCCTCCACCTACATACCAGGCTTTGTACATATGACATGTTTTCAGGGGTTGTTATGTAGTGGGCTGTGAGTATGTCATGCTGTCATTCCTGCCAGCAGTCCACTGCTGTTGTGTCCCCCACACATA
>NC_056729.1:314029314-314174314 GCF_019279795.1 Protopterus annectens
TCACATCTGCTTTTAATGCAGTATTCCAGTTCACAAATATATGTTATTTAGTAGGTTATGCAACTAAAATATTGGTCATAACGTGATTTGACATTGAAAGTGCTGGAGTGTGACTCAAACCAGGAATGCTTGCTCGTAAGACAAATGCTCTGCCCACTACACTATTGCTATACTGCTTTGCTTGCCTATATCTTTCTTGTTATCCTCTTCAACCATTTAAGTTGCATTAACCATAGCTAAGCAATGGGCAAATCCGCCCACCTACAGTTAAATTTAATCTGTTTCATAAAAATAAAAAATGGTACATTTATATTGTGTATTTACTATTGCTGTTGCACACATGGGGGAGATGTTGCTGGGGTTATGCAGACACTTATGAGCAGTCTCGCTCATTCTTTTGGTCTTTCTGCTATTTTTCATTGTGGGGGCGTGTACATTCTGAGAGCTCTGCCCTCAGACACGCCGTTTGCACTCTTAAACGCTCCGTGCAAGATTAGGAGCTCAGGCAGTGCACCTTCATTAATATGCATGGTGAGCTGCCATCCTGCTCCTAAACAGCAGCTTCCGTGCAGGACTAAGCTAGTCCTGCATGGAAGATTAGTAAATCCGGGGGAATATTTAAGTGTTTCAGAGACAAAATAACTGTTTATGTAACTATTAATGGGAACTTAGGAAATATCTTTAGCAATAGAAAAGCAGGACATGTACCTTTTTTAGGACACAACTGCCCAAGTAAAAATTGTTCTGGGTAAAGAGGGACAAGTGATAACTTTATTTAAAATGGAAATTGAAACAAATAATGGTAATTGCAGGTTCCTTATTCCAAGAATGACACCAACTGTATTAGGATTTTGCATTTCTGATATGATGATATGAAACAGAAGATAAAAAACACGGATTGGCACATACCTCTCAACCTTTTATCATAAGAAATTTGGACAAAGCATAACATAATGCGGGGACAAAGGCCCAAACCTAGAGACATGTTTTAAATATTGCTCTTATAAACTTAGAACATTGATAAAATCACAAGTTTTGTGTTAGCATGCATTTTCTGGATGATATAAAATCTGAGTCTCAAATGTGTGTCATTATGTATTTATTTCAATCCTCAGAGATTTGCCAGAAAACTACAAATTTTATGAGGAACAGCCAAAAGATATGAGGCAAAAATCTGGACATTATGCAAAAAAAAAAATGGAATGTTGACAGCTGTCTGACTGTTTCTTTCATGCACATATGGTTGCCAGTCTCTTAAGTAGAGAAAACATCGGTGTTTACCTTTTGAAGGAAAGAAGAGAAATGCTCTGCAAAACTTTCTATTGGCATTGTAGCAAATCAGGCATGATATGTTCCTTTCTGTAAGACAACAGGAAAGCATGCTTGTTGCTACGCCTCAACAGTGGTTTCACGCCAAGTGAGAACTCCGTGACTATATGAGTTACCTCATTTGTGTCTGAATTTATCCACTGGTAATCATTAACAGCTGGCTTTTTATGTAGAATAATCAAGAATCAGCAGTAAATTACTGTTCTGTGTCATTAATTAATAATCCCTTGCAGCTTTTTTAATACATGATCTGAAAAGCATGGCATGTGTATAGAGCCTCATTTGTTTTTACCTTGCTTGGTGACTTGTTGGTTTGTCCAAGTTTTCAAAACTATAAATGCCATGACAAGAGACATCAACAGTGCAAAAATACAGTTTGCATTACAAATGAAGCATTTTAAATAGTAAGAAAAGTTCATTTGATGTAATAATTGTTTGTAATAACAGTGTTTCAGCTTCCTACAACTGTGATTAAACTTGACCTTTCAACTAATTACTTCTTGACATTTGTGACTCAAGCCAGGTTTGTTCCATGGTGATGGTTTTATATATGGAATCTAATTAACAGCTCATGCAGTACCAGCAAATAGGTTTGCCATGTGTCAAACAAGATAATATGAAAATGCACATAGCTATTTGGTTCTGTAGAAATGTGAAGTTTTTATACACATTCTTATCATTAGTCATAGTAATAAATATAAGACATTGCTGAATACACTTAATTTTGACACATCTTATATAATTTTCTAAGTCATAAAAAATATTGTATGAGCATACAGCACTATCCAAAAGCTAGGAACCTTTGGAGTTGTTATTAAAAAAAGCAAATTAACATTTTAGCTATTATAAATCTACTTTAATGACAACAGGGACAGGTCCAGTGTGAATTAAAGATCTCAGTATGGCAGCAATATGATCCTTACTTCCTTCTCTGCTCCATTGATAAAGATGACTGGCTGACAAAGGCACAATGTCATGATGCTGTAACAAGGCTAACAAAGGATGACAGAAGAAATAATTTATGTTTTACAAAACAGAAGCTGATATGCATACCATGAATGTCTGATTAAATCTGCAATGTAAACTCTTTGACATATTATTTTAAGCAATGTGATGAGTTTCAAATGTGATATTGCTTAATTCTGAGTTATCACTGGAACTGTGAATCGTTATTCAATCACCTTTGCCCAGCTGCAAGGTTTGATTTGTTTTACAACTTCTTCATTACTCCAGGTTTCTCATTCTGCCTGGTCTAAATATAGCTTGTGTGAAAAACAGATTTTTTTAATTTTTACTGATGCTGCCATGAGAGGAATTTGTTTAATCAGAGTCTGGTCTTATCCAAAATGTATTTAATTGTTCAACATTACTTCTTTTACTTAGATGTTTAGATGTAATGTACAGTCTGTCAACCTACCTCTTAGCATTCACAGACTAACAGCCACCAACTACTCAGGAATTATATATATATATATATATATATATATATACACACACACACACACACACACACACACACACACACACACACACACACACATATATATATATATATATATATATATATATATATATATATATATATATATATATATATATATATATATATATATATATATATATCGGTATCCTTAAACGGTTAAGTGTATTTAGGAACTCTAAGGCTGAACAAACTATTTCCTCCCTGGGAAAAGGGTTACCTAGGAAATCCTGGCGCATGTTATAATCCTGCAGTAAATAACCGGATGACTGTGGCAGTTTGGTAAAAACATCTACATAGAAGCAAAGTGATAGTTAGTACAAAGTTTGACCACCACTGCAACTACAGGAAGGAAACCTTTAAGAAAATGTTGGATATAATATAAATCAGATCTAACTATTATATTATCTTATTTATCGTATTTATCATTTGTTACTGGTGTAATATGCTTATCTTTGTAGAATTTCAAAAGAAGTTAAAGACCATAATCCACACATACAACATTTTTCCATAGTAAACAGCATCAACAATATTTCAGTATGTGTTTTTTAAAGATTCAAATTAATGATCGACAATTATCATGTAAATAACATAAAAGCATACCTAGCTCATAGTCAACAAATGTAAGCTTTCTTAGTCTTCTGTGCTATTTTATTGACTACAGCTTGCAATTGAAAAGACCCAAACTTACACATGTTTGCATAGTTACAGGTGACTACACAGTCATAGAATGTAATGGTACTGACTGTAGGTCACAAGTATTGCTGAGCAGTTATATCAGTGACACTTCGATCTCCAAGATGAAATTACTTGAGTAGTTATCTTTTTTTAAGTCATGAGACTTCTAAGGGAAGGAGGCAAGGATAAGACTTTTAAGGGAAGGAGGCAAGGATATTTATACAATGTAACGATTCCTAAGTAGTAGGCTCTAGTACAGAAAATGGCTATTTTCAAAGAAACTGATGATCATTGAACAATATGAATTACAGCTTGGCAACAAGGATTCACTAAATGCCTCCCTTATAGTGAGGGTTGCTATGCTAGCAAGCAGGACAGATTACACCTGAATTCCCTATCTCCTGCATGCTGTTTTAAACAACATCATCCAGATCTATTCCCCAGCAAGATTGCTCTGTTCTAATGATAAACTGCTCCTATAAACAACAAAGGCAAACAACTATGCAGGAAAATGTACTCCACCCATATATCTAATCTATGGAACTCCCAATGACTTACTGTAAAGCAAATTAACAGAAGAAAGACTCAAACTTCAGCTCAGGGAAATCCAAAGGGATTCATGGCCATGACCCTGCACTACACCAGACTAATCTTCCCAAGTCCTATGGACACTGCATCACTGCATGACCTGTATTCTTCCTAAGATCCCCGCTGTTCATTCTTCCATTAGTCTTTGTTGCTATACTCTGTCATTCTTTGGTCACTCATCTATCTTTTATCAGTTACTCTGCCTTACTTTTAAACCATATGGTATACACACTCCTGTTCAAAGATATTACATGGAATATTACACTCGATATACTAATACTGTTAATATTTCCCATAACATACGTCTGATTAATGCAATAGTCATATGGAAATGATGGCATCAATCCTTATTACAAATGCTCAGACATGTTTAGCATATTGTTGCAGATCGTTTCTGTCATACTCTATTGTAACCTGTGTAACCTTTCTAGCTTTTCAATGTGTTTATGATTGCTGTATTTTATGTATTACTGACTTCAAGTTCTGATGCTTATTATGTAGCTGCAAGTTGATATGTGCTGCTGGATTTCTCTGGTATTTCTGCATGTAATCAATCAGAATTTCCTGGTTCACAAATGATAATAAATAATAAATGAAATCCTCATCTTATCCTGCTGGATTCCCAGAGTGTTGACTACTATAATCCCTGTAAAATGCCATGGGTCTTTCCAAGTACCTCCTTACACACTGTCTATTCACTCAGAAAGGCTACACTAAGTTTACACTAAGCAAAGACTTTGTGGTAACCTTTATGAGTCACAGCCAAATCAGCTAATTTGCATGTCTCTGAATGGTCCATAATATCCATAAGTACAGATCAAAAATGTCCTGCAGCAGGCACATTGGGCCTCCTATGCATTCTGTTGGCACAAACACCCCTCATTCACACAGACATGTGCACACACACACACACACACACACACACACACACACACACACACACACACACACACACACACTTACACATTGGCATACCTCTTGCTTATTCCTCAGTTGACAGAATTCTTATTTTTGTTTCTGCCCTCATAAAACATGGATTCTTTTAGTCAGTCAATAATGCTAGACATTGAAGTTTCATTTTTTTATTGTTTGTAAAGTGCATCATGATGCTACACCAGTTGTTCTTATACATTTATAAGTGAGTCAAGTACTAGTTAATACTAGAATCATCCTGATGTTTCCTATTATAGTTGCCCTGTCACTGGTAACTCATGCACTGTTGCAGTCAGTGAATAATGCCAGTCATTAGAGTTTCATACTTCCTAGAGTATAGAAATACTCTAGAACACAAACCCTTGTCAGTCTGCATAGAGAGTTAAGGCCCTGGCATGGCAAGCTGTTCTGTGTGCTAAGAGTGCAGGGTGTGAAACTTCCCTCCTTTTCACTTAAGGTAATATGTAAGATTATCACCGGTGCCTAGTGGTAGTACAGAAGTACAGCTCTGCTAAACAGCTGTTTGTGAGTGCCAAGGGAACAGGGTTTTACTCTTTTTACATGTCTCTAGGCCATGATATAAAGAGTATTTTTGGTGTCTAGTTCCACCTCCCCAATATTGTAGGAATTGGTCATTAGCACATGGGAGTCGAGACATATGACAGCCCCCTCATACACACACACACACACACACACACACACACACACACACACACACACACACACACACACACACACACCACCACCACCAAAACTACCTTGCTTCTGAACTCCCCCAGTACTTAGCCCTGACTCAATCTCACCCTTTAGAAGAAATGTGTAAATATGAACATTTGGCCATCTTTATTAATATGGCTGTCCAAGGTAACTTACACAGCTAAGCTGTGTAAATGCCTTACTGCAAGCATTTCCAGCAGAAGAGAGATTCCATATGTAATTTAGTATAGACTACTCCCCCAAAATGCCTCATTTGCATTTGCATTAAACCACAGAGATAGCCTACTGAGGTGCTACACCTTTTCTTGGTGGAGCACCACAGTAATTATGTCTCTGAATTGGAAATGATTACTGTGACACAGTACAACAGGCTAACCCTTACAGTAACCTTTCTGAATTCTACCCATGATATACCACAACAGAGGCAGACTGTCACTAATTTGACAGAAATCAGTCAGTGTCTTGAAAGCAGTTAAATTGTATTTCCTGTAGAAAGATGATGTTTATGAGATTTGTTGAAGTTTTGAAGCTTTACAGAATGTCAGATGGTCTTAAAAATATGGCTGGAGCTATCTTGGAGAATACCTGTTCGCAGGAGGATACACTGAAAGATGTTCCTATATTTTGCAAATGATGTGCTTCACATCATAACTTTGTTCTTTGATTGGTTTACTGTTGATAGCAAGGTTAATGAATCTAAATATTTTGTTATTGTCAGATTGAAGTAGAGTTGTGTTATGAGAGCAGTGCAAAGAACCATAATAGGCAGACTATATTCTATTAGAAGAGGAAGAACATTTACAGCAATAGCTCACCTGACTTCTAATGAGAGTAGGTTAAACAGTTTGCAAGAAGCCTTCACTTGAGAAAGAACTTTGTTGACTTGGGACACAGTGTGAAAATTAAATAATTGGTACTGATCAAAGGTGAGGTGAAGATATATTTGATGTTTTGTCCAGGGTAAGTGATTTCTCAGTTGATCTGTGAAGGTGACAATATTACTGTTGTGAAGCTTTTGTGGTGTATCTAAAAGAATGACAATAGTTGTTTGAGTATTACCAGTTTGTTAGTTTGAAGTCAATTTCAGATAGTTTTTTAAATTTTCCTGGAGGCAACTATTAAATGTATTTAGATTCTTACTAGACAATATAATGCACATATAAGATACACTTTGTCTGTGTCAGGTCCCAGATCAGATTATTTATTGGTTACAGGCGTTGTCAAGTCAGAGCACTGTAAAAGTTTAATTGTTATGGTAGCTCTGAAACCATTGTAATACACTGGATGAGAGTTTTATTTCTGCTAGTGTGATAAATAGCAAGGGATGGTCCAAAGTATCAAAAGCCCATTTAAGGTAAACAAATATAACACTTGTAAGCTTGTCCTGTTCCATGTTGGGACATATGTGACCACACTGAGAGGGGTCTATATTAGAAGAGCGAAGCGACAAAAGAGCGAACACTCTTTCGTTGATACGTAAAAGTTGAGGTCTGAAAACAGCGAAGTTATGGAACAGCGATTTTTTTCCTAGGGAAAAAAATCACTGTGTCTTTCTCTAGACTTGCTGTTTTCTCCACTGTGCTGCAATCTCGGAGTTGGTATATTTAAGTGTGGGGGAGGTGGGGGGCTGAGGTGTGGAGGTCAAAGCCTCCCACTTTATTTTGTCTTTATAATTTTTTTTTTTTGGAACAGCGATTTTTTTCCCTGGAAAAAAAATCACTGTTCCGTAACTTCACTCTTTTCAGACTTCAGGTTTTACATGTCGACGAAAGAGTGGTCGGTCTTTAGTCACTTCGCTCTTCTAATATAGACCCCATTGAGAGCAGATGGGGTATTTTTTACAATCCCTCCAGGACTCATTTATTTCATTACTGAGTTGTCTGATGTTTTTAATGATCTTTGAGTTGTGTTTCCTCTCACTTTCTGAGTTTGTTTAAGGGATACATCTTGTTCTGTATTGCAGTGAATAGATCACAGGAGGTGGATATATGAGTTGTTGGGTCAGTGCACCTGTAAAATGGACTCCAGTCTGTATTATGACGTTCAGCAAGAAGCATCTCAGGTGAGAATTCTGGGGCTCTTCTGAATAGGCTAAACCCTCAAATATGCATAAACTAGTACTAAAAAACAAAACAGTAAGAAACAAGAAGCAGTTCCACCACAAAGACCATTCAGTTTGCCTTTATTCTGGTACCTCAGCCATTCACCTTCTGACAATAATCAAACAGTGTAAGAATGTCATATTTATACAAACCCAGAGCCCATCAAATTAATCCAACAATTACCCAATTAAGCAGAAAGTTAAAGTAAGAACTATGGAACACTTAGGAGATATTAGAAGATGTAATTTGAGTAGCCCTAGGGCTGAATTAAGAATTAAGTCATTTGGAATGTAAAATGATAATAAATTATAAAGAAATACACCATAGGGGGACAAATTTAGATGCCAATTTGACATTGTTTGTTAAGTATGTATTGATCTATTTATTTATTTATTGTATTTTTAATGAAATTTTTTGGTGTTTTAAGAATTGGGGTTTGTATCTTTAATATGTTTAATTGGGTAATTGTTGGATTAATTTGATGGGCACTGGGTTTGTATAAATATGACCATTTACACTGTTAGATTATTCCCAGAAGGGGAATGGCTGAGGTACCATTATAAAGGCAAATTGAACGGTCTTTGTGGTGGTGCTGTTTCTTGTTTCTTACTTTTTTGTTTTCTAGTATTCTTCTGGACAGAAAAATTTGTATTGATGCCATTTTGCTTTTGACAGACTGGGTAGAAAAAATAGGACAGTGATCTCTGTCATTTTAGTAAAGTTTTATTGTTCTGACATTGGGACCAATAAGTAAAGTCAATAACAAGAAAACAAATTCCACAGGGACTCACAACAGTACACTGGTTAGGGCAGCAATACAGAGCATAACAACAGAGTGGATGGCTGGGACTAATAAGTCATAAACATTCTTGCAGTTTAAAAGTGACTGCATATACATTATGGCCTTCTTGAGCAACATGCTTTATCTTTTCATACTGCCTGGCTATATACTAAAGACATTACAAAACAACAGCAAGTGACAAAACAGATTCTTTAGTTAAGGAACACACAAAAATACAGTCACAGTTGCTAGACTGGTAGTCCAAATATTGCAGTATGAAAAGGGACATGGTATTTACAACATTCAATAGATATTGTACAAGGAGTTTGAGAGACAATTTTGCAAAATCATTAAATCCATTTGTTAAACATTTAGGGCCAAAACAGACCGTATGCAGGACAGCATTTGA
This sequence comes from Protopterus annectens, assembly GCF_019279795.1. Taxonomy (NCBI): domain Eukaryota; kingdom Metazoa; phylum Chordata; order Ceratodontiformes; family Protopteridae; genus Protopterus; species Protopterus annectens. The sequence goes on from NC_056729.1 coordinate 314,038,332, forward strand.
GTGATGCACTAGTAGAAGGTCTTTACAACATGCATATGAATACAAAATGCATTAAACACTTTTCTAGAGGAGGATGGAGGCCCATCATAGAGTACAATGCTGCCTTTGGTATGTACATGACCAAGCATATGCAGCAACTACAGTGACCTCAGAGTCTCTTTGCAAAAAGAATGCAAGGCATAACAAACCTGCCTTATGCAGTGTACCTTAAAGTCATTTTTGTTTACTCAGTCTCCTATAGATTGCTCAGGGGCGGTCTACACTTGGCTTACAAGGCATCCACAAACCCCACATGTATGAATGTCATGTATATTCATAAGTCAGTGTGTACCAGAAATACAAGTTCTAGAGACCGGAATTTTGTCTGTGACTTAAAAAGAACATGCTGGTGAGACAGATATGCATCCCAGAGACTGCCCCTCCTATGGAATAGGCTTCCCATCCATGTGAAGCTGAGTTGATCTATTACCCAATTTAAGTGCAACCTGCACCAGTAGATGGGGAATAGGAGCTTTACACTGAGCCTAGCACCCATGTCTCTTATGCACAGAGGTAGCTTATATATGCTCGGCCCTCTGTGTCCTATTTGAATACAGGACATCAATATTTTTTCAGGAAAACTTGGCCAGGCTTAGAAAGGCCCCTAGGCTATTACCTAGTAACAATCCATGAATCAATGAATCTATGAATCTAGGTGTGGACAAATCTTTCAATGTACTAACATAAATACAGCAACTCTGGTCAGTTATGCAATGAACCCTGATTTAATTTTTTTTGTTTGTTTGTTTTAAAAAGTACTATAAGCATTTTGTAGAGTGGCATAATTTATTAAAATTTTGACATTAAAGCACTGTGTGATAATTTAATGCTACTTTGTGTTGATTATTCAGCTAGCAACTAACCTACAGTATTATCACTTCAAATGCACCAGTAAATCCATTTTACAAAAATGCTCAAGTGAACTATTAAGTGGCAAGGTAATATGAGTTTGATTTTACCAAATAATGTAAAACAAAACCAGAAAAATGAAAACCAAATTAAGTGGGGGGCTACACCCCTACATACCCCATTTTGGGGGACTGTGCCCCTCACAACCCCCTAACTATATATACTAACACCAGGATCACACTACAGTGGGAAAAGGACATATACCTGACTTGCCTTAGAGTACTACTTGTCAGTGAAATGAGTTTTAGGTAAATGAACTTTAGGTGATTTGGTCAGTGAAATGGGTTCTAGTGAAATGGTCTTTCAGTGAAGTGATATGAATCCATATATATATAGGTCTACCTGAAATACCTGAAAATGCCAAAATCGCAGAACACCGACAACGAGAACACCGACTCCGGAAGATCGACAACAGAGAAGACCAACAGTTGAGAATCCCGATGCTGAGAACATTGATATGTTAAGGTAAGTGTGCAATAGGAACGGACATTAGGGTCAGGGTGTGGCTAAGGTAAGTGTGCGATAGTGACGGAGTTTAGGTTTAGGGGTGGGTTAAGTGAGTTAGGGTTAGGGTGCGGGTAAGGTAAGTGTGCGATAGTGACAGATCTTAGGGTTAGGGTTTGGGTTAAGTTTAGTGCATCGATAGTTGTGTATGTAAGGTTTAGTGTAGGTTTGTTTTGTAAGGTTTTTGGTGTGCTTGTGTTGTGTGTGTGTTTTTTGGGAAAGGTATTTGTTTTGTTGTTTGTCAGGATTTTGGTTTGTCGGGCATGTGAAGTTTCGTGTTTTTGAACTTTTTTTTTCATTTTTTTCGTGTCGGTTATTTCGTTGTCGGTGTTTTGGCATGTCGTTGTTATTAGGTAGACCCATATATATATATATATATATATATATATATATATATATATAGATATACACACACACAGATATATATATATATATATATATATATATATATATATATATATATATATAATCCTACTGTGAAACTTGGGCTTCTTGAAAGTAAATGTTCCATAAAATGACAAAACTGCTCAAAATCCAAATGGATACTTCACTCCTTTTTTATTTTTTGGAGGGGTCATGCTCTCATGCCCCAACTGTAATGTTGGGCCAAGCTTCTAAGCTTCTTATACCCCAGAGACTTATATACGACAACTCTATAGTCACAGCAGTTCAAACCCTAAAGAAATGAATCATTGCCAGCACAAAATTAGAACTCACACCAACAATAATTTCCTATGGGAAAACGTATTTAGTGTTATGCCTTCATTTTTTTTCCTGCAGGCTACTGACACTCAAGTGATTTCACCTTGAGCATTTGTAGGGGAGCCATAGATATATATATATATATATATATATATATATATACATATATATATATATATATATATATATATATATATATATATATATAGATGTATATGTATATAGGCAGATAAATAGATATATAGATGTATCAAAAGTTCTACATACATAGATATCTGTGATAAGTAATGAACTTAACAGGTACTGTAGACCATGCCTGTTCAAATAAAGACAAGTAGCATAACAGAAATGTAATGAAAATTGATTCAAGTATTGATAATGTTGGCGAAAACACTGATAAAAGCATGACATTGATGTTTTACTTATTTCTGTTGAGAAGACTGAAACAACATGATATACGATATTTGACCTCTTTCAGTGCATAGATTGTCACTATGTTAATTCTACTCTTCAGATGAAAACAAACTTAATCTAGAGCAGTCCTGTACTTTTAAAAGCATGGCATTATCGCAAATGTATAACCACCTATATCTACTGAATAGGTTAACACCACACAGTTATATTTTTCTTATGTCCAAATCATTGCTCAAGAGTGCGGCTTAAATAAAAAAGTAAGGCAAATCTTTGCCATGGCCAACTACATATCAAAATATAACATTTCTGTTAAGTTTAACATATATACAATATTTACAAGAAAAGATAATCACATTATAAAAAAAAGTGTTCTACACATCAACACATCGTGTTATCAAATTTACCGAAAATAACCTTTACTGCTTTCATTTGTTTTATTTTTTTTTTTACAGATCTTAATCTTAATATGTCTTTCTCTTAATTTTTCATAAATTTGCTATTAATTCTAAAATTCCTTAAATAAAGGTGCAGACTCAGATGTTCATGTTTTAGTACTCACTTTAATAATGATAGCCAATAGATTCCATAACACTGTAACTATTTGTTTTTAACTTCTTTATGAACAGGTATATTCATTAGAATTGTCATTATTTTTCACTTATTTGACCATAGTCCTTTAGAAAATTGTCATCTTCTTTCCAGTAAGTCTGTACCTTGACATGAAATGAAAATATATGTATAGAAACAGATTTAAGTGCTTTATTGCATGGTCAACATACTCAGGGATTGGTTTTGTTGAATTTAGATATATTGTATGAACTGCTTTCTCTGTGAGAGGACAAAAGCAAATGCACTGACGATCTGAATGTTTGAACAGCACTAGTCAAAAAACATTCACTGAAACACACTTTTTAGTGTTTTTGCTCCACACATACACACACATCTTATATATACCAACACCACAATTGCTCCAGCTCAATAACAGTGAAACTCTGATCATTGCCGAGCTAAACCTCAGGCAACAAAAGCCTGAGCATTCAATCTTCGTCTACCAATAAGTTACCCATAAGGAGTAGTGCAGATCCTGTGTAAGTATTTCCACAAGTCTATTTTCAAATACATCCTAGACTGTGTAAAACTAACTAATTTCAGTAATAAAGTTTTATTCACCTCCTTTTTAGTCAGTTCAATTCACTTATATCAAGAAATAACCAACTTTCAGTTCAAAGCATTTTTTATTTTGTCAGAATAAATGCATATAATTTGCATACACTTCTTTTGTGCGGCACTTCACCTTTAATAAGACAAATTGTATATTCATATACATTTGGTAAAAATTTCTGTTCATCATGGTTTAAAAATGTCATGTGATGTTTGCTCTGAGGGTGTTGATGGAGAAGTATAGGGAAGGTCAGAAGGAGTTGCATTGTGTCTTTGTGGACTTAGAGAAAGCATATGACAAGGCGCCTAGACGTGAGTTGTGGCATTGTATGAGGAAGTCAGCAGTGGCAGACAAGTATGCAAGAGTGATACAGGATAGATACAAGGGCAGTGTAACAGTGGTGAGGTCTGCGGTAGGAGTGATGGATGTGTTCAAGATGGATGTGGGGTTGCATCAAGGATCAGCTCTGAGCCCTTTCTTATTTGCAATGGTGATAGACAGGTTGACAGACAAGATCAGACAGAATTCCCTGTGAACTATGTTGTTTGTAGATAACATTGTGATTTGTAGTGGGAGTGGGGAACCAAATAAGAAGACCCTGTAGAGGAGGAGATATACTCTAGAGAGGAGAGGAATGAAAGTCAGCAGGGCTAAGACAGAATACATATGTGAATAAAAGGGAGGACAGAGGAATGGTGGGGATGCAGGGAGTAGAGTTGGTGAAGGTGGATGAGTTTAAATACTTGGGGTCAACCGTTTAAAGTAATCGTGAGTGTGGAAAAGAGGTGGAGAAGAGAGTACAGGCAGGGTGGAGTGGGTGGAAAAGAGTGTCAGGAGTGATTTGTGATAGGTGGGTACCAGTAAGAGGGAATCGGAAGGTCTACAAGATGGTAGTGAGACCAGTTATGTTATATGGGTTGGAGATGGTGGCACTGACCAAAAGACAGGAGTCAGAACTGCAAGTGAAAGAGTTAAAGATGATAAGATTTGCATTTGGTGTGATGAGGTCGGACAGGCTTACAAGTGAGTATATTAGAGGGTCAGCTCATGTTGGATGGTTTGGAGACAAAGCCAGAGAGGTGAGATTGCACTGATTTGGACATGTGCTGAAGACGGATGCTGGGTATATTGGGATAAGGATGCTAAGGATGGAGGTGCCAGATTAGAGGAAACAGGAAGGCCTAAGATAAGGTTTATGGATGTGTTGAGAGAGGACATGCAGGTATTTGGTGTGACAGAGCAATATGCAGAGTACAGGAAGAAATGGAAATAGATGATCTGCTGTGGTGACCCCCTAATGGGAGCAGCTAAAAGAAAAATAAGATAATTGTTTTTTCTCTTTCTAATGCAATGTATTAGAAACCTGTTAAAAACACCTGAACTGTATCTTGTCTGTTGATTTCACAATTCCTTCATCTTGTCAATTATACCACAGTAGCTTTAAACAGCATTTCCATATTTTTAATGTTCTGGCTTTCTATAAATCCTGTTATATATGTTATGGGGAAGATCAGAAATGCCTATGTTTTGCATAAAGAGAATTTGTATATATAAATTCAAAGAGTTTTGATGTGACCTTTATATGGGCAGAATTTAATTATTTTGTAAATTTCTCTCCAAAGCAACATTTTAATAGCCATAAGAAACTATTATTTATAATTTGAATTATATTGTCCTTGTAAGATTATTTGTTTGTGTATATTTTTCTTTTGATACATTTATCAGGGATATACTCATAGTATAATCATATCTAGCATTGCTGCTAGGGAATATGATTGCAAGTGTGGAACATATATTCTACCACTTTCACTTACTCTGATATGATTTATATAAATTGTTTCTGCTGCATATGGTGCTAATGAAAGGAGATTAATATTATTTCCATTTTTTATCAATATATTCCCTGGCAGTAATGCTATAAATTATAACACATATTATATTTTTGGATAAATTATTATTTGAATAAACAATAGTATTTCTTCAACAACAATTGCAAAGTTGTTGTTGATAATTGGGTTAATATTTAGCTGAATCATCATATCTAAATACTGCGTTTCTTGTTTTTCTTAATTGTATTTGTATTGACCTTTTAAAACGGGAGTTATATGTTAGTTTATAAGAATTGTTTCAGTTTTTTATCATAACATTTTGCAGAATATATTTGAAGTAATTTTATCTAATTGTTTAGTTCAAAAACTGAGATATTTATATTCCCCTACAGTCAATAAAAATGTCATCAGTAACAACTTGAATTTTTGATTGGGAGTTTCTAATTACTTTGAAGCCCTGACTGCTTGACTACATCTAATACTGTTGTCAAGGTAAAATAAATGATGCAAACATTAATGGTGATAATGGGAAACCATGTTGTGTTCCTTCATTTAAGGCTAAATGTTGGATAAATAAACACACTTTTTTAATATAAGCTTTAGAATCTATGTATGAATGTCTAATTATATTAAGAAATTCTACAGGAAATCCAAAGTTTTCTATTTTTTAAATTAATTCCAATGAACTGAAACAAAAGGTGTCCCAATAAGTGTTGTAATTATTGCTTCTTCTTTCTTCTGTTTGTGAAATGTCTTGTATTTTAATCAGATGAGTCTACACTTGGTCAATACTCTGACAAACAGATATCAATAAATAAATCACATTTAGCTATATCTAAGATAGTAATTATTCTTCATGCATTTATCCATTAATTGTAAATCATGTTTAATGGCTATTAATAATATTATCCATAATATCTTTTACTCATGTAATTAAAATAGAAATAAAGATTTTATAATCCACACTGAGACTAGAAATATGTGTATATGATGACATTGTGATTTGTAGTGGGAGTGGGGAACCAAATAAGAAGACCCCGTAGAGGAGGAGATATACTCTAGAGAGGAGAGGAATGAAAGTCAGCAGGGCTAAGACAGAATACATATGTGAATAAAAGGGAGGACAGAGGAATGGTGGGGATGCAGGGAGTAGAGTTGGTGAAGGTGGATGAGTTTAAATACTTAGGGTCAACCGTTTAAAGTAATCGTGAGTGTGGAAAAGAGGTGGAGAAGAGAGTACAGGCAGGGTGGAGTGGGTGGAAAAGACTAGATTTTTCTGTTTTACCTGTTTGTGTATAGGAAAAATCAGCGAGAATTCAAGGATGGAGGAATTACATTTGAGTTTTGCACCATTAAATTTGTTATATTATTCATAATATGAATATTGGGAGGAAACATTTATAAATTTCTGCAATTAAACCATTTAATTATGAGGCCTTACCATTCTTAAATAGTCTCTCATATTGAGCTTTATCTAAGATAGTAATTATTCTTTTAATATTATCATGCATTAATCTGTTAATTATAAATTCTGTCTAATCATTATTAGTAATATTTTTCTTAGCATCATTTTCTTGTATAATTAAAATAGAAATAAAGATCATATAATCCACACTGAGAACAGAAATGTATGTATATGATGACATTAGATTTTTATCTTTTGCCTGTTTGTTTATAAGAGAGATGACTGAGAATTTCAATATGGATGAATTGCTTTTGAATGTTGCACCATTAAACATGATTTATTATTCAGAATAAGAATATTGAGAGGAAACGTTTTTAAATTTCTGCAATTAAACTGTCTAATTCTGAGGCCTTACCATTCTTAAATAGTCTCTTTAAATCAGTTTAAATATACTGGATTATTTATTAATGATCCTTATTGTTTATTCAGATTAACATTAATATATTTACAAATACATCTCTTTAGTGACAGACTCTACTATGCAATGTTCTTTCTTATTTAAATCTGCATTGCATTTCTTTAAAATTTTTCGGAAACTGAGTACTTTTCTCTGTAAGGGGTTTTAGAATATTGCTAATTTGAATGGTTCTATTAAACATTTTACTTTGATTACCCAATTTATGCAAACTCTTTCGGACATTTTTTTTCTCCTTCTTGTGCTAAGTTAGCTTTTGTATACCTTGCTGTATTTTTAAAATCCCATTATCCCACTGTTTAATTTTGTTATGACAACCTTCCCATTTATCCCATTAATATAAATTTCAAGATAATCATATAGAAAAGCTTCATTTAACATTTCTGTTTTATTGAATGACAAATATTTTTCAATTTATTCTTTAAGACATTAATTGCAGTCTCCTAGTCTAGTCATATATGCCAATATTTTACATACAAGATGATAATTAAATGTATCAATTATTTCCATGCATGTGTTATGCTCAGTTAGAGATCTAAGGTGATGGTAACTTTTTAAAATTGTATTCTTTAGTTCTGTGGAAAAAATGGTCATATCAATGCGTGTTTAGGATACTTACACTTAAGAGCAATGGGTGAAAAATGTGGGTCAATTTCACTCTTTACTATGAAGATTGGTATTCATTGCACAAGACTTCACAGGCATGTAACAGTCTTCTTCTTCGTCTTCCGGCTTTTCCCAGTTAAAATTCACCACAGCGGATCACCTGTCCACTCATGATTGGCAGTAGAGTTTTACAGTGTCTAGTTGCCAGCCTGGCACCTGACCATCCACAGAAGGCACACACATGCATGCACTCATGCCTAGGGCCAATTTAGAGGAATCAATCCATCTACATCATGTGATATGCAAAAATCAGCATTAGAAATAGTGTCAGCAAAATGCTTCTGCAATATGTATGGAAAAGTGAAGCAATTTCTAAAAACGTGCATTTTTCACAAAAGAGTAAATGGTGTATCTTCAAATCTTTCAAAATTGTGAATTATTTCACAAAATCTTAGGTTGTACATGCTTTGGCTTATCATGGGCAAGAGTGACTGAGCACAGTAATGCTGAAAGCATTTTAGAAAAATTGCAGACTGAGCAACAGCTAAGAATATTTTTCTTTAAAAAAAGAGTTATAATTTTTATATATGGGCATCATTTTGTGGACACTCTGATAGTTTCATTAAATAATACAAAAGGGCATGAATGAATAGATTGGAAAAAAAGGGAGACAAAACAAAGAGGTGAATACACAAGGGAAACATCAAGCGGGATTATGCTGGAGGAGGTGGGTGAGGATGCCACTATATTTTTGAAGGGGATAGACCCCTACTTTTTCATTTTTTTAATAAGAGGGTAGTATGGTGGGATATAAGTAAAAGAGTGAAGGAGAAATGGTAAGGGCCACACCAAAAGTACAAGGAGAAGAAAACACACTTGTTTAGTGCCCTAAATTTAATCACTTTCGTCTAATCAGACTTCTTCAGAAACATTTTAAAACAATCACAATAAAAATACAATTAGATATTCTGCCACATGAAAGCATTCCATAAAATTAACAATTTCCTTTACCAAATCATTTGTTAATTCTATGTCTCTTGGCTCTCAAAAAGCATTTAATGTTTATTGTATTGTTTAGCCCAGGATAATGATCTGCTTTTAATCTAAATTGCCATTCAGTTTCTTTCATTTCAATTGTATTTTTGTAATTCCCCCCTCTTAAATCTAATGGAACTTGTTCCAATGCAGAGAATAAAAATTTCTTATATGTATTACAAACCATAAAGTGTTTGAATAAACCGTTTTATCATCCTTCATTTTAATTGAATATGAATACTCTTTAATCTTTTTATTTAGGGTGCTTGTAGTCATGTCTAAATACAACCAGTGCACAGGCTTATATATATATATATATATATATATATATATATATATATATATATATATATATGTATATATATATATATGTATATATGTATATAGATATCTATATATATATCTATCTATATATATATATATATATATATATATATATATATATATATATGTATATATATATATACACACATACACACACACAGTTCTCCTAGAATTACACATAAATCTACCAGGAACCTCAATAGTCCAATCTAGGTGTTCTGATAAAATAAAAGATCATTCATATATAAATCTACAAGTAGCACAGGTCCCACATTTATAAGTTCCTTTACTTTTATTTGTAGGGGTAGGGGGAGTTATGGTATTATCTTTCTGCAACATAAATTTAAGACTATTAGTCTTTTTATAAACAAATGAGGGGCAACTGCCCACTACATTAAAAAGTTCACTATTGCATTCCATAATTTTCTAATTAGTACTGATATTTCGAATAGCAGAACTATAAACTAAGTAACCTGAATAAACTTTACAAATTCAGTATCTAAATTCAGATGTGCAATAAATAATTTACATTCATAAGTAGTTGTATTGAACATAAAAAACAGGTCATCAGCAAATATAATAAGCAATCTTGTTATAGTATATATACGGCTATCTGCATCTCTCCCAAAGTACTTAGCAAATTATGAAGGGTTGTGTCTTAACTTTTGGGAACTAGGTAGATGTTGAGATCAAACAAAACACAAAATCAATGACAATCAATTAGGTGTCAGGTCAAAAAACTTGATGAATGGGAGAGGAAGGAATTATTTGTTTCATCGAATAATACCAGCGGGAGAAGTTGCTGATAAAAAAGGATATTTTAATGGACAATTAGTGAGCTTGTTAAATAAAACATTAAATTTATCAGATTTTAATCTCAATATGTTTCATATTAAGGTATTGGAACTAGGGTGAAACTTTGTACCTGCATATAGAGCTAAACTGACCAAGATGATATTAGAACTAAAGTTTTGTTTTTTGTTTTTTTTGTTTTTTCTTTTTACTAGAAACAGGGAGAAAATGTTAATCATTCCACCTCAACAAATATAGTAGGTGACATTCAAGAACTTCCATTGTATTCTCCTGGACATATCTTTCCATTCAATGACAACCAATTAGGTGCCAGGTCAAAAAACTTGATGAGCGGGAGAGGAAGGACTTATTAATTTCATGGAATCATACCAGAGGGAGAAGTTGCAGACAAAAAAGGGGTTATTTTAATGGACAATTGGTAAGCTTGTTAAATAAAATATTCAATTTATCAGATTTTAATCTCAATATGTTTCATATTAAGTTATTGGAACTAGGGTTAAACGTTGTACTGTCTTTTTTTTTAAGCAATGATGAAAGGATAGCCATGAATGAATTACAGAACAACAATAATATAAGGTTAATGGAAGGTGATAAAGGTGGGAGGTTAGTTATTATGAAAAGTGATATATATATATATATATATATATATATATATATATATATATATATATATATATATACATATATATATATATGTATATATATATATATATATATATATATATATATATATATATATAATGCTGCTACGGAAAATATGTTAAGCAATGTTAAAGAATATCTTTTTATTTCTTTGAATGATATACACAGAAGTTATAAATATATTTACTCTTTTGTATATGATTGTTTTATGAATAATGCTATTAATATCAAATTATATAATTTCTTGACAGTAGAAAATACAAACAATTCGTATCTTGTTTAGCATCCCTAAATTTCTTAAGAGCCTAACCCATCCCCTTTCAGGCCCATTGTCTTGGCACATAATAATATTACGAAGGGTATTTCTTTATTTCTGGATACCATATTAAATCAGTTGGTACAGAAATTGCCTTCCTATGTTAGAGATTCCAGGGATGTTCTAGATAAACTGTGTGAGTTTAATAAAGTCTATGGATATCAAGAGGTAGACATTTGTATGGTTACTGTTGACATTTCCTCATTACTTACAAGTACCCCACAAGATCTGGGTGTTGAATTTGTAAGGATATTTATGGGAAAACATAGTGATATTTCTAATGATTTGTTTATCCTTTATTGTTCTTTGTTAGAAATGTTGTTAGACAACATTTTTTTTGTTTAACAAAAAATATTATAAACAAATTAAAGGTATTGCATTGGGGTCCATGGTGGCCCCTACTTTTGCAAAATTAGTCCTAGGTTGATGGGAAATGGACATTTTACCTTCAGAAACATACTATAATAAGATTGCTTATTACAAAATATTTGTTGATGATCTGTTTTTTATATTCAAAGGAGCTGTTGATGAATGTAGATTATTTATTGAACATCTGAATTTAGATACTGAGTTTCTAAAGTTTATTCTAGGAGAAATATGTATGGAAGTCCACTTCCTAGATATTATTATAGAATGGAAAAGGCAATGTAAAACATTCAATAGTATTATCTTTCGAAAAGAGACTTTGTCAAATGGATATTTACAGTATAGAACCAACCATACGAATTTTATTAAAAAGAACATCCCTTGAGGACAGTTTATTAGATCACCTAGTATGACCACTAGGGTTTATGATTACGATAAAGAAGTTGAACTTATTATCTCTCCATTTATGGAAAGAGGATATAAGAAACCTTTTATTACTGATGGTAGCTAAGGAAGTTAGTTCCAAAAGAAATATATACTTTGTAGCTATTTTAATTAGGGATCTTGATAAAAAATTAAACAAGGTGCATTGGAACAACAAAATGCCAGCTTGAATTTTAGATCTGCCATTTGATAGTTTTAGTATTGAAAATATGATCAGTAACAATTGGAAAATTATAGAAGGCAAAAGTGAGCTTTTTAATGTAGTGGGCAATTGTCTCTCATTTGTTTATAAAAAGACTAATAGTCTTAAATTTATGCTGCAGAAAGATAATACCAAAATTCCTCCTACCCCTACAAATAAAAGTAAAGGAACATATACATTTCGGACCTGTACAACTTGTAGATTCATATATGAAGGATATTTTATTTTATTAGTGCACCTAGATTAAACTATTGTGGTTCCTGCTAGATTTACATGTAATTCCAGAGGAGTGGTACATATAAACATGTGATCTGGTTGTCAGACTTATTATATAGGCATGACTACAAGAATACTAAATAAAAGTATTAAAGAACATTTATATTCAGTTAAAATGAAGGATGATAAAAATGGTTTATTCAAACACTCTAGGGTTTGTAATAAATATAAGATTTTTTTATTTTCTGTATTGGAAGAAGTTCCATTAGATTTAATGGGGGGGGGGATTATAAAAATACAGTTGAAATGAAAGAGTCTGAATGTCATATTACATTAAAATCAGATCATTATCCTGGGCTAAACAATGCAATAAACAAATGCTTTTTGAGAGACAAGAGACTTAGAGATAGCAAATGATTCTGTAAAGGAAAGGGTGATTTTTTTGGAATGTTTTCATTTGGCTGAATATTTAATTATTTAATTTCTTTTTATTGTGATTTATGTTTTAAATGTATTTATACTGAAGTTGAGTTGATTTTAAAATGTTTCTGAAGAAGTCTGATTAGAAGAAAGAGGTTAATTAAATTTAAGACCCTAAACCAGTGTGTTTTCTTCTCCTTGTGCTTTTGGTGTGGTTTTTATTTTTTATCTAGTTTTTTTTTTTTTTTTTTTTTTAGTTTACTACCTCTTTAAACAGTCTTGCTTTAATAATATTAACAAATGGTAAGGGAAGAAGAGCTGAGGAAGTGAAAAATGGAATCCCAGTTCACAGAAAATCAAACACATCCACTGACAGATGGTGTTGCAGTGCAGGAACCTTGATGCTGAGGGAGTAGTGGCCTGTGTTAGAAGGTGGTCAGCACCAACTGGGAAAGCATGTCTTTTCCATACTGAAGATAGGCTTCAGCTGGCTGAATTCTTCTGTCCACTACCTCTACCAGTACACCCTCAACCAAACTTCAAAGCCCCTGCTCTGTGAGGCTTACCAAAAGTTCCTGCATGACTGGCACCTCCAATCCAAACCTGCTATAACATTTCTGGATGGGCAGATAGTCATCTGTTCCTAGCCTTGGAGGTATGTGCCTGGTCTGCTCCTTCTGCTCCTGAGGGATTTAAACCTGTATAAAAAAAGAAAACAATTGGGAGAAAAGTAAAACAAGAAAGGAGAAAGAAAGGAATAAACAAAATAAGAAAAAAAGAGAAAAGAGGAGTAGAGAGACAAAACACTAAAAAGTACAATAAATCCACACAATGCTGTTTTTTTAAACAAGAAACTTATTTATTAAACAATCACATATGCAATAGACAATTATACATCTATATAAAAGAAAACAAACCACACTGACACAATCCTAGTTGCAAACATTGTACATCACAAACCATACTGACACACTCCCACTTGCAAACCTTATACATCACTTATAATCTACCCAATTATTTTCAGTCAACTATTACACAGTTCATTTTAAGTCCTGTCTTCTTTTAAGCCTCATTCCTCACCTGTATGTTTTGTTCCCACAATTCCCATTTTTACTATGTAGTTTGCGGATGTATATTATATCATCGAATGCTTAAAAAAAGAACGATGAATAATCAACCCCATGTAAGCGAAAGCTTACAATCTCGAAAGCTCAGAACAGCGATTTTTTTCCAAAGGAAAAAAAATCGCTATTCCAAAAAAAAAGAAAAAAAATTGAAAGAATACATAAAGTGGGGGAGCTTCGCCTACTTAAATATACCAACTCCAAGATCACACTACAGTGCAGAAATTGGCAAAGTAATGGAAGTGGCCAAGAGAATTCTTTCCCTGGGAAAGAATTAACTTGAAAGCCACTTCGCTATTTTGCCTTTTCATTATTTTAAGTTCGACTAAGATGCATTTGATAGAATGCATCTTCGTTCATCTAATAGGAACCCTAGTTTGCTCCTACCCTTTTCTAAAGATATCAATTCCAGTTGCTTTATCTCTGTTACTATATTTACTACTTCTAGTAAAGTTGGTTTAGATTTTGATTTCCATTTTGTAGTAATTGATTTTTTGGCAGACATCATAATTAAACACAGTAAGGCCTTAACATGTCTAGGCAATTCCCATTCTGTATTATAGCTCAGAAAAATTATTTGCCTTGTCATATCAATCTGCCCACCCAGCATCTCCGACAGTGCATCCCACAGGGAATCCTTAAAGTCCACCAGCTCACCACACTCTTAGAAAATATGTTCCCAGTTATATCTTTCTTCTCCTTCACACCTGTGTTTTCTGTCTACCTGAGGAAAAGTTCTCTGGAATTTACTTGGAGTATAAAAATATCAATATAAACATTTTCTAACAAAAATCCTAAATCTTCTAGATTTTGTTGTATATTGAGGAGACATACACATATCCTCCCATTGCTACTTTGTGAATTGCTTATCTAATCTCTTTTTCCCAATCCTTTCTAACCTCCTCTGATTGATTCTTATAGTTATGAAATATTTTATATGCTCTACTAATTATTCCCTTTTAATGGCAGCGTCTGTTCTACATTCTACTAAAAAACTCCACCAGTGCTAGTCTTTTGATTAGAAAAAAAAAACATTTCTTTGTCTTTGCCTACACTCTTATATCAATCCCTGATAGGGAAGGCAATCTCTAACCTGCAGTTCAAATAAATTCTTGGCCTCTTCCCATTCTATCATCTTTCCCTCTCTAGTTATTTGCTCCCATACCTTGGTTCCTTTGCCAGTTTTTCCAATAAATTCTGGCCCCCCTTTTGCCAGTTATGTATATCACTAATTGCAGTCATCCCTGTTGGCAGAATCTCCTTTCTCCATTTCCATGTTGGTTTAGTTCTTAGGATACATTCTGCTACTTTATAGATATAATATTCGGTATGATTATTGTTATTCTCCTTAAAAGCCTGCATCCAAAATCCCATTCTCTACTTGTTTCTTGAGCTTCCCACTGTTTCATCCACTGCAATTTAACAACACAGTATTAGAATACTGTAGTAAAAATCTTTATTGAAGTAAAACTTATATATGGGAAGTGCTTCAGCTTACAATTCGGGGGTGTGCTTCAGTACTTGGGGAAAATGTAACAGCAGTGCTTATGCATACTTGTGGAAAATTGTAATGTAAGAACTTCTGTCTTTCTGAAGGGTTGTGTATTTAAATTATGTATCTTCAATACAGATCATACATTACCAAAAAACATCAAAATAAATTGGTAATTATAGCAGCTAATCAAGTTAACAAATCAGATTGAATGACATTTCTCTAGATCAATTAAGTTTCAGTTGCATTTCTTTCAGCTGCAAAGCTGTAACATTTTTTACAGGAATAGTGCAGAAATCAATTTGAAAACCATTGCTTTATTAATTTTCCTGCTAACATTACTGATGTATACTCATTTCTATGATGCACTGTTAAAAACAAAATATCTTTTGGATGCATACTATATTTTCCAGAAGACTCAGCCAGACAATAGATTCATCTCTTCTCTTGCCAGTGATTGTACTGTATTTTTTCTTCAGCTATGAGTGAAAGAGAGAAGGATAATCTTGTTTATCTGCATTTGAATGTCTTCCACATATAATGATGATATGCCTTAAATTCTCTGTAAACATTTTTTTTTGTATTTTTTCATTTAAACTGTTATATGTATACCTGTATGAATTATTATAATACTTTCATCATCATCATCTTTTGGCTGTTCCCGTTAGGGGTCGCCACAGCGGATCATCTGTTTCCATTTCTTCCTGTCCTCTGCATCTTGCTCAGTCACACCAACCACTAGCATGTCCTCTCTCACCACATCCATAAACCTTATCTTAGCCCTTCCTCTTTTCCTGTTACCTGGTAGCTTCATCCTTAGCATGCTTTTCCCAATATACTCTGCATCCCTCCTCAGCACATGTCCAGACCTACGTAATCTTGCCTCTCTAGCTTTGTCTCCAAACCTTCCAACCTGGGCTGACCCTCTAATATACTTATTCCTAATCCTGTCCACCCTTGTCACACCCAGTGTGAATCTTAACATCTTATAATACTTTACTAATATTAAATTGAATTCTGGAGGACAGTAGAGAAATACGAAATGAATCTTCAGGTTTTTTTTTTAAAATGCATGTAACACTTTTCCTCTAGTATAGCTGAAGTACAAAGGCTAAAATGTGTCAATTCAAGGAAATGAGCATTTGCTTTTCTGCAAAATTGTGTCTAATTTAAGGTAAGTAATAATTAAGTAGAACAGCATGTTCTCTTAAAACTTCAGTGCTGGTCATTCTCTTTGCAAAGTAACCCTCACGCCCCTTCCCAAACATGATTCTAACTAGGGTGTGGTGAATATCATTTCAGCCATGTTGTACGTGCAGCTAGAAATACTTATGAGCAAACAACTAAGACAATCAATTGTTTTTAGTTATATGTATATATCTCTCACAAAACTGGCTTCATGTAATATTTATCTGTTACCACTTTTTCCTTGCAATGCTAATTATCAATCTGTAACTGCAACTTTTATTTCATAACTTTATCATATACAGTCAGCATTACTAATATCTGAGCAGTAGTAAAAGATTTACATAGTTATCCATACAGATTATTTTAACACTCTTAACTTACATTTGTGTTTATTTTTGTAATCTGTTAACACTGTAGTAGAATTATTATGTTCTCAGTAGCTATGGCACTCATTTTTATGCATTTTATGATATCAGTACAAGTAAATATTTTCAAGTACAGATATCTGAGTCTACAAGTATATGTACTTTTGCATTTTCTTAACTATTTTATATATGTATATGTGTGTGTGTGTGTGTGTGTGTGTGTGTGTGTGTGTGTGTGTGTATATATATATATATATATATATTATATATATATATATATATATATATATATATCTAAATATATATATATATATCTATATATATCTATATATATATATAGATATATATATACATGTGTGTGTGTTTGTGTGTATTAAGAAAAGAATTTCACTTGCTATAAAACCCTGACTTTCTTGCCATAACCTGGTTAACACACTCTGTCAGCTGGTTAGCACTACAGTTCTGCAAATCATCATACCTGAGATGGCACTGCTGACTGGAGTGAGTTATAGTTGTCAGAGTTGACAGGTGGTCACCCATCTCCTGCCAGATATCGACTTTTTCCATATACTGTGATGCATGCATGCCTGGATCTTCTCCAGGTATGAGTCATGTAAAAGGTTGAGCATGATTAAGGTATTCTTTTCAGACCAACTAGGAGCCAGGTCTCATGGCTTCACAGGTGGTGCCACCATTCAAAGAGCCAGAACCAGAATGAGGAAAGTATAGTGTGGAATGCATTAAGCAGGGAAATAACTATTCCCTGTTTGCTGACATTCTCATTAGAGCAGGTATTTATACTATTGGCAAATTTGGTGTAACCAAAACTACTTTGTCTCATACTGATTTTTCTTAAAGGAAAATACTTACCTGTCCTCTTTGTGTGACATAATCTGTTATAAAATATATAGATAATAACTGTCATTATTAATGCTTATTGATAAAAGTATTTTTTTACTCTAACAGCAGTATGTGTCATGTACTGAGATGGGAATTTTCTTTTTCTTTCTTTCTTTCTTTTTTTTTTATTAAAGTGGGGAAATAAATGTCAACAGTAAAGTGAAAAAAATATTTTTTATGACTTAATGAAAAGTATCACTTGTTAGTGTGCAACAGATGGTATTCAATGGGCAGAGATTAACCTTCAGGTTGCTTTCAACTTGTCATTCAGATGACTCCATATTGAATTTTACATCTATAGTTTTATTTTGGTTAATTTACGGTAATCCACTCACCTTTGCAGACAACTTGGCATTGCTGTGGAGTGCTGCAGAGTTTTCAGATTTCTGCAGTGGGATGTATGTTCACAATTGGGGAAAATGTAGAAATACACCAATTCCTCAGGACATGTTTGTGTAACACTATGATTTATAGATGTGCATATAAATTAGCCTAATTTGCAATAAAAAACTTGGAAATCAGCCTGAATTTATGCCATTAGGTTGTACATTGCCATATTAATTCTCAAATAGCAGAGATGGGTGGCAAATGTGTTAAGATTATGCAGACATGTTAAAGTAAGGAAAACTTTATAAAATATTTATTATTTCATAATATACACTTTAACAATTACTTTAATATTGATTCAAAGGTCACCTGCAGTACATTTTAATATGTGCATTGTGTATGTACTGTTATGTTATGTGTAAAACTCTTACACTCTCTACAAAACCTGGCCTTAGACAATCACTCTGTTGCCTGGTTTCAAAATTAGCTAGAGGGAAGACAACAAGCAGTTCAATGGCAGAAAACTATCCTCTCTACTGCCAGTATCCATAGGGGTCCCACAAGGATCTATTCTGGGCCCCTTGCTATTCTCCATCTTCATCAATGACCTGAATACTTCCAGTCCTGATGCCAGCATCATCCAATATGCAGATGATTCTACACTTATCTGCTCTGCATCCTCAATGTCTGAACTGCAAACAATTACTCAGACCACTTTTACTTCAATTGAAAACTGTCTCATTAACAACTGCCTAATATTAAATCCTAAAAAAACAAAAGTTTTTACTGTTTACCCCCACCCATAACATCAAGCCACTTCCAACCTTTAGTATCATTTCCAGCAATGGCACATTAATTGCCTCTGAACCTCATACTAAACTGCTGGGAGTGGAAATTGATAACAACCTAAAATTTGACCTGCATGTAAATCAGATAATTAAAAATGCACATAAGAAACTGGTCCGCCTTTACAGGAATCAATCCTTCCTATCCCATAATGCCACCGCTAACATCACTCACTCTCATCTCCTTTCAACTTTATTATATGCATCCCCCATCCTAACTAACCTATCCAAGTCTGACCTAAACAAACTTTCTGCATGCTATAATAAGATTGCAAGATTTGCCACTGGATCAGCCAATCAGACCTGTCTTTCTCTTAAACAGGTCAACTGGCTGGAAATTCCTCACCTCCACCACTTGCATTTGCTCATAAAATATTAAATCAGCCAGACAGGGTATCATCACTAAAAAACATAATTATGCCTCAAACCACATCAAGACCTCTCTGATAAAGTGATAAGCTCCTACTTAAGGCCCCCAATGTAAATAACTCAGCTGGGATTTCCTTGTTTTCTACTCATGTTGCTAAATCATGGAATGCTCTCCCATCAGCCTTAACTCTTGAATCCTCTCCTACAGCTTTCAAAAAAGCTGTTAAGTCACACTTAATGGATCACTGGACCTGCCTCTGCTCATCACCTGGCTGGTCCTGCTTCCCCCTCACTTACCCTGCTAATAACATTGTTTACCTGCCTTCAAATACCCTACTATTGATACTAAGCTTTACCATGTTAATTAGCTAGGAAGTATATCTGAGACTCTTTATGTATCCTGATATATCCTAATATGGCTTATAATGTATAATAAACCTAAACTAACTGCTATTTCATGTAAAACTGTATCTCAATGTATGTTATTATTTCAATGTCTGTAATTATTTCATGTATAGCTGCATCTGAATGTATGTTTATTCAATGTGTGTAATTATTTTATGTATAACTGCATCTCAGTGTTTATTCAATGTGTGTAATTACTTTATGTATAGCTGCATTTCAATGCATGTTTACTATGTTCTGATGTTGTTAGTGTGCCTTATCTTGTTGTATGTATGCCTAAGTTACTTGTTAACTGGAGCTTTTCTCCCCAGGCCTCCACTGAAAATGGAGATGTATCCAGTCGGACTTTCCTGGTTAACAAATGTAAAATAAAATAAAATAAATATTCACAGCATTACATAACTGGCAGTTTTGGTCATTTTGAAGTTGTCTGTCATATTAAATTTCAGTGTGCAAAGGACAGGATTAGAAATGTGTCATAAATCTGATGCTCTGTCCCTGACAGTGGGAGAAAACTATTCGAAAATGGCAAATAGTAGTGCAAGTTGTTTTTTGTGTGAGTGAATAAGCTGTAGCTGTGTAGTTTAGATCACATTGCTGTTTGTATATTTATTGAGATACTACTTCATTGTGGGTGGCATGATAGCTAGCTAGTTCTTTCTGTAACAGCTGATGGTATCCAAGCATTACTGTCACAAGTGTCTCACTGGAACCCTCTCCACTTTCTTTTTTTTCTGTAGTACTGATGGAGAAAGGGATCAAAGCGCAGATGTGACTTTAACAATGAGGACAATTGTGCCTTCATGGCAGCACTAAAAACATATGGGAGACTTCATTTTGGTATGGGGGTCCCAGACAAGCTGAGAAGAACAAGCCCAGAGTCAAATAGCTGTTGAAATTAATACAGTTGGACGCAGAAACAGAATGTTAGCACAGTGCATGAAAAGGCCAAATGATATGGTAACATGCTAGAAGTAAGGCCAGTCAGAATGCAATTTACTGGACCACTACAGAGGGACCCTGCAAGTCTTAATAAGTTAACACCAGATGATGAATACCTTCTGTCCATCAGCGGGGATGACTATACTGTAGAATATGGTGCAACAACAATAATTAGAAGCGGTATGGACACTGTTCCATCTAACCAACGTTTGCACTGCAACATTTTCATTCAGCAGTTACTAAAGGAAGGTTTAAAATGTACACCTTTTAGTGTCAAAATTGGATGGTGTCAGATTGTTATAATTAAACACTTAACAACTCATTATTATTAGGTGAGCCTTGCACAGCAGCAGACAATGAAAATGAAGGCAGTATATATGGAAAGTGTAGCAGTCATCCTCTTGCCAACATACTGTACCATATGTCATCGCATTGTTATTAATGTATTTTGATAATGTCTTTTACAGACTCAGCATCAGAAACAAACAGTTCAGCGTTACCAATAACTACGGATGTTGTCAGCAGCTGGTTCTGCTGATGATAATGATAACATAGTTATATGTATGAGGCAGCCTGGAGGAAGTGGCAGGCAGTCCCCAATTTTAATGGTAGGTTCTGATATCCCACAACATGTTAGTAACTCTGCAGAAGATGACAAACACAAGCTGACACTCCACTCACTCTTGTACAGCAAGATCAACCCTGCACCTCTGCACCAGCATCTCCATACACAGAGGAACACTTTGATAAAGAAGGCAGACATTATGAGGCTACATTGTCTATAGCAACACCATTACAAAGGAGTGCCAGATGCAGGAATTATTTCCAACTACCTCCAGAAGCACATACATCATTACCTGCCCAACAGTAATTGTGCCTTGACATTCTTAGGGCTCAGAGTACTGCAACAGAGACTCATCTAGAAATGGTCACTGTACTATAGAGTATGTATGATGATTTCTAGCACTATTTTGAAATAGCAGAGAGCAGAGAAACTGCCATGGTATCTGAAGCACAGTAAGGTGGAATGCCAAGCATCAGTTACAGCCTCCATTCATATGCTAGTTAGGACATACCAGAGTTCAAGCTAGATTCAGTCTTACAAAAGGCAGGGGACTGGGCTACTGTCCAGACATGTGGGGAGAAATCATATGATACTACCGTTGCTTCTGAGGCCAGTAATATCAGTACTCACAGTGAGCAATCACAGCACATTTCAAATAGGCCATGTCAATGGTCATCTACACCTAGGAGAACATTGCTTTCAAGGTCATGGTCAAAGTCACATTACAGTGTTGGGTCAGGGACAGCAGGGTCACCTTCCTCCGGTTGATCACACAATCAGAATAACTTACCTTACAGCTCCAAACCAGTTGCATCTTCACCAGGCCTATCAATAGGAGATGCACATGACTCATTATATATGGAACTACTGTGAATTACATTCATTGACAAATCTTTCTTTTTAGTTGGAATAGGATTTTGCTGGGAGTGGAGGGGCTGTTACATGTAAATTCAGTTATTCCCTTCACAGCTGTTAGTTACACCATATTGTGATTTTGAATCATTGCATCTATTAAGTACATAAATTAATAACTGGACAAAAACAGCGATGCATGGATTAACCTCCATTCTGGTGGCAGTCACATAAAACATGACAATAGTAATAAGCAAATATTTTCAAGTCCAATATATCATATGGAAATGACACATAAAAATAATCATAATGCCATGTAAATTTAACTGCTGCCATTATATAATCCTTGCCGCATGAATGATGGCAGTTTCTGAAATCAGAATTAATTTTGTATAACACTAAAAAATGCTCTAATATCGGGTGGTGCAATGGTTAACGTTGTCGCCTCACAGCAAGAGGTTCTCTGGTTTGATTCTCAGCTGGTGTGCTTTCTGTGTGGAGTTTGCATGTTCACCCTGCATTCATGTGGGTTTCCTCCCACAATTCAAAGGCATGCTTCTGGAGTGTTTCTCCTGGGCCTCCGCTGAAAATAGGTTCTATCCTAGTTGGACTTTCCTGGTCAACAAAATGATGAATAAAAATCTAATGAGAAGTGCAACAGTAAACAGAAATGGCATATATAACTAAGTATTTAGTTGTTGCCAGTATTGCATTCTATTGCGTAGTGAACAAATAATTTAAGCAAACACTATTCAGTATAGCAGTACAGCTGTGACTTATTTATTGATTTGATGTCTTTCAGCATCACTGAACAAGAATCAGTAAGCAGTCAAGCAAACAGGTAATAATATAAAACTATTTTAAAATGAAAGAAAATGGCAAATGGACAGTGACAGCAGACCATGCACTGCGAAGCATAGCTCAGAAACATCCCTGCATGCATAAATTATACTCTATGTCTTTTTTTTTTTAAAGGAAACACTAACCTATACATCCTGGTTCATAGTTCTGGACTGGATGCCTCCTCTTTACCTGCACAGCCATATGCCGTGCACAAGTCTACTGTATGGGGTCCCTTACTATTGCCTCCAACTGGTCATCATTAGTCAAAGTGGGACTAGAACTGGGAGATGCAGTAACAATGTGGATCACTTCACCACCAAATTGGTGCATGATCATGTTATGCAGAATGAAACAGGCAGGAAACAACCTGCATGCAGTAGCTGGGTCATAATGAAGGGCATCCCAAGACTCATCCAGCATCTGAAACAGCCTCTCAGTTACAATATAGTCATTAGCCATGACTCCATTGGATATCAGGCATCCCCTTAAAAAAAGAGAGAGAGGGGATGGGAGACAAAACAGAAAAATAGACATTAATATATATAAAGTTTACCATGAAAAACTACCTAATAAAAAAAAATCAGCATGCCAGCAAAATGACCACTATGCATCCTACCATGCATGAAGAGGTGATACATTGAGTTAGTGTGCCAGATATGGGAATTGTGCATTGCCAGAATGCTGGACACAGGCACTGGTGATGCATCCCTATGTATCACACACTACCTGGCAGCTGATGAAATGGTAGCCCTTCCTATTGTTGTGATACTTCCCTTGTGGACCAGGAGGGGCCATAATTGTAACATCGGTGCACCCTATCACACTCAGTATCTCAGAGAAATGCACTAGCCCATAAAAGACATGCATAGCTTTGGGTTTGTCCTGACATGACTCTGAGAAAGAGATATACTGATCCATATGTGCCAAGAGTACATCCAGGAATTTCTTTAGTATTCTCAAGCCAGAAGCCTATGTGAGCCCCAATATGTCCCCATGCTCTGTTGGAAGGTCTTTGTAGCAAGTATAGTGAGGGATATACATACTTTGGTGTACACAGGAATAAGAGGTCCACACATTCCTCCAGTGCCCCTATGGGGGTTAAACATTCCTACTAAGATGGTTATAATGCCCTGTCCACTCTAAACCTATCAATGATATTTTGATTAACTAAGTTATAATAAGTAATCCTTTGTTTATATTTTCATCTTCTTGGAGGGTGAGCACTGCTGGGCACAAGCAGTTTTGGCCCCACCAAGAAAAGCAACTCTGACCTAGAAATAACAAAGCTCACCACAAGAGAGAACATTTTCACCAACTGCAACTCAGATAGATTTGGTGATGCTTCCTTTGTTATACTGCATTTGTGATCAACATGAAAAAGCAGCAAAAACTGACCATGAATTGCAAATGATGTAAAACAGAGTTCATTACTATATGAAGATTTACATCACTCCATCTCATTATTTGCCCATTTGCATAAGTACATTTGAGGTAATCACAAATCGGCATAAATATCCTCTATGAATCACAGCTTTGTGTACACCCCCGAGAGCCTTAACTCATTTACATAAATAACTATGAACACCAGCCTAAATCTTTGAGGTTGTTATTAGTTGTCAACTTAGAATCAGTGATGAAAAGCTGTTGTAACATTTTTACCTGAATCTGTGTCCACTTTGTTTGTGACACACTTAAAATATCCTGCCAGTATGAGACTACCATTACAATAACTTTGTAAAGTTTCGAAATGTCCTTTCAAATCCAGTAAAAAATAGTTAGGGTGCGCAGTTTCTTATTAATCTCAGCGTACACTATAAAATATATCCCTATAGACTTAGTAATGTCATGAATGATCTTAGGGATGATTTGGGATCTTTACCACTATATAACTGCATCTTCTTTTTTTTCTTTAAAGAAAGACAAAACAATACATTCATAATGACTGTTATTCAATAGTTTGAAATCTTTCTCTAGTAAATGCATTTTTACAATAAATGTTATGCCTGCCTTATTTAGTTTTAAATTTAAATATTTTGTTAAAGATTGTCTTTTTATTGTCACAATTTAAACCATTAAAATTAATGGATATCATTTTTAGGGTTATCATATTTAATACTAAGGTTTATTAGTTTCTGCTGTAGCCTGCTGAAAATAATTTGGGCTAGCCAAATTATGTTACTTGGAATGCTATTTTCTTACTGCCATTTGTTTGTTAATTAAAATACTTTTTACATTTCCCTTTCTAAAAGGCATCAAAACTAACCTACATATAACTATAACTAAATACATGTCTAAGCTTAAATTCATTTTATCCATATGACCATAGTTCATAGATATTGCTATTCCTAGTTTGACTGGAAATCTAGACAAATTACATAATATAGTCATTATCTCAATATTCATTAAACAAGTTTTTGAAGCAGATACTGTCACATATAATTATATAATTGTACTATTTCTCCTATTCTAGGAAAAATTTTAATTTAAAAATAAAGTTGAAAGCACATTATTCATAGTTGATCAGATGTATTATAAAATTATTAATATAACTTTTTAGTTACAATATTCATATTACTCTATCTACAAAGACAAGACATTTCCCCACTAGAAAAGAGTCTATATCATAACATCGAAGTTCTCTAACATCGAATGTTATTACATCGAACCCTAAACACTGAAGTGTGAAAACATCGAACATTCACTATTCCAAGAAACATACACACAGCACAAACACACACAAAAAACAACCATCCACACAAATACACGTAAAATCCCACACCTAAACTAAACTTTACATACAGTACTAGCTATCCACTTACCTTAACCCAACCCTAACCCTAAGGTCCATCACTATCACACACTCAACTCAGCTACGCCCTAACTCTAACTCACATAACCCACCCCCTAACCCTAACCTACACACAATCGCACACTTACCTGACCCGTGCCCTAACCCTAACTCACCCAACCCACCCCCTAACCCTAACCTACACACAATCGCACACTTACCTGAACCCGTGCCCTAACACTAACGTCCACAAAACCGCACACTTACCTGACCCGCTCCCTAACCCTAACTTACCTAACCTGCCCCCTAACCCTAACCTACACACAATCGCACACTTACCTGAACCCGACCCGTAACACTCCAACATATCGAATGCTGAAAACAGCAAAGTCACAGTAATGGCCCACCAAATTCTTTCTGTGGGAAAGAATTCAATGTCCTGCACCTTCGCTGTTTTCAGCGTTCAACATTACAGGTTCGATATTACAACATTCAATGTTAGAGAACTTCGATGTTATAATATAGACCCCCTAGAAACAACTATTTGTATATATTATTTTTATAAACTCAGTGTTAACGTATACATGCTTAAACAGTAACATCTATCTGTTTTGTTTTTTTGCTTACATCAGTTATGCTGCAAAATAAGCTCTATGCCCTTGTTGACACTCACATCATATATATATATATATGTGTATATATATATATATATATATATATATATATATATATATATATATATATACATGCATACATACATACATACAAATATTTCAAGCATGGGCATAAATGCCCTTCTAGCTTGCCAATATATCAAAACACTTGTTCCCAAAATAAGACCAGGCTGTTCTTAAAAATATCTAAACTAGTGCTTGCTTTAATGTAATTTGGTAGTCTGTTCCATGCATCATATACTCTGTCAGAGAACCAATTAGTACACTTTTCATTCCTATAGAATCTTCTACATAAGTTGTCTGATGATTCTTTGTTACTTTTTGATAACCCCAAACATTCCCAGACATAGTTGTCTCTAAATGCCCTATATACCTGAATAAGATCTCCTCTTAGATATCTGTAAGAGTCACTGTACAAGTTCAGATATTTTAGTCTTTCATAATAACTTATATTTTCACATCATTGGATGCCCTTGGTGTAGTTCTGCTGTACTCTTTCTTTACTCAGGCTTGTCTTCTTATAGGGTTTCCATATTGTTATTCCATACTCAAGTTTGGGTCTAATGTAACTAACAAACAATGACTTCATTAATTTTAGTGTCCTAGACTTAATAAATCTTTTTATACAACCTATAGTTCTATAACTATCATTAACCAATTGGTTGATATGATTAGAAAAACTCATAGCTGAATCTACCCATATACCCAGCTCCTTAAATGAGTCTACAGTTTCAGTCACTGTGTGCTGTATTAAATATTTACCTTTCAGTTTATGTCTCCCAAATATCATATGCTTAGTATTTGATGTATTTATCAGCATATTAGTCTCCTGTGTTCAAATGGTCAATTTAGTCAAGTTATTTTGCAGACATGCCTTATCTGTAACACTTGTAATCCGTTTACCCAATTTCAGGTCGTCAGCATATAGACTGTAGAACACCTCATATGAAAATGTAAGGTCTAAAAGATACAATCTAAAAAAGTAAGGGCCTAGTACAGAGCCCTGTGGGACACCTTGACTGTAACCAAGGATTTTGTCTGTCCAGTTGGTGTGTGTTACTTGCCATGTACTATTTGTAAACCATGCAGCTATCCATCTTATCAAGAGTTCATCAGTACCTAGTTGTACTAATTTATTGATCAGTGTTTTGTGTATGACCCTGTCAAATGCTGAAGTTAAGTCTATAAATTACATCACAGCACAGTTTTTCATTCATAGCTGTTATTATATTGCTATAAAACATCATGTTACAGGTGGTAATATATCTATTTTCAACATATGCATGCTGATATATGATTTCTAGTCCCACCCTATCCAGTTCTGACAATAACTTATCCAATAATATCTTCTCCATTAATTTCCCACAACTTGAAAGTAGACTTAAGGGTCTATATGATTCAGGGTTTGCCCTACTCCCCTTTCCTTTAAAGACAGGTGTAATAAGTGCATGTCTCCAATCTTGAGGAATCTCCCCATATTTATATGACCTAGTGAATAACAGATATAATGGTAGTGTAAGTTCTTGCTGAAGTGTTCTCAGGTCATTGTTACTAATTTCGTCTCCTCTCTGCACTTTGTTTGGATTCAGTTTGTGCAGTTCTTTTTTGATATAATCTAATTTGATACCAGTATCTGGGGTTACCTGGACGTCACTAGGACAACTTATCACCCCTTTTGTGGAGTCAAGCTGATTTGCATAAGATTTTGTAAATATATCTATAATCTGTTGTGTCTGAGAATAAATTTTAGAATCTACACACAGTTTATCAATTTGTGCCACTTTACCCCTTCCACATCTTATGTATCTATAAAAAAGGTTTCCTATTATGCTCAGTATCTTTATATAAATTTTCTTCAAAATGTTCTTGATATTGTCTCACACTATGCTTAATCTGTTTGTCCAGCTTGTTTACTTTATTTTTCAAAGTTGTAGTTCAACCTCTCTTCCATTTCTTATATTTTTTGTCTCAACCTTAATCAGATATCTTGTTCTTATGGAAATATATCCCCCTGATGTTACATGCCTAGATCCTTTCACATTTATACATACCCATTTGTATTCACATGCTTAATGGTTACACTAAATTAATGCATTAGATGCTGCTGATATTGTACCTCATTTTTTCATATAAATGACAATATCTATTTCCTTATACCACTTCATTCTCTCTGTAGCATGAGTGCATGGTTAATGCTAGAAAGGTCCTTCCAGTGTAGTGTACCTATTTGTAATTCAGGAACCTGCTAGCCACAATGTGGTAAGACCTCATATGTTTGTTTTCTGAAATGTAGTTACTACCATGACATGGAAAACATGGCTGAACTACACATTGTGGAAGTAGCCCTCTGCTCATGTGGGCAGATGAATCTCATCACCCACAACACACACACACACACACACACACACACACACACACACACACACACACACACACACACACACCACAGTCCCTGCCCCTACCCTCCCGTGGTTCCTCCCACCCCCCTGTAATTCTTTAGTACCATTATGACACATATGTTTTAGGCCCTGGTGTTTAGTGCATCCCACCACCTGATATCCATTATCTTGTCATTGCCATTATGGTACTCTAAAAGATCATTCCTGGTTGTCTAGTAATTCACATACCCCCTCATCTCCCTTATGAAGTATGTGGCATTACAGCACTTATCTCTGATGTCCTGTGGTTCCCCTCACCCCCAATCCCCATACTACTGTTGGGTGCAGTTACAGCACTTTAGAGTGTGTCCAGAGGTTCTTCCCTCCCCATTATGCTGGTCTTTGCCTTAGGGCAATTTCTGGAGTGATCCCCAGTGTGTAGTTTAACCCTGTACCACCAAACTATGTTGTAATATCAGTACCATCATGGCTATTAAAGTATTCCATGGCATCCACATGGGGGTGCAAAAAAGACTGTTATAGTGTTTCTTAGGGGTTTCACTTATTATTTTCTGAGTTTATACTTGGAAGTCATGAGTTAAAAAGTGTGCATCAACCATGCATAGATAAACCTAGTTATGTTGGTAGATAGATAGATAGATAGATAGATAGATAGATAGATAGATAGATAGATAAATAGATAGATAGATAGAAATGAATGTATATTTGTATGAATGCATGTTTGTGATATTGCATTTCTAGACACTATACTATTTGTTACTAATTTAACTGAACATTCTCTCTTTGGTCCACTGAATATATAATCTTTATAACTATAATTTCCACGCTAACAGATCAAACAAATAAACAAACAAGTACACAAGCTATATATCTGTCAAATCACTAGATGCATGTGTTTAGTACATAGGTCTAAATAGAGGCATGTTCATAGTAGCCAGCTGCATGAAAGAAGAGCTTGTCCACATGGGGATATTCATAAGTATTCAAGTCATCTGTTTGTGTGTGTGTGTGTGTGTGTGTGTGTGTGTGTGTGTGTGTGTGTGTGTGTGTGTGTGTGTGTGTGTCTATACTTGTCAGTGTTGTATTATACATCACTAGTGAACAAGTGGACACCAGTGTGTTCAGTTATACAAATACCTAAACAAAAATATATTACAAAGGAAAACAAACAAAACTAAAACATCGAAAAAGCTACTATGATTGCATGATCTACTGATGATCCCACTTTACTTGGGTGCTCACAGTATGAATGCCCTGTTATAGCCCTGCGTTGTAAGTTTCATCGTGATGTGACACTGTAACAATGCATGCTGTTTAGCAAGCATGTGCGGATGTCGATGTCTAACTTAATGAGTTCATGCCCTGTAAGCAAGCTAAGCATTGCCCTTGATTAGCCCAGACCATATACTGACAGTGCACAACTTTATTCAATAATTGTGAATGCTCTTCCAGCAGATTAAATGTACCCCTCCACTTTGGTATTTGGTATCTCTGGCAGATGTGATCTGTTAATCCAGTGTCACTCCTATATTTACAACAATGCTGACAACATACATTTCTTGATTCCCCTAACTCAACAATCCACTACTCTATTCCATGGATAATGGCAATTTCTACATTACACACCTTTGTGGTCTGTTTCCTACAGAACAAACACATACTACATGCAGTCACAACTTATTAACAGTACATACTTCTTTACTATATGAATACTAAATACTTTTGTGCTACACATCTCTGTTTGTCTCTTATGACATTCCCTAACATGTCTTCATTTAATGACAGCAGGTACTTCTTAACTACATGAGGGAGCTCGGTGTACAGCTTTGATAACAGTGATGATGTCTGTGATACGTCTTGTTTTATACATTATTATCTGACCTATTGTTACACAGAAGTGAGGATTGTATTGCTAATTATGATTTCTTGATGTTCTGTACAATATCTTTACAATATTTAATTAATTTCTGTTATAAAATTAAAAAAGGGGATTTTCTAGTTAATTATGACTCCATGATAACATTTACAACAGTAACACTTTCTCGTTTTCCTTTTTCACAATGGAAATAGCAATATGTTCTTTTGAACATTATGTCATGTTGTTCTTTATTAGCGGTTTAGGTATATCCAACGTGATCTATTACTTAGCAGATTCAATTCTCCAGTTTTAAGGCTTTGAATAGTATAGCTATTAAACTAATATAGCCACTTTTGGATTAGGAATATTTTTATGAATTTCCTTACAAGTGGAATGATGCATTTAATTCTAAAATATATTTCAGGCAATCAAAAACTGTGAAAAGAAATGTGTTCCTCATAACCCTGAAGAGAATAATGTGAGTATCAGAGAATAATGTAATGAATAATTAGAACATTTGCAGTTTTTATGACTTGTAACATAAACAAGATAAATGTGTTAACGCACTTAAATGTCTATTTTAACTTTACTCTCATATCATAAGAATAATAATAATAAAACTCATGACTGCCTATATATAGGAAAGTGTAATTGCAATCTTCTTCTTCTTTCGGCTTTTCCCAGTTAGGGGTCACCACAGCGGGTCACCTGTCTGCTCATGATTGGCAGTGGAATTTTACGGTGTCGAGTTGCCAGTCCGGCCCCCAACCTTCCACGAAAGGCACACACATGCACGCACTCACGCCTAGGGCCAATTTAGAGTACCCAATCCACCTAGAGTATGTTTTGGAAAGTGTAATTGCAATAAATGATCAAAATAAAATATATTACAAAATGGGAAAACTAAAATATTCAATAATCAATAGAACAGACCTGGAGTTTATGTGATATTTTATTTATGCATGTTGCAGAGATGCGCTCAGGAATGCCAACAGGCAGAAAAGCACCTTGCTTAGCTTCAAGGTCATCAGTGGGGATTTTTAGTAAACATTGTTAAAATAAAAATAAGACTCCGCATCTTATGTTATGTGAAGAGGAATATCTTTCTTCTAGAGCACTCATTTTTTCTTTGATCTTTAAATTTAAGTGAAAGAAATTGCAAGATTTTGGCTGCAAGTTTATCTATCCATGATGGCAGCACAGAGCGATGGCCACAGTTACCATTGCAGCAACATCTTTGATGTGACATATGCTAAAATATGGTGTTGCCTTTAAACAGTCAAGACAGAAAACAAAAGTTAAATTTTATGGAGTTGGCAGAGCTGATGAATGTTCATCAGCACATTCTACAGGAGCATAGAGGAACCCTGAATGTATATATGAAAATGTTGTAGTAATCCATGAACTGTCTCAAACTGATGCTTGTTAACCTTGGAAACTGGAGCCAGAAAAACAATATCCACATTTTCAGACTGTAAGAAGGGAAGGAAAATTGGGTGTCCTTTGTTGGAAGGGAGCCAGCTAGGACCTTTCATCTGGACAGCCCTCCAGTGGTGAAAAGGGTAGACAAGATTGCCTACACATACAGACTGAATAACCCATTAAACCATTTCATTTTTCCATTTCTTGATTTCAGTGACAGGAAAAAATTAAAATGCCAGATCGAGTGAAAATAGCTTGCAAATAATTAGTGCTAGCATTCATATCACTCCTGAATACAGTGGCGCCTTATTCCTTAAACGAAAAGAATAAGGTGCAGGGGATTAAAAAATTGAGAGAGTGGTTTAAAATAATCCCCACATCTCAGCCACTCTTGCATTCCCACCCTAAAGGTAGCAAGTGTCCATTGAGCTTCCTAGTAATGCTTATGCATTCCCAGACATGCTTTATACCCACCGGGCTCAACAATGAAGTGCATCTGAGGTGCAACTCCTTGAAACAGCAGACACCATATCTAGCAGCAAGTAGTAAGGTGCTATGTCTCTAAAATGCCTAGCTGGTAACCCAAAGCAAGGGTCACTGGCTGTCTCCACCATCTTTTCAAAGCCCATAACCAAAAGCAACTGGATCCAGAGCCATGCAAAGAATCTTTACAATTAAGTAGTAGTCCTCCACCAATACCTGCCCCCAGCTGAAGAGAATGTAGATGAAGAGGAGGTGACTGTCTATAATATGCCTGATCATATCTCAGCTGGTTTGAAATACTGAATCTTGTGAGAGTAGTTCCAAAGATAACTAATGGGACTGGTACACCGTTGTCTCCCCATCTCTGCTTGTACTTTTGGAAGTTGACTCAATTGATGAACCCCAAGCCTATTTGCAATTTTTTTCTTTTGTCAACATTGATAGCTTGACTTGCTTACTTTTTTTGAATGTTGCAGAAATGGTATTTTCAGAATTATTCTGTAAAGCATAGATGACAGGATCACTGCCAATACTAAATGTACAAAGTGCTTAACTTCCAGAACAATGGCTGCACATGGCAATTATGCTGATAAAGCTAAATTTACTCCAGGTGTGTTTACTATGTGCCTGTTGTGTTTATATATGTTCAGGCATGTTTTATGATATGGAGTACATTGATGTCTTGCTGTTATATTTTATAGAAGTTTAGAATGGGTAGTTCCTCCCAAATCAGCCTGTTGTTTGTACTTACTTGGCTTTCTTGAAGTTCATTATGAAGTCAGTGCATCAGTTTCCTCAGATATCCAAGTGAACTCAACTGGGCATGGCTTTATCTGGCATCCTGGTCTTTTTTTTTTTTTTTTTTTTTTTTTTTTTAGTGCAGGAGGAGATTGCATGTGTGGTGATATGTGGGCTTATGTGGTCAGGAATTCCAGTGCTTTTCATACTCCAGGCATAAGTTAAAACAGGGTCTGAATACCTAGAAGTGTAAGTAATGCAGCATTCACAAACTATGCTCTAATAGTTCTTGGCTTGTTGGGTATGTCAAGTGCCATTATTTCTGGCTTATAGGTTTATAAATGTTCCTGATCAAGGGTTAAAGTCAGTGTAAGGAGTCTAGTCTAAAGTTAAATTTTCTTTTAGGTTTATGATGGTCTTTGTCGCTGTCCTACTTTGGACACAATAGAAGAGTCTTGGTGGGTTCTTTTCAGGCAGCTTTATTTTATACAAATGCATCACGATAGAGGATCACTGATTTAACTTAAGTAACTTACATGCAGACTAACTTCTGCAATCATACATGCTTACTGTCTGGCTGCACTCTCAAAATGCCACTAGGAATGGCACGTGCTCAACCTTGTCTACATGCATGTTACATCTTTGACATGCTTCTTAAAGATATAGCACACAGCGTGTGCTCTCTGATCTACATCCTCCCTCTTGAAAAATAAAGCATAAAATGTTATGAATCTATTTGGCATGCAGATATTACACACACTTCTCTGTCATGCATTTACACACAATAAGATACATATATACACAGTTAAGTCCATGTTGCTACATATTTCACACTGGGCCTGCATACCCATCCATATCGTTTGATATAAAACTGGGAATTGGACTTAGCAACTGGAGCTGTCTCTGTGAAATGTTTGGTCTTAGAATTGTCTGAGACATCTTCAGAAATGGAATCAGAGATAGGAACACACTCTGGAATGAGAACAACATTTGGTTCACTCTGAGATCTATAGTCTGTGTCTTTAAAACAATGTTATGAAGATGATTCTGGTACAGGGAGAAAATGACTGTGATTTTTCCTGTACTCCATACCTTTGGATTCTACAAGGTAGGATCTCAGCTCAGCTTATATACTGTACCTGTAGCATGACCAATCTGGTCAAAACCTTTCGCCGTTTGTATTGCCACTGTTTCTCCTTCCATCAACGGACAAAGAAATCTGCTTGATTTATCATAACTGGACTTCTGGATTGAACGAATCTTGAATAGTTGAGCTTTCATGGTTCTGTTGTTCTTAGCTTTAGGCCTTAATAAACTGGAAATAATAGGTAGCTTTGT
The DNA here is from genome assembly GCF_019279795.1 of Protopterus annectens. Taxonomy (NCBI): domain Eukaryota; kingdom Metazoa; phylum Chordata; order Ceratodontiformes; family Protopteridae; genus Protopterus; species Protopterus annectens. The sequence goes on from NC_056729.1 coordinate 314,073,072, forward strand.
TCTGGTTTGCCTGGAAAGAAGTCTTTGAGCAGGTGAGCCAAGAATATTGTCATGGGGTATGTTTCTAAGATTAAGTAAATTTAAAAAGACATTGGAATTGTCACGCCTTGACCTTTTAAGTAACTGCTTTGCACTCTGCACTGCATGTTCAGCTAGTCCATCTGACTGTGGGTATTCTGGACTACTAGTGACATGTACAAAGTCCCATTCTCTTGCAAATTTCTGAAAAGACTGACTAGTAAACTGAGTACCATTGTCAGAGATAACATTGCGTGGACTACCATTGACTGAAAAATGATGTTTCAACTTAGTAATAACAGTAGTGGATGTAAGATTAGGTACTAAGTCATTCTCAAACCATTTCGAATAAGAGTCTGCCAATACTAAGTAGTGTTGATTGTTCCACTTGAAGATATCACTGGCTACTGTCGACCAAGGTAGTTCAGGGACTTCACTTAACTGAAGTGGTTCTCTTTGCAGATGCAGTCTAGTACTACTGCATACTGAACATGAAGAATGTACTTTATCAATGCTGTTCAGTAATGAAAGCCAAAAGACTAACTTTCTTACTCTTTTCTTAGTGGATGCGGAACCTGGGTGACCATGATGCAAAATCTGGATATATTCTTATTGTAAGAAAGCAGGAACAACAATTTTAGGACCTTTGAAAACAATACCATTTTCCATCAAAATTTCATCTCTGTAAGGAAAATAGGTTTGCACTTCAGGCAGTATACTAGATTGCTTTGACAGCCATCTAACATTAATGTAGTGATTGAGCTTTTGTAAAATTGTATCACTCTTAGTGTGATCTCTTAGCTCATCAAGCCTAGTGGTAGAAAAATTATGCAATGCAATCATGCCAAAGTCAAAATTCTCTGTGTCAAGCTGTTCTGTCATATTTTTGGGTGATCCAGATAAGGTATCAGCCAGATAGAGTAGTTTGTCTTTTGTATAGACCACTTTGAAGTTGTACTTTTGTAATTTGAGCATCATTCTTTGTAATCTTGCTGGAGCGGAATGCATAGGCTTTTTTAGAATAGTAACTAGAGGTTGGAGGTCAGTTTCAATCTGAACAGCTTGACCATAAATATAATCATGAAACTTTGAACATGCAAATACTATTGCCAAAATTTCTTTCTCAATTTGAGCATATTGCATCTCAGTTTGGATAAATGTTCTAGATGGATAGGCTACTGGTTTGCCTCATGAAGTATAACTGTGCCTAGACCAAATTTTGAAGCATCACAGGAAAGAGTGACTGCTTTGTTCACATCATAGCATCTTAATGTAGGTGGGGTGGCAATTTTCTGCTTGAGATCTTCAAATGCCTTCTGATGGTGTTCCGACCATGACCATGTAACATTTTTGCACATCAGCTCTCTTAAAAGTGCTGTCAACTTACTGAAGTCTGGTGTAAACTTGCCTAAATAGTTAACCATGTCTAGGAAATGCTGTAGAGCTTGCACATTGTCTGGTGCTGACATCTCTAGGATAGCTACTTGTTTGGTCAGATCTTGTCTCAGACCAGTACTGGTAAAAATAAGACCTACATATGTAACTTTGGAAGCCAAAATTTGCATTTCAGAGGATTGAGTTTTACATTTACATCATGTGCTCTGTCTAGAACTCTCTTTAGGTTTCTGTCATGCTCTACTGCACCACTGCCTCCAACTTGCAAATCATCTACTATTATGGCATAAGGATAACCTGAAAAAAATTGCTCCATTGCATACTGAAAGACTTAATTTGCAGAATTTATTCCAAATGACATCCTTAGAAATCTGTATCTGCCAAACAGGGTACCAAAAGTGGTTAGTAATGAGGATTTGTAATCAAGCATCACTTGCCAAAATGAACTTTTTACATCCAAGACAGAAAAAACTGTGGCATTCGATATCAGAGCTGTGACCTTTTCAACTGTGTGCACTGGATGATATGGACTCTTCAGTGCTTTGTTCAAATTTCTTGGGTCAATATATATTCTGATTTTATATGAGCTTTTTTTGTGAGCTGCTACCATAGACAAAACCCATTCAGTTGGTTCTGTAACTGGGCAAATTACACCTTGCTTCACCATTCTAACCAAATGAGCTTTGACTTTATTCTGCAAATCTATCAGAACTTTTCTTGCCGGTCTGACCACTGGAGTAACTTCTGGGTATAACTTCATAGAATACATCACTGGAAGTTTGCCCAACTTATCAAAAGCATCAGCATATTCTGAGAAAATGGCTTCAGAAAAATTGGCACTCAGAGATGCAGTTATGCGATGGGCCTCTTTGGTAAAAGAAAGTAGATTAATTCTCAAATTATCTTTGAGACCCAGTTAAGACTGTGCTGGCCTTCTGACTACATGGAATAATAAGTTGTAATAGTTCTTGGCCGCATAACATGAAAGTATCACTGAACCTTCTGTATGAATTTCTTCACCTCCATAAGTAACAAGTTTCGCACTACTGGCCACACTGAGTGTTCATTAGTTCTCACTTTAGCAAATCTGTCTGCTTATTTAACATTGTACTTTGAACCAGTGCCTACTTTAAGCCCTGTGGATTTACCATTGATCCAGACAGTACAAAATACTTCGCTCTTTGCCAATAAATTCACTGCATCAACTCTTTCACCAAGCACTGATACACCATCAACATAGAAAGTGAACTGCTGCGTCTCTACTCGATCAACTTGATTTTTTGTGTGACCTTTCTTCACAACTATGTGAGGTTTACTTGATTTGTAAAACTTTTGAAAATGGTTTCATTTTTTACACTTGTGATATTGCTGACCAAATGCTAAGCATTTCTTTCTTTTAGACTCATGATTTGCATCACAATTGTGACAGTTAACAATAAAGTTGGACTTGGGTTTTGCTTGTACTGCACTAAGGATGCTCCTTTAACTCATTCACTCTAGAACAGCTCAGAAAATGCTGTCTTCTTACTTCCACCATAGGAACAACAGTGCAGCCTGAGCTCATTTTCAGAAAATCCATTTGTGATACCATACAGAAAACAAATGTTCATAACTCTTTAAGCATAAGCGCTAGACTAAAAATGTAAACGCGAAAGTTGTTCAGCAGACATTGACCTTTCCAACAGTGTAAATGTTGATAGTGTGTATCTAAGTCTTTGTTAAATATTTGCCAAGGAATGCTGATATTATGCATTTTTTTTACCTTTTTGGTAAAACAAATCACAATATCTTGGTGAATGCATTATGCAGACCAATACAATTTGTAATTGATTTGTTTACATGAATGTTAGCTTTAAAATGATACCTTAGCCATTACTGTGTTATGCTTTGTTATGGAGATATTCACAGAAATATGATTAATATTATATTTCTCATAATTGATAAACAAAGCATAATATCTTATCACCTGTAACAGAGACTACATATCAGTATAAAAGTTGTGTGTCTCAATGTCAGCTTCAAAATGGTGCATCATTTGTGCCATCACCATGCTCCCTTGCAAAGATATGAGCATAATAATGAGAACTATGGCAAATGCATAATTTTCATAATCCTACAAAACTAAACAAACTGTGATATCTGTACATGTGTACAGCATACAGACACAATACCTTTACACTGTTGTAAGGGTTAATACTGTCTTCAAAATGAGGTATCACTTGGTACATTGACATGCTCCTTCACAAAGTTATTTACCAAAATATGAACAATAAAATCATAATTTCCATAACCTAAGTCCTAAACAAACTTTGATATCTGTACATGTGTACAGCATGCAGACAATCTTTTACCATGTTGTAGCTATTAATACTGTCTTCAAAATGAGGTATTACTTAGCACATTGACATGCTCCCTCTCAAAGTTATTTACCAAAATATGAAACAAATTAATAATTTCCATAATGTAAGCCCTAAATAGACTGTGATATCTGTACATGTGTATAGCACATGGGCACAGTTCTTTTACTATGTTGTAAGGACTAATACTGTCTTTAAAATGAGGTATTACTTAGCCCATTGACATCTTTCCCTAGCAAAGTCATTTACTAAAATATGCAAATGTTACAATTTTCAAAACATTAGTCCTAAACAAATGTGATATTTATACATGTGTACAGCATACAGACACAGTTCTTTGATCATGTTGTAAGGAGTAATACTGTCATCAAACTGAGGTCATACTTAGCATATTGTCATCTTCCCAAGCAAGGTTATTTACCAAAATATGAAAAAATATCATACATTTCATAACCTAAGTCATAAACTGTGATATAGGTATATGTGTATAGCATACAGATACAGTTCTTTTACCATTTTATAAGTGCTAATACTGTCTTCAAAATACATTCTTACTCAGCATGTTGGCATGCTCTGTACCACAGTTATTTCCCAAAATATGAAAATAAATACAATAATATTCATATCCTCAGTCATAAACTGTGATAGCTGTACATGTGCACATCATCCAGATAAATATCTTTTACCACCTTGTGCGTACTAATACTGTCTTCAAAATGAGGTCTTACTCAGTATGCTAAAATGTTCTGTAGCAATTTACCAAAATATGAAACACATATAATACATTTCATAAACTAAGTAAAAAAAAAAAAAAGGGATATATGTACATGTGTACAGTATAGAGATGCCTTCATCTGTATCTTACAATAGACACAATGGTAAAAATGAAAGAAACTGAATGAAAGAAAGAAACTGTGGGGGAAACTTTTGCATGACTCCACACTGGCAGTTACCAAAATCTGGCATGTGTAGTCATCAATGTGATAACTTTTAGTAATGCGAAAAACAATGGCAACTGATGGAGGTTTTACCTGACAGGTGATAATGACCCAGTGTTATACTGTAACTCTGTATATTGTAAATTAATAATGTGGTAATGACTTGCACTACATTGCTGCAAGGTTCTGCATGCTCAGACAAAGGTGATAATTGCTGCACATAACCTGTTGAGTAGGCATTCATTACATTCCTGGTGCAGGTGTAATGCAGGACTGAGTCATTATCGTCTGTTAAAGAAAGACCAGAGTAATTCTGTAAAAGTAGCATAACAGTTATACATTACTGAGCCCTTCCTGTCACCTAAGCTGTGCACACAAACACAAAAAGATAGAAATATTGCCCTACATACTGAGTTGCCAGAACTAGGTAAAAGCAGTAATACAATTTATATAACATTCATATCACTGAGCCATTCCTGTTACCTAAACTGTACACACAAATGAAAGAGCCAAAAGTATTGGCCAACAGTTTTGTTTGACCCATAACAGATTTACTGTAAAATTAGTAACATTTATCTCACTCAAAATCCAAATAAATCTCCACAGTTCCAATTGTAATAAATCCAATACGCAGTTTGAATGACAATAAAACACTCAATAGTTATTAAAACAAAAAAACAACCGGTACACGCTTTCATTCACAAAGAACTTCTTCAGACCTGATTGTCACACATACAGAAATCAGATTTATAGTTTGCTCAAGTCACACGAGCCAAAACATTAGCAGTGTTTTAACCCTTTCTTACATGACACTTCTTTAAAGTTTTCCATATCATTCATACCTGGATCTGCACCTGTGTTTAGCCTCACTTGCCAAGCCTATTCTTTCCAGTTTAAATCCACTTCTGCATCCCATCTCTTGTCTGCATTTAAAACTTGGTCAATAACAGTAAAACTAAAACCCACTTTAACTCAGTTATGACAGTTAATAACATGTCTTGCTAGGGCATTAGTTACATCCAGTTTTTCAACTGCCCACAGGTGCTCATAAATTCTGCGATGGAAGCTATGTATAGTTCTTCCTATGTAAAATCCATCACAAGAATTATATAATACTAGATACACAATGAATTTAGACTTGCAATTGTAATTCCCCTTGATATTAACAGTAAAGTCCAGCGCCTTTACTATTATTTTGTGCCCCAGTACCAAAAACTTACAATAATTGCAGTCTTCACATCTTGACATCCCATTATAAGTAATAGGAGTATTACATTTTTTGTTTTTTAAAAAAATCCTTAAGACTTTTCCCTCTTTTTGTGACAAAAGTAGGACTCTCATATAAAAAAGCACCTAACTTTTGGAAATTCTTCAAAAATTTCCAATTAGCTCCTTAATACTGTACATATCTACTAAATTTTCTAATGTACAACTCAGATTATAATCTACTCCTTCACTATTTTTTTCAACATCTTTTATTGTCCCTTTCTTCTTCACAGCTTTAATTTTATCTATTGCTTCACTTATTACCCCAGTAGGGTAACCCCTGATTAATTTTTTTTTTCTTAACATCTCACATTCTTCCAAAAAGTACTCATCTTCATCAGTGAGTCTATTTATTCTATCAAGCTGACCAAACACAATATTATTTTTCAAGCTCACACTATGTAAACTGTTATATTCCAAGTAGCTGTTACTCTGGACATCTTTTTTAAAAATTTTAACCAAGATTTTCCCCCCTTTCTTGTACACAGTCATATCCAGGTAATTCACACTAATTCTACTTCTATTAAAAAAACTTTAAATAGTGTGTAACAGAATTTAAATATTCGCAGAATTTCAACAATTCCGACTCAGAACCTTCCCATAAAAAAAAAAAACAAGTCATCAATAAAGCATTTGTAAAAATAAATATTGCTAGCAAATGTAGAATTAAAAATAAATTCTCTTTCCCAACTAGTCATGAACAAATTGGCGTAGCTCGGGGCCATAGCTGCTCCCATAGCCACACCTTTATTTTGTTTAAAAAATCTATTATATGTGTGACAACCAGGTCTGAAGAAGTTCTTTGTGAATGAAAGCACTTACCGGTTGTTTTTTGTTTTAATAAATATTGAGTGTTTTATTGTCATTTGAAATGCGTATTGGATTTATCTCACTCAGCCATTTCTGGGATTAGAATCAGATTATTGTCCATCATATCTGGTTGGGAAATGCCAGGGATATTGTAAAAGCAGGAAAAACATTTAATTTCTTGAACCATCCCTTTTACATGAGATGTACACACAAACAGAGAAAGAAATAGTGCCCAAAGTATATGGTTGATCACGGCCAGCATTAATGCAAAATTTGTTCTCTTCTGAACCGTCTACACAAATAAAGCCAACCCCCCCTGCCCTCCCAAAAAAATGGTTTTAGCTACATTTTTACAATATACACAAATAACAGTAAGTATAATTTTCAAATCTTGATTCATTCACATTAATATCTTTCTTTGATGCATATGTTTGTAAATCAGTTGAATACACAGACTTTTATGTAAAATATTAAATATAGCATCATAACTATAATAAACAATACTTTTAGTCATAATTCAAACTTTTCACAGTTATCTTTTCTGTAGTCTCTATAAAGGAGAAGTTGAGTACGAGTCAGGATGTCCAAACACCCTACAACAGTAAAGCAGTATGGCAGGAATATGACAGATCACACAATCCTTTCTACTGCCTCTCAACTGTTAGCTGTCCTACTCAAAAGAGGTCAGATGGCAACCACAGTGCAGAAATAATCAGGGGTATTTTTAAAATATTAGGATTAATTTAACCTCAGGCATTGACAGAACATGAGAATGTGAATACATATACATTTTCTGAAATAAAAAAAGTCTACACATCTAATTATTTGCATTATTTATTAAGCAAAATCATGCAGCACATTTTTTTTCACAAAAGTTACTAGATTTATGAGGGATTAAGAAGGACAGAGCAAAAATTTGATTCAAAATGAGGGACAACTGAGAGGTATACCTTCCCCCGGACAAGTTGTTCAAATAATACGCTCGCCAAGCAAAAACATGCATGTAGTAATCCCTACTTGCGGCTCAGTATACAGCAAGGATATTGCATTTCACTCCTACCAGTCACAGACATGGTACAATAATGGGGCCACCCACATTTCCAGTTTCAGATTACTGAATCCACACGATGGAAAACAAAACCAAATCCTTTCTTACACAATGTCATTTCAGCTCCGACTCTGATTCAAGTCTGTAGCCAATGGAGTTATGCTCTTGTATATGTCAAGTACTGACTGAGTGACTGTTATGGCTGCCTCCTGTCAGTGTGCAATAACCATGCATAAGTTACCAGTCTTTTGAATAATCACACATTTTCACTGTATTTCTGTAAATAAGTCTAGGGCATTACACTGGCGTGTTTTTGCCAGAGAATTGCACCAATGTGTTCAGTATAGCACATGGAACAGTAATGTTCAGAAGAAAAGTGCCATGGAATTGGGGAACAAGTAAGGACTCATTCACCTTACAATTAGTAAAATATTCACAGAGATGAGCTGTAGTTTGAAGTCAAAAGTATTTGTTCTGGTTGCCTCATTGCTGTAATTACTATAAAAGCGAGAGCCAATGTAAAAAAAAATAAGATACTGCTGATAGAGAAAATAGTGTTAGATAATTTTGTAATTTATCGGGACAGGTGAAAAGTTTAATACAGTATTAAGAATATCTGTTAAACTGTAGGGTTAAAGCCAGCACATGCAGCTCTCTCTAAGACACTAAGACAATCTAAAAGTGAAGAAAAATAGTTTCATTGACCTTTAAAATGGCGTTTTTATATTCGGTGATGCAACGTTATTTAAACTGTTAGTCTCGTTACTTGTGATTGTTTCCCTCCTCAGATTAGAAGCAGTGCTGTATTTGCCAGTCCTGCTTAAATGCATTTTTAAACGTATGTTAATATTGTAAAGTAAAAATGTTGTGGGGGAGTTTGAGTTAAGATATATCATTTTGTGTTTTAAAGATTCAATGAGATTCATTCCATACTCTTTTCAAGATATGTTTCAAAGAAGATCAGTGATACCTTTTACCATTTTAACAGGTGCACATAAGTGGTGCGAAGGCATGCTCATTAACAGTGAAACAACGAACAGTAAAAACGGTCACTGAAAAGTCTAAGCAGTGGAGTTACATTGACTTTGTAAACTTAGTTGTGCTGCTAGATGCACTTGGGTGTAACATACAAGGATAATCAGTGTCTCAGGGAGCGCTCAGATATAACCTTAGATGCGCCCTGTGACGGTACTCAAGATTAATGAGTTAACTGAACTAGCCTTAGAACTTGTCTGAAAGCTAAGTGGTTTCCCTGGTGAGCCAGTAGGGGCTGTGGCTGCAATGTGCTTAGATCTACTTCTGTTTGCCACGTTTTGCATACTATCGACATTTGCTGTGGAGCCTGCTGAAACCATGCTCTTGTACTCACAAGCATACTTGTGTGCTTTTCTGTCATTTCATGGATCTGACAAATCTTAATGGCTTTACTCTATGTTAAATCAATGTCACAAAGCAAGATATTTCTCACAGCAGCACTATTAATACCATACATGAGCCTGTCCTTTACTAACTCATCTTTTAAATCACCAAACCAACACATTTTAGCCTTGTTTCTCAGGTCAGTTAAATACGCTGCAAAAGTCTCCCCTGGTTTCTGATCTCTCATGTAAAACAACTGCCTCTCTAATGTAATATTTGTCTGGGGGTTACACACCTCTCTCAACTTGCACTTCAAGCACTCAGGGTCTTCCCTTGATTCAGCCTGTACAACAATATGATGATTTTTCACCTTCGCTCTCATATACTGCTGGTGCATACACAAACAAATGCTCCTTTTCTATGGCCTTTGACACAGTTAGGTTTAGCAAAATTAATGCCGTGGTGCATGCTTCTTTATCTGAATAAGCTGCTTGTATAAAAATATCATACTCTAGTTCAAATATCCTCAGATTCTCTCCAATATTCTGATCAAATACAAGTGGTAAGGGCTTTTGAAATCCATCTACTATATTAACACATACCAGTGAAGGGTTTTGCAAATAAACATTAACACATACACATATGCCAATATTTTTAACTTTGGACTTCTGAAATTATGCTTTTGGGCTTTTTGAAATGATGCTATTGGGCATATTCTGTGAATCAACTATTTCAGGCACTGTAACACTCTTGTAATTATTGTATTGCAATAAATCATCTCTTATCAGTACAACAAACATATCAAACAACTGCTCGATGCAAGCCTCTGTGTAACTGGACTTTGTGAAATAAGTCTCTAGGGTATTGTAACACTCATGAAATTATTGTCTTGCTAAAGTAATTTATCAACATTTTAAGAAGCATTTCAAATAACTTCATGATGCAAATGAACTGGGCAAGAGAAGCTCAGAGTCAACAACATTTTGAAGTAATTGTACTTTGCGAATAAACTGTACACAGCATACTGAAATTTCCCCAAAATGGCGATACCTTGTTAGGCAACTCTTTACAGTGCAAAAAATGCTTTCTAATGGTGGCACTTTGTGAGTAGACACACCCAGCACAAGAAACTATTCAAAATGGCTATATTTTGACTGCACTTCACAAAATAGTTGCACTTTTCACACAAATAGCTTTTTGGAATACATACAGAGTAATAAGCACACACTGAAAGCACTTTTACACACTTTGAGATACTTTTAATAACTTTAGTTATGCCCTTAATCAGGGCTTTTTTTGAGATTGAAATACCCTACAACAGTAAAGCAGTATGGCAGGAATATGACAGATGACACAATCCTTTCTACTGCCTACTTTCTACTGCCTCTCAACTGTTAGCTGTCCTACTCAAAAGGGGTCAGGTGGCAACCACAGTGCATACCGGGACCTCTGATGCAAAGAAATGGATAGAGCAAGTCCACTTACTTTCGGAATTTAAACTTCCGACGTGTATCATAGGATTGTGGGCTGCGACAGTTGATGGGACTATGTAATCGTGACGTGGGCTGCTGATTAGCCCTGTCACTCTCACATTCTCTTTCCGTACTTTAGTTATGAGGAGAGAGTGAGAAGAGAGACAGGCTATGGTGTGTGTGATATCACATTTGTCTGTTTTTTGGGGCTGTTGAGAGGACAACACCAACCTGATGCTTTTTTTTTTCCTGGAATAATACTACTCTGTGAAACTTAAGGGCCGTAGCATTGACTTTTTTTTAATATGTTATAAGCTGGCAGAGTTTAACCAGATACTATGGAGGCAGCGTGTGTGTGTGTGTGTGTGTGTGTGTGTGTGTGGGGGGGCTGTTGATTTTCTTTTTGTTTAATGCACTGACTGGCAGCAGGGCAGGGTCAACGAACCATCAATGGAACCACTGTCAAGATGATTCATGTGGTTTGTCTGTGTGTTTTTTGGGGCTGTTGAGAGGCAGGGCCAACCAGATATTTTATTTGTCATGGCAGGATCAATCTACTCAATCTGTGAAACTTTTAAGGGCCATGGCGTTGACTATTTTTTATATGTTATATATAACCTGGCAGGGTTAACCAGATACTAGGGAGGCAATGTGTTTGGGGGACTGCTGTTTTTGTTTTTTTTAATACACTGGCAGGGTCAACAGAACCAGATGATTCCTGTGGTATGTGTGTTTTTTGGGGCTGTTGATTGGCAGGACCACCCAGATACTTTCTTTATTTATTTCCTTGCAGGGTCAATCAGATACTAGTACTGTGTGTGTTTAAGGGCCATTGTGTTACACTTTAGGAAGAGTGAGTTTGTCACTGTCACTGAGCAGGGGTCATGTTAAAGGTGGTAGTGTCAATACTGATGACTAAGGGGGAAGACAGAACCTGAAAGTGCCATTCGTGCTGAGTAGGATGCTTTTTGGTGCATGTTGACAACACCGCATGCAACTTTCCAACTAACATTAGCAGAGATGACATTCACAGCACCTTTGCTTTGTAGGCGTATGGCACTCTGTACCCCTTCTTATCAGGACAGAGCACTGTTTTACAGTGTAGAGTCCCTTGATCCATCCATGTGTAATCCACAGCTGTATTGATATAGCTTACCATGTGTGGGAGGAGATGAGGGGAGTCAGATGAGGCTGTCAGAGTTTTAGTCTACAGGATGGTTCATAGAACAGAAATAACAATAAATTTTAAGTAAATGAACTCTGAAGCATGTACAACTGTTTTTACTTCTGAGCTGGGCTAAGCATGATTTTTGTGGAAGCATTTATTCTCTAATGAAAATAGTCTGTCTGAAAACTCATTTCCATGAGGAACCAGAGTAATAAACAGCTAAATAGATGCTAATGGAAATCTCATAGAGCTGATTAAAGTGGTAGTCTGCAGCACTGACAGGGTAACCCTAACAAATTGTTTAGACTACAGCTTCCAACTGTTTTGGTTCTCACACTCTCACTTATGAAAGACTAAAATATTTGAACTTGTACAGTGTCTCATACAGAGATTTGAGATTACCTTATTTGGGTATTTAGGGCATTTAGAGGCACCCACCTCTGGAAATGTTTGGGGTTATCAAAAGTGTACTAATTGGTTGTCTGAGATAGTAGCTGATACACAAAATAGATCACCAATTTACATTAAAGCAAGCATTAATGAAGATATTTTTAAGAACAGCCTGAACAGTTATTATGGAAACAACTGTTTAGTATATTGGCAGGCTAGAAGGGCATTAATGCCCATGCTTGAAATATTTGTATGTATGCATTAATATTGTGCCCTCCATATAATGTAGTAACTTACATATTTCCTGTTTTTTCTGTGTCACAGCTTCTTCTTGTAACGTGACTGAGATGGCACCAAACATATAAGTTCTAATCTTGCATGTGTACAAGTGGGCCTTAAAATTAACATAACATTGTTCCAGACTTAATAATATATCATTCCTTGTTATAGTTTTTGCATTCCAGATAACAGCTGAAGGTAAGACAGTTGGCTGTCCTCAACATTTCAAGTAATCTGGTCCAATGGCAATGTTCCAGAAGTGTTCCTAACTAGACATTGGTCTGAAAGGGAAAATGGACAAATTAAGGCTTGCAAAACTTATTAAAAATGCAGTTTATATCAAGCATATAAATTCTTCTTTTTATAGGTTGCATGGTTATAACCTGGCAGGGTTAACCAGATACTAGGGAGACAATGTGTTTTGGGGGGACTGTTGATTTTCTTTTTTTAATACACTGGCAGGGTCAACCAGATTCCTGTGGTCTGTGTGTTTTGGGGGGCTGTTGATGACTGTCCTCGGTTCAGGTCTGGAATGTTTAATGTTTTGTGGTATCATCTATCACTAGTGGAAATTACATTATGCATTTAGATATCTACCCGTATTGTATTGTATTTGATTTATTTATTTCAGTTTGTTACTGGGGTAGAACACTGGTCTGTTGGGCCATTTTACAGATTTAGCCCAGGAAATTAAAATAAAGTACAGACTACAAAACTGGTATTACAGCATGACAGGAAAGTAACAGAGTCCATAAAACGTATAATATAAATTCATTCTGAAATGGTAAAGAGAGGGAAGGAGATGAGATTTTGTCATTAGTAATTTAGTAGAGAGGTAAAGAGATATCAGTATTAATAGGGAGAATAAAAGTATGCGAGAAATTAGTTGTGCCTATCAGCTAGCAGTATGTCAGTTTGGACATGATAGAAGGGTGGTAGGGCAGAAAGTTGAATATAAAGTGTTGTACATGCTTATTGCCTACCCCATTAAGATTTTTTATCAGAAGTTCAGAAGACTGTGTCACATTTTTTAAATCTGTGAAATGTAATTCTTTTGTTTTGGAGGGGGGGGTTGGCTGTAGTCTATAGATAATTTAATACAGCAGCATACAACTATAACATTATCTAGCTTATTTGGGGGGTGTCTGTAGCTCGTACATACAACTGTAACATTATCTAGCTTATTTCCTAAATTTTATCCTCAGTTTCTTTAGATTCTTCGGCAAAAGGGTGCTATTATGAATGTTCCGAGATCCAACTTTTAAAACAGATGTTTGGAATATTATAAATCATCAAAATAAATATAATTTATGTAAGCAGCTGTATAATGGTATTGAGAATAGACTGCCTAATGTTTACAGCTCCTGTACTGTGAAGGTCAGTACTTCTCATATGTTTACAGCTCCTGTACTGTGAAGGTCAGTACTTCTCATATGTTTACAGCTCCTGTACTGTGAAGGTCAGTACTTCTCATATGTTTACAGCTCCTGTACTGTGAAGGTCAGTACTTCTCATATGTTTACAGCTCCTGTATTGTGAAGGTCAGTACTTCTCATTCTGCATGTACAGCAATGTTACTGATTAGACTGCATTTGACAACAGCGTGGGTCAGGACTCGTATCTCTCAACCAGTACAGTTTTGGTAGAGCACTGATTACATTTAATAGCTTCTTCATTGTCAAAACAGTTTATTGTCCTCTTGTCTTGAAGTCAGGAATATACTTCAGTGAATCACTGTGAATTCTACTCAGATGTATTTACACTCTGCTAAATATTAGACCATTTACCCTTTAGTGATGGCTAAAATTACTACTTTTCTGGGACAGGACGCCTTATAAAAAAAACAAGACTGAGGGAGGATGATCCAAATCTCACAGTTTGTAGTGACACTATTAGGATGGTGTCTACACTGTCTATGCCAAATGTCATTTGTATTTCAAGCAGTAATGTTGCAGATGAGCCATATGGTTCTATGGAGGTAGAATCCTTACAAAGTATTGCTTCTGCTTCATGTCCTAATGTTATTCATGAGGCTGCTCGTGACACAAACTGGCTGATTGCTGGACTTTGGACCAGAAAAATGATTTGCAATAAGAAACTTGGATGTAAAACGTGCCGTAGTGTGGAGGGTCTTGGCGTAGGGACTAAGAAGGGTCTCAAAATTACAAAGGAATGGACCAATGACTTGATAATTTCCTTTGGTAAAAGTTGACAGCAATAGTTAACATCCCTGCAAAAAAAAATATTCAACCACAAGGAATCTGTGAATCACAAAGCTACCACAAAGCTTCTTGAAGAAGCAGACAAACAGATTCTGGAGCAGATGGTTTTGAAGGCCCAGGCAAAAGAAAAAACTGTCACAATGAACATTTTTCGTACTGCCTATAAAGTGGTGAAAGAAAACCAAAGCTTTCATAATTTTGAGTCTGAAATAGATTTTTGATATGGGATGCATTCTTCATTCTAATAATGCATGCATCAACATTGTTAATCACATAAGCAATGAAATGAGAAAAATTCTTGCAAAACAGATTGTCACATCCAGTAGCAAAATATCATTAATTATTGATGTGTCAACAATGTTGAGCAACAAATCAATGCTCATTGTTTGTGTTTGTACCTGTCTTGCTGAAAGCAGAATGAACTCAGCAGTAAATTTATTTTTGGACTCAACTGAATTGCAAAACACAACATCGGAAGGGATTTTTAATTCTTTGCTTGAGTGCCTTAAATCTCATGGTTTAACAGAGGATTAGCCAGAAAATAGAACCTGATCTCTCCACGATGTGTCCGGATAACCAAATAGTATGCAGCCAATAAACCAGTAAACGTAGCAGCTGTACAATAAAATAAACTTTTATTTCAGAAAACGAGTGGGTAAATGATAAGCGCTTTCGCGTGGAAACAACCACGCTTCCTCAGATAACAATTACTCCCACAAACAGAGTTTAAATAGTATAACAGTTAATGCAAAGCTTAATCTAATTAATCACTACAATTAGCAATTAATGGGGAAATTTTAAAACGATATTCAAGTTGCTCTTTCTCTAGCAAAATCTGGTAAGCATATGCATTCTTTGTAGGTACATCATCTACAAAGCTATAACCACTGTGCGCCAACATAATCATATTCACTGGAAGATTAAATTGTAGAAGTGTATTCATATAAATATAAGCATAAATATGTATAGTTAAAAAAGTTTTTCAGATACCCGATGAGAAAATATATAATAAAAATAACGCCATAAAATTTGTCTCATGACACACAACGTTAAGCGCTTACTTAGCGTACCAAGTTTCTCAGTTGAGCAACAGAGTCTTTAGAACAACAATGTTAAAATAATGTATGGTATTTAATATTAACAAAAATTTTCGGTCCGAAAATGTATAAAGTGTGAATAACTCAGTCATCATCAGTTTCAATGAATATCACTAAAAAGGAAGAGACGACTATGTTTACTGAACCTTAGTTCAAACAATCAGACTTTCTGTGATAAGTGCAATAATTACTAAGAACTCTGAAAGATGTATATATGAAAGGCAATCAAAACTAGTAACAAATAATTAGAATTAATGATTAAGTTCTACAAGAAATGTTTGATATAAATTATATAATGTATATAGTGAAAAATAATTATATACATTATTAGCTAAAATTAGAATAACTCTAAATGTTCAGATTAGAACAATCAAAAATTAGGGAATAAATACCGACTATTAGGGTGGTATTTATAAAAATCTATAACCTATTCAACCATTAAATGAGTTATAAATAGTCTATAAAAAAGTTTTGTAATAACGACTGCATTTAAATTTATGGTTACGTGAAAAAGAATAAGAAGAATAAAGTATAAATTTGATCAACTATTAAATAGATAACAGATAATCTCTGAGAAGATTTTTAAATAAATTTAGAGCATCCTAGAGGGTTGAATCTAATTAAAAATATATATAAAAAAATGTTTTCAAAACTTTTTTAAAACCTTTTTAAAAAAATTTTTTATATAAATAAGCTGTTTACTATATATAACAATTTCAAGCTCACTAAGTTAAAACTGGAATATGCTGCAACTAAAATAAAGCTTAAAAGAGTATACCAATAAACCATCAAATGTAAGAGTTAGCTAAGTACATGGTTGAGTTATATTGTTACAATATCAATACATAAGTGAAAGTGTACTAAAACCCATTGAATATAAAAAAGTATATTACAGACTTATACTCAAAAAACACATAAACAAGTAATTATACTAAGCTATAAACAGGAGATAACTATGAAGAAATCTTAATTAAATCTCATTAGTGCTTCCTATTATTTAAGATAGGTTTGATGGATACAGAGGTATTTAAACCTGGGTAATTATGAGCATTACATTTTAAAATCCATCTCAATTCAGCTAGTGCCAAATTGTTAATGTCATCTCCTCCCCTGGGATTTAAAACTAATACTTCTAGCACTCTAAATAGGAATATGTGGTCTTTTTGCTTTGCTATATGTTGGGCTAAAGCATTAGTGTCTGAGCCTTTCCTAATTTCATACAGGTGGTCATAGACTCGGTCAGCTAACTTCCTTTTGGTGAGACCAATATAGAAAGCAGTGCACTTAGTGCAGGTAGCTAGGTACACTAAATTCTTAGTTGAACAAGTAGCTGGAGTATTAAAATAAAAGGTGAAATTCAAAGTGGGATGAGTAAAACATAAATCAGAACAGATGTAATTACATCTGTTACAATTACCACAGGGGACAGTTCCTAAATTTACAGTAGCGTTTTTAAAGCCTGGAAAATGATCTTTGCATAAAATCTGCTTCAGGTTTGAACAATTTTTATAAAGGAAAATGGGGTAGCTCCCTACTAGGTTAGTTACTGAGGTATCAGTCATCAGTATATTCCAATTCTTACGTATAGTGCGTTCTATACATTTTACGTCACTTGTATATTTGGTGATGTAAGGGATTTTCATTAAACTGTTAGTTAATTTAGGTTTAGATAAAGTAACCTTCTTGAACACTTGAGGAGTAGCTACTGAGGGATATAAGACCTCATCTTTAATAGATTTGATTAAATCACTATTATAGCCTCTGTTCAGAAAAAGTGTTTCTAATTTATTAGTTTCCAACTCTAACATTTCACTATTCTGACATAACCTAGTTAACCTGATAAATTGACTCTTAATGATCCCAGGAAACGTATGCCTGGGATGCATGCTATTATATTGAAGTAATGTGTTAGTCCAGGTCGGCTTCCTAAATAAAGACGATGTAACTTTGCCTTGTTCATCAAGTGTGAGTGAGACATCAAGAAAATGAACACATTTATTAGAAGCTTCCATTGTAAATTTTAGATAAGTAGTAGTAGATTCTAAGTAGTCCAAAAATTGTTTGAAATCCCCTAAGGTACCTTGCCATATTAAAAGGACATCATCTACAAAACGCTTGTAGAATTTAATTTTTTCAAACATAGGACTACTAAATAGAAACTCCTTTTCCCAGTTTAGGACCACCAAATTTGCATACGTGTTTGCACAGGGGGTGCCCATGGCCACCCCCCATGTCTGCAAATATGTTTTACCATCAAACATAAAAAGGTTATTGTTAAGTACCAAGTCTAGTAATTGGCAGATCAAAATTATCTTATCTCCAGAAAATGCAGTATCCCTGACTAACAAATCTCTAATAGCTTCCAGTCCCATATCATTGGGAATGGAAGTAAATAAATTTTTTACATCAAGTGTTATTAAAATATATTCATTATTTCTAACATCAAGAGTCAGGTCAGTAATATTTTCCAAAAGTTGGTAGGTATCTTTCAGGATAGATGGGACTGCATTTACTACAGGTCTAAGAAATTTTTCAATAACAGTAGATATTGTTGCAGTAACCCAATTACCACCTGAAACTATAGGTCTAAGGGGTAAGGGTTTAATATCTTTGTGAATCTTTGGTAGTCCCTTTATCATAGGGGTAATTGGAAATTCTATAAATAGATAACTATATAGTTCAGGAGAGATCTGCCTGCACATAAGCAAGTCATGTAAAGTCTCATGCACACCTATGACTATACCGTCAACTTCTTTCTATGAAATTATTTTATATGTGTCTAAATCTGACAACATATTTACCATTAGTGAAACATAATCTGTAGTATTCATTATGATAGTCCCACCACCTTTATCTGCAGGTCTAAAGGTTATGTCAGTGAGTTTTTTCAGTTTTTTGAGGGATTTCATTTCATTTGATGTTAGGTTTATATAAGCTATCCTCTTTTTATGGTTAGAGAATAGGTGGTAGAAATCCTTCTCGCAAGTTTTTAGGAAACATTCTAAATTAAATGACAAAGGAGGTGAAAAATTACTTTTACATTTTAAAGACATAGGGTCAGTATCTGCGATCCTACCATCTGATTTAACAGACATACTTTTAAAGAACAATTTCAGAGCAACGCTTCTACAAAAGATACGCAAATCACATAAAACGTCAGTTAAGTTACTGCATTGTGCAGGAATAAAGTTTAGGCCTTTGTTGATTAAACTAGCATCAGATGAGTCCAAATCGTAAGAAGACAGATTAACAAATAAATCAGTCACATTTTCTGTCTTTTTGTTGTTCCGTACCTCTCTTCGGATATCTTCCGTTTCCTCGGTCCTCTGCTTTGCGAGCGTCCTCTCCCTTGGAATTGCTGTTTTATCGGGTATGGTAAAAAACGATTCACCTCTTGAGCTGTTTTGGATCTCGCTCCTAGCTGAATACCATTAGGCGTGCTAACAAACGCCAGCTGGTTAGGGGGTGGTGTAGCAGAAGGTACCGTTGGTCTCAGAACATCATTCTCAGCAGTATTAGATACAATTGTTTCTGCTGTAAACGGAGAGGGCAAAACAGAGTTCTCAACGGTCATGACAGGTGTAACATGATGAGTGACATCATCTATTGTATGCGTAGGAGGTGTCGGCTTCTGTTCACGAGCTTGCGTTATATTGTGTCTTGGCCAAACAAAGATTTGACCAGTTTGAAAATCATTAAAGTCTCTTTGCAGCTTTTTAAGCTTAGTCTGCTTTAGTTTGTCACTAAAAGAGCTGACTTGTGAAAATATAGTCTGTAGTCTGTTCTTAGCATAGTCAGATTTAAACCGTTCACACAAGCTTTTATAAACAGAATCTATTTCACTGCGTAACTTAAATTCAAGTGGCAAGAAATATTCATTCAGTAAAGTCATGTATCTGAAGCCTTGTTCTATATTTAGGTCTTGCCACTTTTTTAAAAGGATCGGATGATTGTCTCCATAGGAAGGCATACAAAAAACTCGCATGCCTCTAGGAACAATGCGGTAATGTAAAGAGGCTTCAAGGTGCTGCCTCTGCCAGGCGTACCTTTGCAATAGATATAGTTTATCCTCAAAGTCTTTGACAGTCTTATTAAAGTCAACAATATTTTCTTCCAGTATAGTGGTTACTAAATCATTAGAAGACCCACCTAGTTCCAGAGCCAATAAAGGGTTTGAAACACAATGTAACAATCCATTAGGAATACTTAGGCTGTCCCTCGACTCCGGTCTGTATTCAAGTTCCACATCAGGAGAATCTATCGTGTAGAGCAGTTACCACACAAAAATAAGCGTTCAAAAAAACCAAGAGGTAACTGCAGCTTTAGGAGATCAGGAAACACAAAACAGCAATCCAATAGCCAGAAAATAGAACCTGATCTCTCCACGATGTGTCCAGATAACCAAATAGTATGCAGCCAATAAACCAGTAAACGTAGCAGCTGTACAATAAAATAAACTTTTATTTCAGAAAACGAGTGGGTAAATGATAAGCGCTTTCGCGTGGAAACAACCACGCTTCCTCAGATAACAATTACTCCCACAAACAGAGTTTAAATAGTATAACAGTTAATGCAAAGCTTAATCTAATTAATCACTACAATTAGCAATTAACGGGGAAATTTTAAAACGATATTCAAGTTGCTCTTGCTCTAGCAAAATCTGGTAAGCATATGCATTCTTTGTAGGTACATCATCTACAAAGCTATAACCACTGTGCGCCAACATAATCATATTCACTGAAAGATTAAATTGTAGAAGTGTATTCATATAAATATAAGCATAAATATGTATAGTTAAAAAAGTTTTTCAGATACCCGATGAGAAAATATATAATAAAAATAACGCCATAAAATTTGTCTCATGACACACAACGTTAAGCACTTACTTAGCGTACCAAGTTTCTCAGTTGAGCAACAGAGTCTTTAGAACAACAATGTTAAAATAATGTATGGTATTTAATATTAACAAAAATTTTCGGTCCGAAAATGTATAAAGTGTGAATAACTCAGTCATCATCAGTTTCAATGAATATCACTAAAAAGGAAGAGACGACTATGTTTACTGGACCTTAGTTCAAACAATCAGACTTTCTGTGATAAGTGCAATAATTACTATGAACTCTGAAAGATGTATATATGAAAGGCAATCAAAACTAGTAACAAATAATTAGAATCAGCAGTAAATTTATTTTTGGACTCAACTGAATTGCAAAATACAACATCGGAAGGGATTTTTAATTCTTTGCTTGAGTGCCTTAAATCCCATGGTTTAACAGAGGATTACTTGAAATGTAATTTGATTTGTGTTGCATCTGATGGTGCAGCCATTATGCTAGGATGTAAAAGTGGTATTAAGAAGCTAATGACAGACAAGTTTCCATCAGTTATCTTTTGGCGCTGTATGAATCACAGATTGAAACTTTCTGTTGGGGATGTAATCAAACAAGTTTCAGGCATTAACAGATTTAAGGAGTTCCTTGATAAGGTGCTATACCATTCCTCACCAAAAAATAACAGAGAATTACAGATGTGTTCAAAAGAGCTGGACACTCAGATGCTAAAATTTGGTCAAATTTTAAGCACACAATGGGTGGCATCAAGTTACCATATCATGTCTGCAGTTTGGGAAAAGTACAAAGTTCTGGTCAAAAATTTTGAGGAAGCCAAACAATGTCCATCATGTGATCACATGGAGCAGTCTATGTATGAGGGTTTGCAAAGAAAAATCACGTCAGCAGAGTTTGTGCTAGATCTTGGCCAAATGTGCAACGCCCTTCAAGAAATGTCAGAATGAAGCTTGGGATTGCAAGATCGCAACATCAATTTGTACAAAGCAAATGAAAAGATACAATTGCTCGTTCAAGTTTTCAAAGAAAGGCAAGCAAATCCAGGTCACTATTATGAGATGGCTGCAATGGCTGAGCAAAATGTCCAGTTCAGCGGCATGTTGCTTCACAGCAAGCATTGCAAAAATGATCCTCCAATTGATCCAACTGTGTTTTACACAAAACTTCATGAATCAATGTCTAGAAGGCAACTTGGCTGTGACAATGACACATTTGCACAACAGACATGCATATTTGATCAAAAGCAATGGCCCAAGGATGTACATAACCATTTAACCTTTGGTGAAAAGGAAATTAGGGGCATCTGTAGAAAACTGCAGTTATCAGAAAGAGATGCAATTTATGGATTCCATCAGTACCTCATTGAAAAACAGTCCAGCCACAAGAACAGTAAAACCACACAATTTTATTGACTTGCCAAAGGTAGTATACAAAGTTAAGCGCTTTCTTCCCTCAATGAATAGGGACTTCCTCAGAACACAATAACGTATACACATATAATTAAAAAACCCAGCCTTAAATAATGCTCCCTTAACTAGGGACCAATTAAATGTTTGAGAATTTAAAAAATTTAAAGAAATATGCCACATTTAAAATCCATGAGTGGACTATATGCACTGCTAAAACACAAAAATATAAAAATATTACATATGAAAAAGAATTACACCATTGTTACCCAAAGGTAACACATGTTTTGATCCAAGCACCCATCTAAAAAATCAATAATAAATTCCAATAAATTATACTATGTAAACATTAATTTATACAAAATACAATTATAATCTTAAAGACAATGAGTTTAAATGCCTAACACCTAATATGAAAGGAATTCATATATATATAATATAATATGTATTCAAGAATGGGGACATAAATGGTGTAAATAGTAAGGGAATATTTGAAAAAACAATTTTATGTCCAATGTCTCAACCTAATATATGTCTCAATTTAAAATGCTAGAAATACTAATAGCCTCATTTAAACCAGGGCAATTGGCAGCATCATCTACCTTTGGCAAGTCAATAAAATTGTGTGGTTTTACTGTTCTTGTGGCTGGCTTCCATTCCTGGTTAATTGTTCTGCAGTTTGGATTCAGTTTTGTGGAGGTGTTTATTACAGAGATGGAGGGTGTTGGCACTACGAACAGTGATATTTTCGATTTATTGCAGCAAATACAACAATTGGCTGCACATACTGTACAAATTCAGACCCTAATGGAGAAACAAGGGAATAATAATGTGTTTGGTAGCCTCGGCTACCCTTTAACCTAGACAACACCGGTTGCCAATGGCTCTAATGGGGCTGAAAGACAGCAAGCTAACTCACCGAGTGAAAGGTCCGTTAGCACTGAAGAGTCGAATGGTGTTTTGAAGGGGCCTTCTAAATGGAAGGACAATAGCTTTACTTTTAGTGGAGAAAAAAGATCAGGGAATGGTGTTCCAGTTGAAAGTTCCTCTATCAGGGACAAAAATCAAGGTATTTCAGAAAAATTTGCTAGTGTATAAAAAGGTACAATTGGAGATTTCCTATTTACAAAAAAACATTGAAATGGAAATGGTCCCTCGTGGGTTAAGACTTTGGAAGTATCCCAACGGGGCCAATGGGAATGTAGAGTTATTAAATGAGTTACATTGTTTATTTGATAATACTGGATTACAAATGATGAGACTTATGGTTAAATATAACATTCAGGCAGCGGAAAAGGCAATGAAAGAATTGGACGAGTTGAATCAATTTATTATTAATGACACATAATTCATTGGGAACCAAACTTTATTTAATAATGCCTTTTCAAATGTGACTTCAGCTTGTGATACTATTTTTGCACATAAAAATAATAAAATTAAAAGAGATGTGAACGAGTATGCGAGTAAAAGGGTGTATCCACTGTCAGCAGGAAGTATTAATATTAATGAGGACAAGCCTAATCAGGGAGCAGATTCAGACGAACGAGTGACGTACAATGGGGGTGGCCATAAAGACAATAGGCACCACTCGCAGTCCCTTTCAAATGAAGGAAAAGTTAGGCGGTCTGAAAGACTGAGAGGAAAGGAGCAGCAGCAGCCGTGTTTTTTACCGAGAAGTCAGTGGGACTATGGCAAGCAGAGGGCATGACCGAAAACCACCAACAACAACAAGATGAGCAGGAGCTGACAGCAGATGAATTAATGGACTTGGCCTTGGAATTATTGAATTCCATAAGTACTGTATTCGTTAAAGACAGTGGGTTTGCTCCTACCATTGACTTTTCCCTATCTAATGAATGTGCACATTTTTGTGGAGATGTGACTGATGTAAGGGAGGTGAATTTGGGTCCTTCTACAACTTTTAGTGACTTTAATGTCGATAAATTTAAAAGTTTGAATACTTATAATGTTGACAGTGGTGACGACTTTGAAAATACAATTGTAGTTGTTAATAGTGTTCTTGATAAGCAAAGGGCAAATCCAGTAGAAGTGGTTAAGATTATGGAACCTGTAGTTATATATAACACATTTAATGACTTCAAAGTATATAATTATTCCACAAAATATATTGACATTGAGCACGCAAATGTTTTAGCTAAGGGTTTTACATTTATGCCCTTTAGAAGGGCAAAGGTGGACAGTACACTGATTGATTTAAAAAGTTATACTAGGAAACTTAATTTTAAGGTTTGGTTTAATTCACAAGATGGTAGGACGAAAAAGGATGAATGTCTTAGAAGACCTGGTAGGTTTAACCCACCATTAACTAATATTATTAGGTTATTTGAAAACAAATGCGAAAAAGAAATAAAGAAAGTTTTAGTTACTAGGTCTGAGCAGTTTCCAACAAATATGACTTCTGGTGAGGAGGGTTTGCTTTTTGATATGGCACATAATAGTGAGATCCGTTTGATGAAACCAGATAAAGGTAACGACATAGTTATCATGGACAAGTCTGACTACTTAAATGGGATTAATAGTCTATTACTGGATGGCACTTATGTTGAAAGTTCCCTTAATGAGATACATGTTATGCATGAGAAAATTGATCTTTTAATTGACGACATGGTTTACCAGGGTCAAATAAATGAGGAGGAGCATGCATACATGGTTAATAAATTTCCAATGGTACCCAACATATTTGCTATTCCCAAAATCCACAAGGGGCTTAGGAATCCACAATTTTGGCCCATAGTGGTTGGCAAAAGTTCAAAAACCTGTTTTACCAGTAAATTTTTAGACCAGAAATTACAGGTTGGTTTAAAAACATTTTCTTAAATATGTAAGGATTCTTGGAAATTCCTTGATAAAGTGGGTAGAATTACATTTGATGAAAATACCATATTGGTTACTATAGACATTGTAAGTCTTTTTACGGTGATATCGCACAACGAGGGGTTGTCTTGGCTAGAAACCCAGTTATTCAATACTGGTTTATACGACCGGGACATTATAAATGTATGCGTCACACTCATGGAGGTAGTGCTTGCAAATAATTATTTATGTTTGAGGGTCAGTATTATAGACAAAGAATGGGGGTAGCCATGGGTGCAGCATGTGCCCCCGTCTTCGCTAATTATATTATGTCATACTGGGAGCAACAATTTGTGCTTCAGAGTATATTTAAATGGAACATTATTTTTTATACAAGATTCTGGGACGATTTGTTTATTTTATGGAAAGGCACGGAGGTGGACCTTGAACATTTTTATGCCTATATAAATGAAACAGTTAATTTTTTGAAATTTACACAACAACATAGTAGGAAAAGTATTGTATATTTGGATGTTGAGTAATTTATCACTGAAAGGAATGTTATAGAATCAAGAATTCATTGAAAGCAAACCTTCTCTAACTCATATTTAGAGTTTACAAGCGCACATCCATTATTCCAGAAAAACTCTATAGTAAAAGGACAATTGGTTAGAGCAGCCCGGATGATCAGTTCCGATGTTAATTTTAATGAAGAAGTAAGGACTGTTTTGAATATGTTCAAAGTAAGGGGATATCCAGAGGCCTTGCTAAAGGAGATTGGTCAGGAAGTTTTGGAAAAATGAAAAAAGGGCTATTATAAACCAGTTTTGTTTTTTGGAAAGGATGGCAACACTGCTGTGACTCAAAAAATGGAATCTATAAGTAGTTTAGGTTTTGTTATTTGTTTTAACCAAGATGTGCAAAAGATAGTTGATATTATTTACAATAATTGAGATATTTTGCAATTTGATGTGAACATAGTCCAAAAAGTGGGCAATGGGCCAAAAATAGTCTATAAAAGGGATAGGTCCTTTAAAGACATTTTTGAAGGGACAAAGATAGACAGTACTTTCAGTTCAAACAGAGCAAAAGGGAATTTTAAATGTCAACATTGTAATTTTTGTCCACACATCTTGGAGACTGGGGATAAATTTGTGTTAAATGGAAGGACTCTTAGGATTCATGGACGTTATAATTGTGGCACCTCTAATGTGGTTTATCTGGCCAAGTGCTTAATGTGTCCTGCTTTTTATGTGGGAAAATGGTTAGACCATTCAAGAATAGGATAGGAGAACACCTATCCGACATTAAACACCACAGGTTAACTAATGCATTGGCCAGACATAATCAGCAAATGGGTGACCACATCTTTCAATTTTTAGTGATACAGCATTCAACTAAAGACCCACAGTGGAGAGTTTTATATATCCATTTGGATATGTGTGAATTAAGATGGCAGCTCAGACTTGATGCTGCCAATTGCCCTGGTTTAAATGAGGCTATTAGTATTTCTAGCGTTTTAAATTGAGACATATATTAGGTTGAGACATTGGGCATAAAATTGTTTTTTCAAATATTCCCTTACTATTTACAGAATTTATGTCCCCATTCATGAATACATATTATATTATATTATATTATATTATATTATATTATATTATATTATATTATATTATATTATATTTATGAATTCCTTTCATATTAGATGTTAGGCATTTAAACTCATTGTCTATAAGATTATAATTGTATTTTGTATAAATTAATGTTTACATAGCATAATTTATTGGAATTTATTATTGATTTTTTTAGATGGGTGCTTGATTCAAAATATGGGTTACCATTAGGTAACAATGGTGTAATTCTTTTTCATATGTAATATTTTTATATTTTTCTGTTTTAGCAGCGCATGTAGTCCACTCATGGATTTTAAATGTGGCATATTTCTTTAAATTTTTAAAATTCTCAAACATTTAATTGGTACCTAGTTAAGGGAGCATTATTTAAGGCTGATTTTTTAAATTATATGTGTATACATTATTGTGTTCTATGGAAGTTCCTATTCATTGAGGGAAGAAAGCGCTTAACTTTGTATACTACCTTTGGCAAGTCAATAAAAGTGTGTGGTTTTGCTGTTCTTGTGGCTGGCTTCCATTCCTGCTTAATTGTTAAGGATGAAACAAATGCCTGTTTTAGCCAAGTGTAGATTAATCACATACATCTAAAGTTCTACAACCTGAACATAGGGGGCCATGGAGGGTATGTGATCCAGAAAGTTTGGAAATACTGACATGGATGAAGCTAGTGGACAGATCCAGGTTGTGGCTAGGGTTACCACCTGTCCTTCTTTGAGCAGCTGTGTCCTGCAAAAAAATAAATAAATAAATAAAAATAAAAAATGGCAAATAACCTGAGATTTTAGGACAAAAATGTTTTCTTTGACAGTAACATAGAACAGCTATTTTGTATCTGAAACTCCTAAATGTTATAAGAAATATAATAAGCAACTCAAATGCTACAAGAATAAGCTTTTATTTTGGCAAAAAAGGTAAATTATGTCTTTCCACTGGGTATGGGCATATTTTGTCCTGCAAAATATCATGTTTCTATGAAAAATATCCCAATTTGAACATCTAAATAAGTGGCAACCCTAGTTGTGGCTATTAGTAATACTGTAATTTTTGGATGAAATGTCAAAGTGCTAGCTTTGTATACCAAGTAAACTTCACATCTCCATGTGAGGATGTGTTAAATCACAGGAAGAGTATTGATTGCAGGGAGCAAAGGCAGACAATCTGTGTGGCAATACCTCCAGCTTAGATGCAGTATCCATGGAAAAACTCCTGCATCACCTCATTGGTAATTTATCTTTGGATAATAAAATAGACCCCCCACACAGTGTTTTGTAATGAATGAAACCCCCAGCCTCTTTCTGTGTGCTGTAAACTTCTTTTTTGACACTATGCAGATAAACAGGGAAAGGAACCTTGCCTTATGGATTGCTGTGAATATAATATGAGCAAACACAGTCCAGTAGGAATCAGCCATTACATTATTGACACCCTTTACCATTTATTTCATAGGCTGTTTTCACACAGTACAAAAATATCTATACATTGGACCAGTCCCCATTGAGACTTGGGGAAACAAACTGCTTTCCCAGACAGATGTTGAAAATGCTCTATAAAAAGAAATGGATCTTGTACTTCTGGTGTAGGATTGTCCAAAGGTTATGTATATGTGGGTCAGTGTTAAGGGATGTGCTGAAGAGGTGCTTAGAGCTGCCTTTCACAGTCTGGGATTAGCTTCTGACTGCTTGGGAAGATGGCTTGTTAAGTCTCAAGGACGAAGGCATAAAGATAATATTAAGTTTGCTTATTGTCTTGGTCATAAAAATCACTTCTGGAGTTTGGAAAAGCAAACCCCAAGACCCTATCAAACTTTTTCATACTTATAAACATAGGCTTCAGACTAGATTGTAACTTTATTACAATGTGAAGAATTCACTATTTATCAGGATATATTTTTTAATTGTTGGAGTCAATTTGTATAACGTTTATATGTCTGTTTTGCTGAGTAATTTTGGGTCTCAGCTGTCTTGATTTGTGTCATTATTATTTCTGTTTTATTCTTCTCCTGGTCAGTCAATAAAGTTGTGGTTAAAAATATTTCATTAGAGTGATACACTTGTTAGCTCTCATTTAAAAAAAGCATTGGTTATGGTTTCACCATGCATGAAGTTATTTATAGCATCTATTTAGACATGTAATGGATAACATGAATCGCTAGTCTGTGCCTTCTTACTCTTTTTTAAATAGGCAAAGGGAAAGAAATATACTGCCCCTATTTATTAACAAAATTGTGAAGCAACTTTAGAACACAGAAGGATAGCAGAGTATAATGAGTACAGAAGTTGAAGCGCAATGTATTCCTTTCAAAATGAATAAACTTTAATATATAAATTCCATCAAGTTGCTAGGTAAGTGTTGAAAGTACAAGCAAAATCCATCCTGGCAAGTTCATAAAGATTGAAGCTGCATAAATGCATTTTGAGCACTATGTTTAGTGCATCACCTTCAGTTCATTGACAAGAATTGTGGTAATAACAAGCGGAGTACAAATAAATGGTATGATCTTTGAACAGTATACTAGGTTGCATAGTATACCACTGTGAATGCGGTCATAACCCATTGTATGGGAGCATCTTATTACTTTGGGGCCTTGGCGAATGACGCACTCTGGTGCCACAGATTAAGCCAGTATATGACTTGACAGCACAGCACAGCTGGGAATACCTACTGTGTAATGTGTACTCATGCCTCACATACCTTACTCAGTTGTTTCCTTCTCTACTGTTATGGCAGACAGCATTTCATAAAAATATTCCACTCATTAACCATTACAGCAGAGCTTGGGTCATTACCATAATATGACAATGAAAAGATCTAATAATGTGAGAGTCTCTATTTGTGGGAAGATGCCGGTGACACTGGGATAGATGGTGAGTGCTTGTTTGAAAGTAGGTTTGTATTCAGCACAAGAAACACCATTGCTGCTAGGGGGTTTCTTACCAAGCAAAGTTCTTTTTTTATAGGCTCATAGATGTATGCTAGGCTAACTACCACTACATTCCTTATAAGCCTAGCCATGCAACCCAAATGTGACCCACAAATTTGATTTATATAGATGGTGATTTACTGACTGTTTTTGTCCATCAGAGACATAGCAGCCAGACAAGGGATGAATTTATGACTACTCATTCACAAGTCCAAATTGCACTTAGGGATAGGGAGGAACCCTGCTTCACATGGATGGGGAGCCTGTTCCAGAGAATGGGAATTCTGTGAGAAACATCAATGTCTCTCCAACAGATACCTATCAAATAATCAAATGGACAAATTGTCGAACTTAATTTGGTCAAACCCATATCGCTGATAATTCAGTATGTCGAAACAAACTCAAAACAAAGACAACACCTGCAAACACCACAAGAACTTTTTTTGCAGGGGGCAAGCATACGTGCACCACCCCCACCCCCTACTAATTATATATACCCACTCTGAGATTGCACTTCATTAAGGAAAAGGGCAAATTTCCTGATGCCTACTGTAGCGGGATCTCAGTCAGAACAATTTGACGGACTGAATTGTCGATGATATGGGTTCAACCGGGTCAGTATTATTTTAGCAAACGCAATGAACTGCAAATGCTGTTTAGTTGAACATCATTACGCGACACGGCAAAATACCAAAAGCACGGAACAGCGATTTTTTTCCTAGGGAAAAAATTGCTGTGCCGTTTTCAGGACTTTGCCATTTCCTCCACTGTGGTGCAATCTCGGAGATGGTATATTTAAGTAGGGGGGTGGGGGTAAAGCCACCCACTTTATTTTGTGTTTTGATTTTTTTTTTATTTATTTTTTATTTATTTATTTTTTTTTTGTTACAGATCAGTGATTTTTTTTTTCCCTGGGGGAAAAAAACACTGATCCATGTGTTTGAAATTTTGGGATTTCGGGAATTGTGGGTCGATTATATAGCATTCGCAATTCAGTGCATTCGCTTATATAATATCGACCTGGTTCTACCATATGACATTCAACAACTTGTCTGTTCGATTATTTGGTAGGAATCCCTCTCCATGTCATATTTATGTTGCAAGCAAAAGTTAGGTCTTTTAATTTAGTAGTTCTAGTTCTGTTTGTTTTGTAGATGTATAAAATTTAGGCTCTTCAAAACAGAGTCAGGGATGCCCTATATGCAAGGCAAAGATCACCTCTCAGAAGTCTGTATGATACCAATTAAAGAGACACGGCTTTGAGACGATCAGCGTAGGACATTGTGTTTATGTCTTCTATTCTTTTTTTAAAGAACTTTTGTGGACATTCCAGTTGCTACATATGTCTGGTCAGTTACATACCAAAAGAGGTATTATACTCTATGATGGGTCTGATGAGAGCTAAGCAAAGTGGTGGGATGACCTCTCTGGACCTAGATGCCATGTTCCTGCTTATAAGTTGAGCAACATAAAAGGATTTTCTTACTACCTTAGACACATGTTGGTTGAAGGCTAGGTTACTATCTATGTGAGTTCTCAGATCCCTGACTAGTGAATCAACTTTTTTCTGTGTTTCTTTTTGATGATGTAGTTACCCAGTGTGGTATACTTCCCAAGGTACTATAATGCATTTCATAATGATTTTTAATCCACAGCTTTGGTCCTAAGCATTTGTCTGTATTAGAGCTTCCTGAAGGGTGTTCTCATCTGGGGAGATTCAGTGGCTGTTCCCAGTTTGCAATCATCTGCAAACTTGGTCAGCCAAAGCCCTTTGACCCTGGTTTTGACATCCAAGAAGTAGATGCCAAAGAGGAGTGTACCCAGCACAGAGTTCTGGGAGACTCCACTGGTGACCAGCCTCTTTGTGGAGGTGACCTCACTGATTCTAACCTCAGTAAGCCAACTAGTTAGCATGTTATAAATGGGTTTATGCTTAGTTCTGTAAGTTTACTGATAATGCCTGCATTGGGTATTGTATCAAATGCTTTAGCCAGATTTAGGGAAGTAGTATGCACTGTTTTCTCCTCATACATTGTCTTGGTGGTCTTTTGAAAAAAGTCCACCAGATTCAGTAAGCATGATCTTCCTTTGCTAAAGGCAAACTGAGATGGATCCAGTGTCTGGAGGTCATCTATATCTTTGTTGGCAATTTCCATGATAATTCATTCCATGGCTTTGAAAATAAGACTAGTCAGACTAATGGGTCTATAGTTTCCATTATCAGTTGAAGGTTGTCCCTTATGAAAGGGGATGAGCATTTCAGTCCTCCAGTCATGTGGCACAAAGCCTGTTTTAAGACTATAGTTAAATAATTAATCCGGAGGTTCTTATAAAGTATATTTTAGATTATTCAAGAGCCATTGTAGCATGTTATCAGGGTCCATTGAGTCCATGTTCTTGGCTTTAGTCATTGCAGCCAGTACATTCTCTCTAGTTAGAGTTGTAGGGTATTTTTGAGGGGATGGTTCAGGGTGATGGGGGGGGGTAACATTGGAACTGAATTTGTCTAACAGGTTCATGATATTGTCAAAATCAGTGAATGTGGCACCATTAACCACCAGTTCAGCACATTGCTGTGTGCTGCCCCTGGGTTTTCACACATAGCTGTAGAAGGCCTTATGGTTATCTTTCATCTAGGAGGCTATATCAACCTCAAAGCTGTCTTTGCTCGACCTAACTTGCCCTCTTACTTACCTATTTACTTTGATGAGAGTTTCCATCTTTATGGGAATTACCCTTCCTGATATTTGCCATATTAGTTTTTGCTTTTGTTGTATACCTTGTTTAATTTGGGATGCCACCAAGGAGGTTTGTTTCTAGGGTAGTTTTGAGCTTACTTCTGATAGGTACAGAAGCCTGTATGCTGCCATTGATATGGTTGCACAGAGTTTCTGAGAGCAATTCAGCATAGGCTGCTGTGTTCTCTGGGTTAGGAGGGGCATTCAATTTTGACAATCCATCACTTAATAAAAGTTAATTTGCCTTGGAATATTTCCTGTTATTGGTTTTAATGGAATTACATAGTTGATTTTGATCTCAAAAGAGACAGCTTTATGGTCAAACTTTACCGAGGAGGATAAGACATTGCTGGTGGAGGGGTGCAGCATTCTCTTATATTTATATGCACGAGGTCCGGTGTGTTGGAGCCTCTAGTGGGCATATTCACTATATAGTCAAAGTTGTTTGTATTTACAAAGTCTAGGAATCTCTATGCTTGTAGATTTGAGGCTGCATAGGATTCCTTGTCTATAGAGGGGTAATTAAAGTCTCCCAAGAGTAGGGTGCTAAGTTGGATGGCAGTGTCTGCAGTAGGCCCAAGTATGCATTGTGAGCTTCTTGGGACATGGAGGGTAACCTACAGCTGGCTAGGATATGATTCAGGATTTTGTCTATGATAATCTGCACATGGAGGAACTCCAGCATATCCTCTTGTTTGACCACTATAGAGGTATGCCAATTATTAATGTATGTTGAGACACCTCCTCCTTTAACCCTAGCCTGTGCAGCTGTTAGTCTAGAAGTGTGGAAGGCACTGAAACCATGCACTGCTGGGGTATTTTCTGCCACTTTAAACAATGTCTCAGTAACTGCACAGATGTCTATATTCTCAGTTGCATAAAGGGCTTGGAGGGAGTGTAGTTTTTTTTTTTGTTTAGGCTCCTGCCATTCGGTAGTAACACCTTGAGATTCAGTTGAATTGATTTTGCTATGATAATAGATTTGTCAGTTTGGCATTGCCTAAAAAAAGGCAATATGAGGGTGGATAAAGTTTAAACCAGTATTTGATAGCCAAGATGTGAAGAGGTGCAGACCATCCTTGGCAAAACAATATGGTCAGTTAACCATGTCATCCCAAGTTAACAAATATTGGATTCCTTTTGAATGACACCAGAAAGACAGCCAGTTGTTGAATCAATCATGTTTTGCTCATATCGTGGCATCATCTTCCAAGATAGTAATATGCTGCTCAATGCTAGGTTCATAATATCCTGAGATACACAGTCTGAAAGCTCCATAATGTCTCTCTTCATATAGGCCAGCATGGTATACCACAGGTCATTTACACCTACATGAACTATAATGCAATTATACTGCTATGTGTTGTGTGATGACTTAAATGTATGCCTGATTTGGCTGATTCTGTCTCCAGATAAGCAACTACAATTATCTTCTCCTTGTTCAGCCTGGTTAGAGGGGCATTAGTATATCTTAAAATGGAGTCCCCCATGACAAGAGTCCTGGGAAGTGTGCTTGCTTGCCTTAGGGGCCTAATGTTGGGGCTCCACTGAGAGTCTGAGATTCACAGTATGTGTGGTGTTAGGTATTGTTTTTTTTCTGAGTGACCCTGGGCATGCTGAGGCATAGCTTTGGTAATGGGTGGGCTAGGCAGTCTTTATTATTTAATAAGACTGCTTTTAAGTGTCTCATCATACGTTAGTTTATGTGTGTGTTGTGTACTATGTGAGGTGTGTGTTGTGTGCATGCTTTTGACAACCTGATGTGCACTTGTATGCTAGTTTAGCCTCCATTCTCATTGCATTAGTACACCTCTCACATACTGCATCTGCTTTTTTTTTGAGGCTTAAGTTGTCAGTAAACATGAAACAATTGCTACATTGACTCAAGATGACCATATAACTTATGCAATGATTCTGCAGCTCATCTCTGCATACTGAGCTGCACATCATCAAGGGAGGTCTATTGGTGCAGTCAGACACACTGCATCGACTGCAGACAGACAGCTCCAGTCCCTTAACTTATTACATCTGAGTGACACCTCCAGATGAATCTAAAGTTAACTCCTACTGATGTCTATAGGCATCAAATATTGTTCATATTTTCATCAATAATTCCAAAGCCATGCCACGTGCAAGGTTTTAAAATAGTTAATCTTAAAGTTTACACAATAGCAAACTCAACTGCATTGATAGCTGACCTCTGTCTAATGCAGCAAAATAGATATTAACTGTAGTTTTTATGATATTAATTTATATAGATATAATTTTCATAATTTTCTAAATATCTCAACAACCAAGTAACACTGATAGCACTCCTTAGTCTCATATAAAAGCTCTTAGCTAGATAAATAGAATGCTTCTGATAGTATGTATGTAACTTAAGTGGTTGCTGAGATATTGTAAGTTCCTTACAAAATATTATAAATGGAATAGTTATTATGTTTACTATGACTTATAAAATTCATTTTAAGACCTAGAACCTAAAGAATACTACCACTATGAAAATAGTTTGTGCTGAGGAATTTGCCATTTATACTTCTTTCATAATTCCTGTGGTTCCAGAGATATGAACATTTGTTTGAAATGTGAGGACATAATTTGATTCTGTCAAAAAACTGAGGCTCAGCCGATTGGAAATTACAGTGCAAACATCTTGGGCACAATTGGAGTGAATAAGTTAACTCATTACATCAAACTGATGTATAGGTGCATCTGCAGTTAACTCCTACTGACACCTCTAGGCGTCAAGTATTGCTTGTTCATATTTGCATCAATAATTCCAAAACCATGCTATGTACAAGGTTTTAAAAGGTTTCATCTTAGAGCTTACAAAATGGCAAACTCGACTGCATTAATATTTGACTTCTGCCTGGTGCAGATAGATATTAATTGTTGTTTTAATGATATTAATTTATATAGATATAATTTTCACTTATTTCAAAATATCTCAACAACCAAGTAAGACAGACAGAACTCCTTAGCCTCATATGAAAGCTCTCAGCTAGATGTATGTGTGTAACTTGAGTGTCTGCTAAGATATTGTAAGTTGTTTACAAAATACTACAGCATGGAAACTTCTGTGGTATGCAAATCACCTCATAAGCAAATGAAGCTCATGCAAATGAGGGAGGTAGAGTGATTCAGCAAGCAGACTGGCATGTCTTCAGACCCTGTGTCAGTGTCTGTAGAGTACACTAAAAATTCCATGTACAGGAGAGTAGACAGACAAAAGGGTTTGTAAAAATGTAGATATTTGGACAGAATCGTCATACCACACACACATATGACAGAAATTATCATCCTGTATGTCAGAAAAATGAAAGGAAATAAGTTAAATTCATTTTTTAATAATCTGGTCATGTTTGCGTGGCATGACATAGTGCGCAAACATGCTTTATAGAAAAATTTTAAAAAAAGTGGAAAAAAACAAATTAATTAGTATGTGACAGAAATGTATTACATGGCTGTACGTGGAGTCTCTACAATGATTTATTGGTGCTGTTGCTAATGTGGTTGGACTCTGAAGCATGTAGTTTCCAGGCTGTGAGCATGGATACTTATGCAAATAAGGTGGAGGTACTGAATTGCAGAAAAGAGTAACTGTGTCCACATATCCCTTTCATGTAGGCTTAGACCCATGCTGCTGTTTACACAGGCAGTAGCTGCCACCAGGGGGGGTGTGTATACTGACTTTTAAGCTCATTGAATCTGAGGTGCACATGTTTGCATGGTAGGCTGCCTGACTGAGCATGTCCCCTACAGGGGGTGTGTCTACTAAAGTCTAAGCTTTGTTTACCTTCCATGCACGTGTTTGTGTGGCACATCACTGTGCTGAGCAAGTTTCAAAAAATGTATTTAATTAGCTTTGAACCTTCTTCAACTTAAAATAGGCCATGAAATTATGTTAATTATATTGTAAGCAGGTGCAATGCATCATAGTTACCTAATCACACACTCTGCACCTACAGCAGAGCTCTATAAAGTATGTATACACTCTACATTCTGATTTTTACACAGTACTTTGCACCATTGCAGTACAGACTTGGGAATTGTATCTGAGAGAATGGTAGGGGTTGCTGCAGGTCTGCTGCACTTGTATGTGCTAGATGCTGAAGTCATTGCTGCTGCTGCTGACAATAGGCCTAGACAGAGAAGGAGAAGAGTGTTCAGCATCAGGGTAACCTCCCAGGAGCTACATGAGCTGGAGATTGTAGAGTCCTACAGGGTGGACAGGGACATGCTACAAGAACTCATTGAGCTCTTCCGCCTTCAACTCAGACCCAAATCAAACAGAGAGAAACCCATCTCAGTGGAAACGAAGGTATGTGTAGCCCTTAGGATATTAGCTACAGGTACTTTTCAAAGACAAAGTGGGGACATGATGGGAGTCTCACAGGCATCAGCATCCAGGGTACTCCACCAGTTCCTGGATGGTATGCTACCACATGCCAGTGAGCACGTTTCTTTTCCCCTCACTGCTGAGGTCAGGGCCAACAATATACAACACTTCTACCATGTAGCACACTACCCTGAAGTACTGGGTGCACTACATTTTACTCATGTGCACATCAAGGTACTGCCCGGTGAAGAAGGTAGAATCTAAGTCAACCGCAAGGGGTACCACTCCATCAACTGCCAGCTTGTGTGCAATGCTCAGGGAATTATCATGAATGTGTGTGTTGGCAGTCCTGGCAGTTATCACGACGCCCATATCTGGCAAGTATCACAGCTGTACCAGATGATGTTAGGAGGGACATCCCACATAGCCATGTACAGGGAATGCTGGCTATGCCCTGGAACCGTGGATGATGGCACCCTTTAGAAATGCACACACTGCCACTGAAGAATGCTATAATGAGGCACATGTACAACTAGGAACATAATAGACTGTAAGTTTGGGCATCTGAAGTCAGGGTTTTGGTGCCTTGATATATCTGGTGGAGCCCTGCAGTACTCTTCAGCCACATGTGCACATATGTTCACAGTATGTGCTATGCTACACAATATGATTCAATGGAAACAGCTGCAGCAGGATCAGCAAAGGGAAGGGATACACAGCTCCCCACCACTGCCTAGGTCACCACAGCCACAGTCACAGCAGGACTTGGAGGAGGAACCCCTGATGATGTCCCTGTAGGCAGATGCAGGCATGCCCAGTATGTCCTGGCTTTGGATAAGAGATAATGCATAGCACATTCACTGACAATCTTGGGCCCTAGAGACTGACACCTTACTCCTACTCACATACAAATAGTAAAATTAATGTCAGGCAACCTACACAACCTGTACCTATCCATGTATTGGCTGTGTACTGCTTGCATCAGACAGAGTCAGCCCTGAAATATAGTTCTGTCATCTGCTGCATTCACAAGCTAAGTCCCTAACTTACACAATACTTGTAAGGATTACTATAATATGCTATTGTATGCATGTATGTATTTGCTGCAGTTATGCAAAAAAATATAGTGGGCTATTTGGACACAAGTGACATCCACATTGCACTATAGCTACCCAGTCCACTAGTATGTATTCCTGAATATTCATTAGGTCTCATGGTTGGAATATGAACTACATCAGTCAAGGGGGATGTTAAACAGTGTGGTCACATGACAGTTGTACTGCTGTGTATCCCAGAAGAACATGTGCTGTTGTTCCCCTACACCCATCAAAGCAGTTTTTCCAAATAACAGGTTTAAAAGTAGGTCAGCAATGGTATATTAGCAGTCCAGGCAAACACAGGGCAAGCACAGAAATCGATCATACATTGTATGTCTCTCTAATGCAGGAATAACAATGTGCATATGTATGCTGTTGATTGTGATGAATGACTACTCACTGGCTGGCAGTTTGTGTGGCTCAGTGGCCTAGGTATGTTAGTATGGGTGCTGCCATTGATGGTTTAAATCTGGAAATATCTACATCTTTTGCATGTGAGTTATTATTATGTTGGTGTTTTCACAGATAGTCTGTGTGTGGTGTAACATTATGAACCTCTTTCACATATTAATTACATTAGACAGCTGGAGAATGCCATGGACATTTTGAGTGAAGTGCAGTGCAGCAGAAACAGGGACAGATGTCAGTGTCTCTAATACACAAAATCCTGGACTGGAGTGCAGGTTGATATGGCCTGGAGTCACTTTGTAAGTACTGACAGTCCCACTGGGCATGCCTAAACACTTATTTAAACTGGGTGCAATCCTGTTACCCCTTGATCAGAATGACCTGTTATGTATACATATGTGTATACATACATACATATATGTATAGTTTCCATTCACATTGCCGAAAGTACAGTTCTCTGAACTACATTTTGCCTAAACCATAACTTTGAATTTACACCTCTAAAATGGCACTTTGCGATCACACTGCAATATGTATGAACAAATATAGAGTTGTCACTGTATTACGATATCAGAGTTAGTATATATAATTAGCAGGGGGTGTGGGGGGCACACCCCCCACAGAAAATTAATTAATGTGGTTTAACTGTTTTCTGTTTTGGCAAAGTGCCTTTTCAGAGAAGTGTAAATTCGGAGTTATGGTCTCGGCAAAATGTGGTTCGGAGAACTGTACTTTCAGAAATGTGAATGTGATCTATATGTATACATATCTGTCTGTCACTATATCTCTCTCATATATGTAGTATATCTATCTTCAAATAGATATATACCTATATATATATATATATATATATATATATATATATATATATATATATATATATATATATATATATATACACACACACACAGACACACACACACACACACACACACACACATGTATATATACATACTTCTCAGTCTCTCTCCATATATCTACATAACACATATACATAACACATATACATATAATACACACACACACACAGTAAAGTTGCTCTATCACACATCTATAATGTTGCTCAGATGATCCAAAGTAAGGGCTCAACAGTGCATAATGCACTTACCTACAGTCCCCTATGCCTGCTGGATGTCACCAGAAAGACAGCAACAGGTGAGCAGGTGGTGTAATGTGTAATGTTGTCTACACATGCATGGACAGGGCACATTGTTCCTACCCACAGGCTTGCCCATCCAAGTGCAAACAGACACATATGGACATACTGGTAACTATACACATATAGCTAGGATAATAGCAATTATCTCCCTGCTAGGATACTACATGCATATAACAGTATGAAACAATATCACTCTGCAGGCTACAGATGCTGTTCAACACAAGTCTAGTTTGTGTAACCCACAAGTAGTTTGCCTGCAATCACATGTAAAACAAACATTAGCTGTGGCACTTGCGATAAATGCTGTCATCTGTAGTGTGCAAGGCCTAAATAATTAGGGGTTCTACCAGCTGCCATTGCAGCATCCAAACTGCCCTCTTCTGCAAGGTCTGATGATGTTATCTAGTTTAAGACTACCAGCTGCCATTGCAGCATCTGACTTAAGCTGTGGCACATGCAATATGTACTGTGATCTGTAGTGTGTAAAACTAGAGAGTTTGGGGTTATCATCTCATGTGTGTGTGTGTGTGTGTGTGTGTGTGTGTGTGTGTGTGTGTGTGTGTGTGTGTGTGTGTGTGTGTGTGTGTGTGTGTGTGTGTGTGTGTGTGTGTGTGTGTGTATGTCCATATGGTGTAAACATGATCACCTCAGTAACTTACAAAACAGTAGGGGTTTGCAGAATTTTATGTGTAGCAGGTGATGTTGCCATCAAAATTCCTGACCATAACTTGGCTTGCTGATGTCATCAAGCATAATATGTCCTAAACCAACAGTACTATCAGACATGAGGTGTGTTGTGTGCATCATGTACTGTGATCTCTACTGTGTACCATTACATGGGTAAGTGCTCTAATCTACATGCAGCCAACATGCACTATGTGTGTGCCGTGACATCCCCTGTAAGCAGTAATTGGAAGTAGTGCTATCTTCAAAGTAGCCATGTTTGTGTGTGTGGCTTTTAGAGCAATTTACATCAGCTTATGGAAGAATAAGATGTTTGAACTTCACTAACATAATGGGCATACAGCCATCACAATCATAGACATGTTTATACCCTTATTTACATGATCAGCACATTTATTTATTTAGCATTTGTTTGCCAGGAAAGTCCGACTTGGAACAGTGCCATTTTTCAGCAGAGGCCTAGGGAGAAATGCCCCAGATGCATGTCTTTGCATCATGGGAGGAAAGCGGACCACCCGGAGGAAACCCACACGAATGCAGGAAGGACATTTAGACTCTGCACAGAAGACACCCCAGTCGAGAATCGAACTGGAGAACCTTATGCTGTGAGGCAACAATGCTAACCACTGCATCACTGCACTGTCCTAGAGGACATATTGCCACAGTTCAAAAGGTACACAGGCAAAAGCCCTGTGGTGAAATGATGGCCTCCTGCAAGTCATACAGATGACCTGTACTGAGATGCACTGAGGTACTCTGCTTGCCATTAGTCAGGGCTCTGTTGCAAAGCTGGGTTAAAGTGCGCTAGACAAATCTCTCCCACCAACTTGTATTATTAATGTCACATACTAGGTTAATGTCCTAACAATGATTAATAGATGTACTATGCCACCTACAGATATATAGCTTTTACAATCAAGAATGGTCAAACATTGCCCCATATGCAAGGTAGAAATCACCCCTGAGTAGTCTATATGCCACAGGCTACAATGATATTCATTTCAGATGATCCCCATTGAACAAATGCTGAAGACGTGAAGTTCCCTTTTGAGGGAACCTACTGTTGTGTGCAAGTGCCAGTACTTCTTGGAAAGGTCCATTACAAAATGGCCATTGCACTCAGATACTTTCATGCTGAGAGAAGAATACATGGAGGTTATGAGTATGTCAATTATGGATGACTGAGCCCTCAGCTATGACACATGATTCCCATCATACCACTGGGATGACATGGCAATCTCACACACATTAGGTGTAAACCTTTGTGGCCAGGTCTGTGTGCCCAGCTTTTTCACCCTTGAGTATGTACATCACATGTTGCAACTGATGTCCTACTTGGTAGATAGGTGTTACTGATGCAAATGACACTACATATATATTTGCATGGAGTTCATGACCATTACTATGTCAACAATCATTTGTTCATCACTGCCTTCTTGTAGGATATTGACATAATGGGTCTATATTATGGTGTCAAAAGATGAAGTAACTGAACACATCTTTATCAACACATAAATATTGACCTCTGCAATTGCTGAACAGCCACTACAGTTAATTTTTTCCCAGGGGAAAAAATGTCTAGACTGTCATCGGGGATTTGCCCTTTTTCCCACTGTAATGTGATCTCAGAGTTGGTATATTTAGTGCAACTGTATTACAAGATCTAATGCTTAGGTGATCGAACACCTAAATTTCAAACTTGTAATATCGAACCCAAAAATGTCGAATGGCACAGGAAAACATGTCGGTCAGCCACAGAAAAAAAAATAACTTTATACCCAAATTAAGTAGGGGGCTTTGCCCCCAACACCCCCCACACCCCTTAATTAAATATCCCAACTCTGAGATCGCTCTACAGTAGACAAAATGGCAAAATCCAGCAAAAGGCCAAGGGGAAATCTTTCCCTGCATTAAATCAGCCATTTGTTGTTTTTTGCTTTTGATATTACAAGTTTGATATTTAGGTGTTTGGTCACCTAAGCATTTGATCTTGTACTATAGACCCTATTTAGTTAAGAGGGGTGTGAGGGGCATAGCCCCCACATCAGGAGGTGTGGTTGAAAAAGCCCCACACTATGTAGGGTTTGAAAGTTTGGTTTGTTTGTCTTCAGCCGAGCAATTTTTTCCCCTGGGAAAAAATCCAATAAAGTGGCCATTTGGCCTTTGCAGAGGTCGAAAAAGACATGTTCAGTTAATTTGTCTTTCAACATTGTTATATAGATCTGACATAACTCACAGATTCCATGAGTGCTCACCCTTTGCAGACATCGGCCAACATTGTTAGACACAGACAGTCAGTATTCACTTGTATTGCAGTTAAATGGATTACAAACAGTACAGGACCCAGGACTGAGCCTGTTCAACACTGCTGCTTACAGATCAGCTATTGGAGGCTGATGTCCCTATGTTGAGTATGTGTGTCATCAATGGACCACTAACTGACCCCTATAATGAAAGTATCATGAATGTCTAAGTGGGTGCTTTGTACATGATGCCTTAGTGGAGGATAATGTCACATGACTTGGCTCAATTCAATCCAGGAGACTGTATGCCCTAATGTCTCCTCACCCAGGTCCTTGGTGACTTCCTCAGAAATGTCCACCATGTTTAACAGTCATGATCACCTTGTCAGACTTCCAAACTGTGTACAGTCAACTGCATGTAGATCACATATATGTGCACAGATTAGTTCCATGATGCTTGCCCCTATGGCCATACAGATACGGATACTCAGGCAAAGAGGTCCATAGTTCTGGTGGTCAGTGCATGCAACACCTCTGTGCAAGGGTATAACAGTTGCCATTGTCCAGTCAGTTGGGGTTCAGCCAATGATTTTAGTGTGATTGCAAGGTGTTCCCAATGGTGTTAGTAATCCATGACACATCCTATGTAGGTTGCAGCCTGAGATGTTAGCATGTCCAATAGATGTTGTGCATCCTACATAGAGAGACCATTTACAACCTCCTCTGTAAATATGGAAGGTATGGGACAGGTTGTAGGAATGCAGTGTGTCACGTGTTGGGGATGGGGGAGTAACATTCACACAGAACATGTGGGACTACAGGTTAGCTATGGCTACAGACATATTCTATGTGGCATCATTAAGTATGAGTTCACTGACAATCTGGGCCTGTGCTTTGGGGTTACACATGTAACTACAATGTGGTTGTGGTTCTGCTTTGTGTGGATGGCTAATTTTGTCACTT
Organism: Protopterus annectens; assembly: GCF_019279795.1. Taxonomy (NCBI): domain Eukaryota; kingdom Metazoa; phylum Chordata; order Ceratodontiformes; family Protopteridae; genus Protopterus; species Protopterus annectens. The sequence goes on from NC_056729.1 coordinate 314,116,143, forward strand.
ACTGTGTCTACACAACATCGCAACACTGTATGGTTGTTGTAGTTGAGGAGGTTGTGTCACCAGTTTAGGGGGACCACCCTCACCCCAACTGTTACACAACAATGTTCTCCTCGCATTGTACAGCCTGAAAAGGGAGTTGTCCACCAGGCAGGTCTGCTGTGCCATGAGGAGCCTGTGTTCCTCCTGTCAGGTACAGCCGAGTTCATGCAGTTGTAATGCTGCTGTCATAATGCATGAGCGTACAGCTATGCATACATACCATCCAATCAGATGAGGGAGGTGCAGTCAAGCTATGTAAACCATCCCACATTTGGTAATAAATGGCTTTGCTGAAATATATGTCTGCATTGTCTGCAAGGGGGTTGTGCTGGTAGTTTTAATGACACTGATCTGTGGTCAGATCCCACCAGGAAGAACCTCACATTGTGGGGTGCAGTGGTTACCCATATTGGTAAACACATGTTGCAATAAGTTGGCTCCCCTTGGGGGAAATGTCATGGCACTGCTCCAGGACATTGTAGTTAAGGATGTTGACTAACCTTTGGACAAGTGAGCTGCACCATGACTAAGCAACACAGCTAGTGGTCAATTAATGCCACCCCACTACAGGGTGTAATGATATGTTTTGATTTAAAACATGTCCATACAAATACGCACAGTGGGTGTCTAGATACATGGAGCTGCTCCTGTAGCCAGCTATTGCTTGATTATGTGTCCTTCCAGTACTGAATGACAGCTGTACTGCATCCGGGAAATCAGAGTGTTTCACAAAATCTAGATGTGTATCTGTCCTTAATGAGTATGTATACACCACCTGCATTATCTTGAACTCTGTCATTTTGAGGTGTGAAGATGTGGATGGAGATGTAGTCTAGTATGGCTGTGGTGCTGTCTCCAGCCTTGAACCAGATGTCATTGGCTGCACACATGGCTGCATAATCCAGGGTGGGGATACATTACACAGAGTGGGATTCAGTGCTGTCATACCCTCTGTTTAGCAGCATAACCATGATGTTTATACAGATGATCTCATTGGCAACTTTTCCCTGGACAGTGCATCTAAGATGCATTGTGGGGTGTCAGTAGGCATGGCCATTACTCAAAATCTCAGGGTTGAGAAATTAACACCATCACTGGTGAAGCATTGATATCTGTTATACAAGGCATCCCAGGCAGACATGTAGTAGATCTGCTGACAATGACACCACACGGTAAGGCAATTATTGACTTCCATCAATCTATGTGTGTATGTAGCCATCATCCCAGGTGAGTGTCAACTGCAGCTGAAAGTTATGCGTATGTCCGTGAGAGACATAGAGTGGCTAAGCACAGTTAAGTGTCTGCATACAGGCTGGTGACATCTGTCCCTAGTCGTAGACACCTGCAAGTACTATGATGTCACCATTATATTCAATGATATCCCTTGATTTACAGCAATAAGGCCTATTGTTCCAAGCCACAGACATCTATCTGTGACCTGTCCTATATGTAGCCACTTGACACTGACAACAATGTGTCTCACAATGTAATCACCTCTGACTAAGAGGTGTGATTTTTTGTGTTTTGCCTTGAATTTTGACTGGTGAGGGAGTGGTACATGCAGTATTATATGTACTGTGAATTCCACAGGCAAGATGTTCTAAGGTATCTGCTTGACAATGTGTCTGATAAGGAGCTGCACACATGCAGGTGTGTGTGATGTGGGTGTAGGTTGTTCAGGATCTCAGCTGTACATGCTGGCATAATGATCATTGCCATATGTAATGACTGCTTTTGGAGACACCATGGCCGCAAGGTTTGAAATGCAGTCACATCTGTCACACATTGTGTTTGTGTGTCATAGGAGTAGACGGGTGGGGACACTCCCAACACCACATCAGCAGGTCTTACAAAGGTAGGGTCATGCTTCCACTCCCTTGGGGTTGTCAGCCTGATATACATTGCTTATAGTGACACCTTGCAGTGAAGATGTAGATGGTCATGCATGCATAGCAGACTCATTCAACTTTAATGACATTACTTTAGCCTTGCAAGTGTACGATACCTATCAAGCAACTAGACAGCACACTAGTTGTTGTGCGGTATGATGTTGGATCACAGACATGTGTGTCACATACATAACTATGCAGTTTGACATGCCTAGGACATGTGGTGGGTGGACACACATTCGCTAAAGGTGGCCAGTCTGCTGCAGTAGGCCTCACAGCTATGTCATGCAGATATGCACCAGTAATGTGCTGAAGGTCAGGATGCATGAAGTGCTGTGAAAGCGTTACCTATGATGGCTTACCAGTAATGTGCTGATTGTTACTGCAAGATTGAACATCTATTTCAATGGACATTGTACATTATATTGTGGCACTATAGCAGTGCTACTAATACCCCACTTGTCAGTTTCCTAGTGACATATCACCAAGCCTGGAACAGATGGTATAACACATGCAAAAGCCAACTGATTGCCCAGGTTGCTAATCAAGGAAAAGGGTATGTGAGGAAAAGGGTATGTGAAGCCTACAGAGCCTTTCATGATGTGGGACAGCTATGTGGATGACCGAACAGGGTGTGTCTTGCTTTTCATCATTGGCTTTGTAGCACAGTTTTGCATGTGATGGCAAGAAATGTATCAGAACATGGTATCCTGTGTGAGAGCGGTGTCAGTGAGACCAGCATTAGTAGTTGCTAGGCACTGAAAATTCTGTAGACTACCTTGCTTTCCACAGTCTTTACAAGGTAATTGTGTCCTTCCAATACACACCACTTGGATAATGTCCAACTGCAGAATGCCTGGTATACATATTAGACTTCCCTAACATGTTTGTTTGCACTCTGTACACACACCTTGGATGACTCTCTTCTTGGAGCATGCTGGAAACAACTGCAATACTTAGTTGCACAAAGGGCAACTAGCATGTAGTGCCAGGCAATGTTCGCAGATCTCTGAGTCATGTGACATGAAATGCCATGAAAAAAGTTAGCATGGATACGAGCAGTAACACTGTCATACACCTACTGACACTGGACCACACACAGTCTGTTATGCTCAAAGACAAATCATGCCTACTGACTCTAACTGGTGGACCCCATTGAGTGTTACACTCTACAATAGATAACAGGAATATACACTATACAATGGATGACAGGAATATTACTTGCTCTACCTACCATGGTCTGATAACAAGTTTGACAATATTAGGCCAGCAGGCCTTGCTGGAAAATGTGCAGGTTACCTACTGAATGTTATGTCTGCTGGTGGGTAGGCAAGTGTCTGACAGTCCTAATCTGGGAAGATAGCATTGGGAGACCTAAGCTGCAATGACACCAGTCTACATGGGATATCCTTAGACATCACTGATGATGTAGTCATTCTAGCCATTCCCTCTCTGCAGTCACAGCCACTGTCAGTGCCCTCTGACTGCCTACATTAGCAGGTGATTGCATATCAGGAGCTGTCACTGAATCCCACACAGAACCAACAGTTAACCATGATGGCCTGTGGCAAACATTCAGTTGTGGTCTGAGCCACTGATAAATACAAAATGCCAATGACTTCAGAATACTATCCAGTGTAAAGTCATCCACCCATGAGAAATATAGTAGTTTCCACACACCAATCACAGTTGAGCCATTAATCATGGATGTATGGACACAGAGAGAAATGTAGCCTTTGATTTTCAGTGGTTGATGAGATGTGGGGATCCATTCAGTGTTGTACATCATAAACAGACAGGTTTGTGATGTAAGTCGCAGACTGTCATTGTCATACGGAAGGTAGCAATCATCACACTTATTAATGTGTGCAATGGCACCCTTGCTATATCACTACACAGGCATATCTTACAACAGTAGCAGCTACACAGGTTCCATGGTACTGCAATACACTTTGCAGATAACATGCCTATGGAGACTGTGCTATGACCGTAGATGTGTAGTTTATCTCATAAGTGCATTGTAGGGGATGTGTATGGCTGCCATACAAGGAGGTTTCAGATCCCACTGTGTACCTACTGAGCATCCATGACAGGACTAACACATGTTTTACCCAACCTACACACCTACACCATCACTGTGGTATAAATACTACATGTTGGAGAGACAGATATGTCACAAAGACAGTATACCCTATATGTAACATGCCCGCTATGCATGTGAAGCACATATCTACTGTGACACACATTATGTTCAGGATACACCATAGGATATAGAACATGACAATCATAGCTGCTATTGCACATGTCTGTACTAGACACAGGAAATGTGAAGATGGGTCATCCCTAGCACCATAGTTTGTAAATGTGATAGCTCCCAACACCCTGGTGACCCCTATCAAGGGTATCAGACCTTTTCACAGATTAGGGATGCATGAGTACACTGCATGAGGCTACTTTCCCTGTTACACACAAATGGATTTATACAGCCATGCACCTATATTGCTGTACCTTACTGAGGACATATTTCTTCTGTGCAGTCTATCCTGTGCTGTGACATCTGTGGCTGTCTTGCTGCTGTGTGTCAATAGGTGTGCCCCACAGAATCCTAAAACAGAAACAGAAACAGCTCCGTGACACACCTTTCATTGTGTAAGTATATAGCCATTACAAAATCATACAACAGAAGGTACACAAAATTATGTGGCTTATGCATTACAAATGTCAGCATACAGTATCTGTCAGTAACCACTGCAAGTGGCATGGCTAAACAATGCATTATACAAGTACACATTCACTTATATAGTCACCCTGTGCATCAGATGCATAGCTTCATTTCCCTGCAATGATGACAAGGATTACAGTGATGTGGCACAGGTATCATCACTTGCACAATGTGTTTTGTGGGGGTGCAGGAGGCGTAGGCTGAAGCAAAAGGTTGATAGTATATGTGTGACTCAGGAAGGGAAGCAGGTAAGGTGGGCATTGGAATTGTGCTGTGTGTTTCTGTAGATTACCTGCATTTAACAGTGGTGTATGAGTGTGTGGGTGTACACAGACAAGCTCAGTGCTAGCCCTACATGTGTATATGTTGGACAGCTTTGAACCATCCATGGTAGAGTTGACAGTTCACTGCCTCAGGGCCCAAACATGGGAACTGTCTCTGCCAGGAGTTGCACTGGCACCTCCATACCAAAGGTCAAAAGCGGTGCTAGTACCTGATGGTGACCACTGTCTGCTGGGACTGTGTCCTCCACAGGAAAGCCCAGGACCACACACTCATGGCCTGAGATGTCTTGGTGTGGACAACACACTCCTCTGTAGCACTGGATGTACTGCCACTATGTCAGCGTGATTGTGCATGGCCATGTGGACTCTCAGCAGATTGGGTTGCTAACCTATGTCCACGAGGCCAACACTCATCTCCAAACACATGTTCCAGCATAGAAACTGTGCATTCCAAGACAGACACTGTCTTGGCCCACCTTCTGTTTACTGCATCAGTGAACCAATCCAGGGTGTCAACAATGTGGTGGAGGCAGTCACAGATGTCAGACTGTGCTGCATCCATATCCCAGAGCATACATCTGGAGTTTCTTTCAAACATGCCTGTGCCTTCATGATGGCCCAAAACATACGTTGAATGAACTTTGATGTGACAACTGCAATAGGTGGTGGAAGGACAGCAGGCCTCCTATGAGCACCCTTTCAATCTGCCTGTGTGGAACCTCAACAGCTCTCTGTGTATGGCCTATGTCTACACTCACTGGAGCCATAGTTGCCACACTTTCCTGTTAAATGTCCCCACCACCTGACTGTCCAGTATCTGTGGCCTCTGGAGACTGGGTATGTGTAGGCATACTGACTCTGTGCAGTGACAATGAGGGCAGAAGAGTGATGTCAACCTCTGGGACACATTCAGCCCCTAAAACCCCCACCTGTGCCGCACTGTGGCCACCATCATCATCAGAGTTTGAAGAGGCACTGACATCAGGTTGTGTAGGGGAGAGAGATCAACTGCCCTGGTTACCTGTGATAAGAGAGGAAAAAGAGTACATTAATACTTACACTATTATGCTCTGCAGTACTGTGCTGCAAAAAATGTACAGCTCTATACACTGTTGGAACTATTACACACCTGTTGAAACCCAAACCACATATAGTAGGATGAGAGGACATTACTATTCCCACAAACAGCTTTAGTTACTTGTAAATAAAAGCTCTGTACACAGCAATCTCATTAGCAAAAACGAGGTACACTTTTGACATTTGTGAAGACTCAGCACAGTTGAAACATATGGCAGTCTGCAATGTTTTGACAATACTGTTGCATCTATCAGTGTGGTGACACCTACAAGCCATACATATGACTGTAACATGTGTACAGTCATAAAATATCTGTACAGTTGGCATGTCCTAACAATAATGTCACAACTATCAGTGTGTTGACACTTACAAGGCATACATATGTCTGTAATATGTGTACAGTCATAAAATATATGTGCAGTTGGCAATCATGCCAACAATACAGCACTCCAAACACCAGGTCTGGGATGACATTTTAGGGATTGCATTGCTGTAAACTTACATCTATAACAAAACAGTGTTGTGCTTACCAGGAGCAGTACCATGGCTTTGTCTGATACCTGATGGACCTGTGTAAAGTAGAGAGAGAGGTAATGTCAGTACCACTGCATGCTGCACCCCACGAGGTAATTATGTCCATATATCTCACATTTACAGTAGCTACTATGTTAATTATTATATTGGTCAACATCTGAGCAGGAGATTCAAACTGCAGTTACACACTTCCCCCCACATAAAAATATGTACACCCTGACACATTGACTGCTACAGTATTGTAGTGGTGATCAGACTAAGCTTACTTGTACATTCCTCTGCCATGGTAACGGTGGAAGCCACATTCATGATGTACGGTGTGATTGATTCCTGGGAGCTGTCCTGTATGTCTAGGTCTTCCAGGAATTCCTCAGTGGCTGAGAGTGGTTATTCCATTGGAGGGCCTCCACTGGTAATGCCACAATCCCTGGCTACATCTGCTGCTCTTCTGCATGCAGCATTGATCATGTCTGTTGTGTGCTGTCGAACTTGCTCATATGTCCTGCTCTGATTATGTGTAGCAAGCACATCACAGGCAAGGTCAGCCCACAATGCTGCCTGCTGTTCCCTGTGTTGCCTTAACCTGGACAGTAAGGGTTCGTGGTGTTGCCAGAGGCCTTTAAGTATAATCTCATAGTCTGCATCCATAAAAAGTGCACTGCGTCTTGGATACATGTGTCCTGAAAGACAACAGAATAGGAACACATGTCAGGATTACATACATGAAAGTACACTATGTAGAGATATAGCAAGAACAGAATAGCTGTTGGTATCCACTGCTTGCTCAGACATGTCATATTCATCAGTGTGTAAACATATCAAGTGTGTGGATACAAATAAGATACTAGTGATAGTCATCTATTCCTGTGTGTGCCATGGCAGATAATGCTGTGTAATCATACACCCAACACTGGAGTCTATTGTAGTGTGTTTCCTAGGTGCAACCCCCCCCCCCGGATGATATGTCAAATCAACAGTGCCAAACAAATAGCAGTGTGCTATTACAACCACTGTAAGGGCCAGTCCAAAGAGACCAATGTGCCACATTGACAAAAAGCATTCCACCCTTGATGTACTGTATGTCCTCTGTAGGGGTAACACATCTGGATATCAATGACATGTCATTATCACAGTTTTAAAAAGGCTTACTGCTGTAACCACTATTCCCTCTAAGTATATACACACATCTGCATCCTGTTGCAAACAAAAAAGGTTACACACATACTGGAGTGCAAAACTCCTCTGTTGATATTTGGTGATATTTAGGTTTTTGCAAATGTGAGTTCTGTGTACAGAAAGTCTCATACAGAATGGTTCCCCATAGCCACCATGTTTGTCCTTTTAACATGTTTCTGATTAGCAGGTGATTACCTCTTAACCAATCTGTGGTTTTGAAATGGTAATTGCAGGCAACACAGCTGATTTGCAGTGTCATCAGCCAATGACATGGAACCAGTTTACAAGATATAAGGTCTACATGTAGACTACAAGCCCTTTCTGATATGTTGTGCTGGACATTACTGGGGTGAGGAGACTACGTCATCGCAGAGGGTAGGTCTGTAGAAGCTACTGTTACATAGACATGTGTGTGGTACTGGCTAAAGTTGCTGCTATCGGTAATAGACCAAGGCAGAGAGTGTGAACACTTTGGAGGACAACATGCTGTAGAAGTAACTGTGGCATCTGTGGCAGCCTTGTAGTAGAGGGAAAGCCAGAGTGAGGGCAGCTATTCCACTCCAATTAAGGCATGTGTTTAAGGTAAGTATGTTAGGCAATGGTATCACTAACAGAGTACTAGGTTACATGTTTGTTGTGTCCTTGAGCAATACAGGGGCTAAATATACCATTATGTGCACCATTTAGGCAACTGTCAGGCCATGTGTTACAGTCTGTTACTCATTTGGAACGTGTATGCTGGCAGTCCTTGTTATAAGCAGAGCCTTCATATGTGTATGTTAGTTGTACAACTGTGCTAATCTACACTGTGAGTTTGAAAGGATTGTGTACTGCACTCTGATAGCAGTGAGCCTCATATGCATTACCTGAGTTAAAATCCTCTGTGAATGCATATTAATGCATGGCATGACACTTTATGCACTTATGGTTTTGCTATAGGGATATGTGGTGTGTTCCTATCTGCAGACCTGTGACTTCAATCAGAGTCAAACAGACATTTCATTTATAATGCATTGTGTGGATAAAGAGTGCATGACTAGGAATCATCTCTGTGTCACTGCTGGACAGAGGCACAACAAACTAATGGACACAGTATTTTTTCATATAAGGGGTGGCGTAAGCCACAAAACTTTGGGCTAGGCTTATAAATGCCTTAGGGCAGATAGCCTAGTATAAACCTATGAACCTATGAACCTATGAACCTATGATTAATTGGTTGCTTCACAATAATGTTATTTAAATGCTACACACCACTGGATTTGAACCCAGAACTGTTTGTGGCAAAATGTACTGGTTGCAAGGCCTTTAACAGACTGAGCTACTGTTGCAGCAAATGTATTTGCAAGATATAAGTACACACATGCAGGCTGTGACACTATGTTTACAGCCATCATGTGTATGGCCTTACATGGATGTATTTTTGGACCAAGGTCCCTTTTGTACATGAATTTTGCCAGTTATTCCTTAGCAGGTGTACTTGTAAATGTTGCTAAAAAAGGGGGATATTCACCGGCTATTAGAGACCTCACTTACATCCATTGTTTGTGGGTTTGGCATTCTAGCAGTGTACTCTTGCACCAGACTGTAAGGTGCAATCCCAATTTTTCCATTTATCTTTAAGCAAGTTAGCATGACGTGGCACAATGCACAGATCCGCGGAAACATGCTTAATGACTGTAACCTGAAATTACTATGTTTTGCTTAAACCAACTATTTTAATTAACAGCTGAGTGTGTGGCATGGTAGGTTAATGCAGCACTCTACAGGTGTGATGGTCATGGGTTCAATTAGGGGACAGGTGTTTGTTTTGTACATGTTTATTATTTAAAACACATATATGCTTAGCAAAGCTGCACGACAGTGCATCATGCAGTGTCACTCTAAAAAATATAAAGAAAAGAAAAATGGGGAGATAGAAAAGTGGTGAAATGAGGTGCAAGCAGGTGGAAAAAATAGTGAAAGGCAGGTAGGTATGTGCAGGACGGGTGTAGGAAAAAAAAAAACATAGCTATCCATTTCTTGTACAGCAACAACTGTGCACTTTGACCAAATTTGTAGATGACTTTGGATTCTAACCCCCAGAGACAGGGGTGAGGACAACATAATTGCATTGTTAAGCCAATTGGACTAAATTATTTGTGTCCAGTGGACATGTGTTCAAAATGGAGAGCTATTCATTGAAACAAAAATTTGGTGGGGGGGCAGGTGTCCATTTTTTTGTTGTTTAAGGTAAGAGGAGAATGTTAGGGGAGGGACATAGGTATGTGTGGGGGAGGTAAGTTACGTAGGTGAGGAAGCTTTTGCAGACAGACAAGACAGCAGACATGGTGGTGTGTGACAGAAGGGGGGGTAAACATCTTGGATGGCGAAGGTGTTTTGGATTCTCAGTCCCGTGTGCCTCCACAAGGTAGCAGCATGACTTACATCCCCATCCACGGCAATGCCGACCCTGCTCCGTCAATGCCCCAAGGGTGGCAGTGGTGGAGGCTAGGCTCTGGGGTGAGCCTGTCCCACTAGGGTGGCCTGCATGCTCTCCATCTGGTGCAGCCATCATCCAAACCCACAGAAGATGATCCTGTGCACCAAACTCAGCAGTTTGTCATTGGTGACAACTCCCCCTCCACCACCGCACCCATAGGGGGCCTGTCCCCTTCCCGTGTGGCAGTACTACCTGATGCCACAGGTATTGCAGGGGCAGCAGAGGGGGCATCACCGGGCTGGTTTCCAGATGTGCTGGGACCCTGTGCTATGACCAGAGAAGGCAAGATAGGTGGATCATGAGGAACCAACTGACCTTGAAGCTCTGTAGTAAAGTAGTTATAAGAATAAGTTAAAGTTAGTATTAACCAAATAAATGTTAGTATTAATAGAATGAAACATAATAATAGTTATTAATCCAAATATATATTAAGGTATATTATGTGTAACAGAACATTAAGTAACATAACAGTAAGCAAGTTAAGAGCAAAACAACAGGAATTAAACCAAAAGGCCAGTAAAACAGTTAGTGTAACAAAATATGTTGACATTAAATCATAATAATAAAAAAACAATAATAATTTAAAGAAGATAAGGGATGAGGAGAGACAGAGAAAAATATACTATTGGTTACCTCACAGGTAATATTACTACACAGAGTACAACTACAAACTTCTACAGGTGTGCAGGTCAATTGTGAGTATAGTGACTACAATTCTTCTATAGCTGATGTAGCACATACATACCTCTCAAGCTGTTAGCATGGGACAGTATGGGCCAAGCAGTAACAGAACGACAGAACAGTTTTACATAATATGGACTTACATAACTACCAAGGTGTTATGTAAATGGATTTGAAGATATATAGCATTCCAGGTAATCATTTCTTTGTTAATCATGGAACAGACAGATTAGGCAATTGTAATTACATTACAAAAAATCTTCACAGTTGAGAGGCATGTTTGTGTACACTAAGTAAACTAGATAGGTGTCATGCCTTAGTTGGCAGGCATGGGTGCAGAACCCAATAGCTGTGACTGCAGGGGACATCTGCAAATAATGTAACAGCTGACTGAAGCAACTTAGAACTGACATACAATGACTACAGCCCTACTGCAAATATTAAGACAGATTTATATAGGAAACCATACTGCTGCTTAACACTTCATTGGTATGGTTGGTAATTATCTGTGAAATCTACACTCACTATCTACTTATAAAGTGGGCTACCTCAGCCATATACCTTTTGTTCCTGTAGTGGAAGAAAATGTGAGCATTATGTGACTTACATTGGCCCGGAGACAACCTTGACCCATACTATTACTTGAAAAAAAAAACAATTTATAGGACATTCCTTTTGCAGTGTAGAGCTATTACAGACACATGCAATGAATACGGCTATATTATTAAGACAGATTTATTTAAGAAACCACAATGCTGCTTAACATGTTATTGGTATTGCTGATAATTTTCTTGTTTATTGTAATATGGTTGTTATTGTTCATTTATTGCACTACATTTCTAATTGCCCACTTATTGCACTACATTTCTAATTGCACAGTTATTGCACTACAGTTTTTATTGTTTATTCTTTATTGTTGTACATTTTTTATTCTTTATTGCTTACTGCACTACAAGTAGCATAATATATCCATACTTACCACACTCATGGTGCAACCTGGCCAGGCGCCTGGCATGGGAATGAGTATTGCAAGTCCTCTCAGCTGCAGCTGTTGATTGAGAAGCATACCATTATGCTTTGCACACATTCAGCTTGCATTTTGGTAAAACAGTGGAAAAAATACTTACATATTTGTGGGGCATACCCAGCCCTAGCTTGTTGGACCCAGGTGTCCAGCTTTCCCTTCTTTCTCAGCTCCAGGTCATCATGCTTAGCATCACATAAAACAGCTCAGTGAAGCTGAGCAGTGTGAAAAGTCACAGAACCATGGATTTAGTGAAGCTTAGTAACACGGAAACAATATTAGCCATTAATCATGTTTAAGCATTGCTTAGCACCATGCAGCTTTCCCAAATGTAAAAATATAAATTTTAATTTAAAAGACATTTTACATTGTATTCAACAAATGATATGTGTGTGAGGCACTCAAAGCCAGGACCTACAAAGCTTTAGACTGTCATTCTACCCATGTAGCTACATAGATAGTATATAAAGTTGTATACCTTCACATATACTACTAAGCAATGATGGCACACCAGGAAAATGGGCTTAAATGGGCATACACAAATGCAAAAATAAATAATTAATTACATAGAGTTTTTATTTTTAGATTTCTGGTAGGTGTCTATTGTGTATGTGCAAGCACAGCTTTGCATTGCTGCACTCCACGCCACACTGCACTAACAGATATAAAAAAATAAATAAATAAACACACAGTTATAATTAATTGCATCCAGTTTCTAGTTTTAGATGTCTGTCAGTTGTCAGTTGTCTATGTATAAGCACATCTCTGCTTTGCTGCTGTCCGCATCACTCTGCGCAAATGGCCAATTAATAAAAATAAATAAATAAATAATTCAGAAAAAAATACAACACTTTATACATTTAATACACAAACTATTACTACAAAGCACATTTCACTAGTAGCTCAGAAGTTTGACCAGCCTCTACACTTCTGCCTACATGGATTCAATATCCCTGTTACTATGCACTTCCTTAGCAGCATGCCATTATTGACATGCATAGTGTACTGCCGAAGGGGAACCGCGGAGGTGTATGTGGGTATGTTCTGTGTAGGCTCTACACACAGCCTACACAGAGTTTATTAAATCCTGCATACTGTGTTTACTATGACTTATAAAATTCAGTTTAAGACCTAGAACCAAAATAATATTACCACTATAAAACAGTCTGTGCTGTAGAGTTTGCCATTTATACTTCTTTCATAATCCCTATGGTTCCAGAGATATGAACATTTATTTGAAATGGGAGGACATAATTTGATTATGTCAAAAGGCTTAGGCTCTGCACATTGGAAGTTAGTGATGAGGAAGTGCTGATGAGGTCATAGCAAGGTCAAAATATGCATATACAAAGCTAGTGGGGTTTGGCTTTATTGGCCTGAAATTGTCCATTAAACAATGAAATAAGTCATGGGCATTCAGATTCGCCAAGTAGATGAAACACCTGATGTTCATAAGGGTCATTTGCATATATCTCATGTGCTTCTGATACAAGAGGTTTAGGAGGTCACTCAGTGGAAGTTCTAGCTTTGCTTGAGTTTTCATTTTGTTTTTACTGATCGGTTTTTCAGTGACCTCCTCACTTATTGTTTTAGTTTGGTGTTACAACAGGGGAATAGCGGAACTATGTTAGGGGTAGGTGTAGCTTTAAAATATGCATGTATTCAGAAGGTCATTACTTCCACTAGTAAATCATGCAATTGCGCATTGTTGCCTTGTTGGCAATGTGCTATCTGACCACTCTTAGCATTTCATAACTCATAATGACTCTGATATTATAGATTGATATCATCTGGCTGGGGTCACCACACACGTGCTAGTAGATATGTGTCGACTTCATCTGCAAGCATGTGGGAGTCTTGGACTACCTATCCCAGTGGATAATATGGAATGTGTGGCTTTAGGAATGTTATCTACCAAGACCTTTCAGTGTCCAGCAAGGGACACTGTGTGGTATTCTAGGCATCTGCCTCAGGGATACCCCACCAGTTCCTTCATGCCATACTACAGCATGTGGGAGAGCATACGTGATTTCTTTACACTACATAGGAGGCAACAAGTACCATGCAGGATTTTAACAATCTAGCCTGATTCCCTGAAGTAGTGGGGGCCATAGACTGTACCCACATTGAAATAAAGGCCCCTGCTGGTGAGATAAGAACAAGATATGACAGCTGCAAAGATTACCACATCATAACCTGCCAGGTGGTCTATAATTTCCAGAGTACTATCTACAATGTGTCTGCAGGCCAATCATGCAGCCACTGTGACTCTCATATATGGCATGTGTGACTTGCATTAGGAGTTTGTGAGGGATGATTTTCCACAGAAGTTTGTTATTGGTGTTGCTAGATATGCCTGGACTATGATTAATGACATCTGTCAGAAATCTGCATACTGTGGCAGAAAATGCATATAGCTATGCATTGTCACAGACTCGGGTAATCACTGATCATGTGTTTGGGCTGCTAAAGACAAAACACATTTTTGCTTCCTGGATATATGTGGTGGTGTACTGCAATAATACCCTGGCACATATGAAAATGTATTCAAATACGTGCAATGCTGCACAACATAAAATCGAAGAAACAGTTGCAGCAGGGAAGGTGTATGCATGACAAATATCTCCCACCACAATAGGCAGTAGAGGAATCAGTAAAGGACTGAGCATCAGTTGATGACCATGCCAGATGAAGGAAGGAGTATGTTGTGGCTGTAGTAAAGAGAAGGAAACTGTCACACAGCCTTGTGTCATAGTACTGCATTAACAGTGCATTAAAAGTAATGCATTTAAACCTACAGCAAGACTGTGCTTACTAGTGCAATGACTGGCCACACTGTGCAGCAGACATAGCCAACTCAAGCAACAATGTACATAGGGCAGGGCACAGATATTATCATTTACACAGGTGGTGTGAGAAAAATGAGTGTCAGTGCCTTCTACAGAGAACTGTGTGCATGCTTTTGCAACTGATATTACTTTGTTTTGTGCAGTATGGGTCTGAAATGATTATGAATGGGACTATTATAAAATGGTGTGGGAATGACCAAGGTGTGTGTGTGTGTGTGTGTGTGTGTGTGTGTGTGTGTGTGTGTGTGTGTGTGTGTGTGTGTGTGTGTGTGTCTAATTGTGTATGTATGTCTGTCTTTGTATGTGACTGTGGACTGCAGTGTATTGTGTGACACTGTACTGGGAAATACCTAAGAAGCTGCTACAGCATTGTAGCTAGGTCTTAGGAACAAAGTCAGGTCACCCATAGAAGAAGAGTGTGTATCCTGTGCATGCTCCTTTCCACAGGACATTCCCTCTCCTTAGAGTTTTCCAAGTAGTGACACGGTATTGGCTATAGGTAGATGTGCTGTGTGGCTGTGAGCAATTCACTCTACTATTGATGGCACTGGCATGACCATCATGTCTTCATGGAACACCTTTTCTCTTAGTATATACCATATCATGTGTATACTAGGCTAACTAGCACTAGGGCCATTATAAGCCTAGCCAAGCATTCAAATTGTATCGTACAAGTTTATGCATCTTAGAGGTTATTTTAAGGGTTGCATGCAAGCTTGGCCATGAGTTACAGGCTGTATCTGTCCATTAGAGACATAGGTGCTAGACCAGGAGTGTATTTCCAATTTCCTACCCACTGGACCAGATTTCTTTTGAAAAGGATTAGGGAAGAGCTCTGCCTCACATAGACAGGCAGTCTGTTCCAGAGAAGTGAAATTATTTCAGAAACATACCTGTCCCTCCAACATACTCAATTTGTGTTTCAAGCAAAATTTAAATCCATAGATCTAGTAATTCTGGTGCTATTCATTTTGGAGATATGCAAAACTTCCATCAGAGTGGAATCCAAGGATGCCTTGTATGTCAGGCATAGATCACCTCTCAACAGTCTGTTGAAAAAAGAGTTTAGAGATAGGAGATCTACATAGGCCATGCTGTTTACACCTTGTATTCCTTTTGTGAAGAACATTGGTGTATGTTCCAGTTGTTGCACATGCCTGATCAGGTAAATACTAAAGGGAGCATTGTACTAAATGATGGACCTGATAAAATGCAAATGCAATGGAATAATGACTTTCTTGCGGCCACATGCCATTCCTTTGCTTTTAATTTGAATAATTTCCTTACTTACACATATGTTGGTAAAAAAACAGGTTACTATCTACATGCATACCCAAATTCCTGACTACTGGTTTGACTTTGAGAGGTGTGCTATTGACGATGTATTTTCCTAGGGTGGCTGACTTCTAAAAGAGTGCGATTATACATTTCATGGCATTTGATTTTCAGCCATGACTTTGGTACCAGCCATTTGTCTGTGTTAGTTGTTCCTGCAGGATGTTAGTGTCTATGACTGCCCCTAGTTTGCAATCATCTGCAAACTTGGTCAGCTAGAGGCCCTTGACATTGGCCTTGACTTTCCAGAAAGAGATGCCAAAAAGTAGCAGACCTAACCCAGAGCCCTGAGGGACTCTACTAGAAACCGGCCTCTTTGTGGAAGTGGTCTCCTCTATCCTAACTTCCTGGGTCCTATCTGAGAGTCAGCTGGGTATCCAACATGTAACATATGGGTTTATGCGTATATCTGTGTGTTTGTTTACAATGTCTTAGTTGGGTGTTGCATCAAATACCTTTAGCCAGGTCAAGATAGGCAGTATGCATCATTGTGCCCTCATCCATTGTCTTGGCAACATTTTAAAAGAAGTCTACCAGATCTGCCCTTGATGAAGCCAGACTGAGTTAGATCCTGTGTTTAAATGTTTTGTATGCCGTTATTAATCATTTGCACATAATTCTTTCCATGGCTTTGCATATGAGACTACTCAGACGTATGAGTCTCTCAATGGCCTGTTCTTGTGCAGAGGGATGTCCATTGCAGTCCTCCATTTGTGTGCCACACAAAGCCTGTCTGGGGGCTTTGTTTAAACAGTGACTCCAGTGCTTCCAACAGATAATATTTGAGGCTATTTAGTAGGCATCCTGGGATGTTATCAGGATCCATCGATGAAGTGATTTTGGTAATAGAGTGCATGTAGGACTTATTCACTAGTGATAGATGGATGGAGGTTATTTGATAGTATTCCCTGATAAGCATCCGTAGAAGAAAAGGGGTAAAATTTGAGGAAAATTTGTTAGCCAGCACATTTGCCACATCTTCCAGCTCCTTGTAGGTGGCTCCACTTGTAATCAGTTCTGGTGTGCTGTCTTTGAGGTTTTGGACATAGCTAACGAAAGCCTTGTTGTTGTCTTTTGCCTGGAAGGCTATCTTTACCTCAAATTTGAGTTTAGTAGACTTAAATTGCTCTCTTATTTTTTTTTTTTTTAGATGGATGAGAGTGTTTTTATCTTGCTGGGTTTCATAATTCCGAATTTTGGCTATGACTTTTTTCTTGCATTGTACAACCTGTTTATGTTTAGATTCCACTAGGGAGGTATGCTTTTGAGTTAGTTCTGGACTTATGTCTGTTAAGCACACCTGTCTCTATGCATTTATTGACATGATTGTACAGTATTTCTGTGAATGATTCTACATAGACAGCTTTGGTCTCAGGTGAATTTGAAATGTTGACAGGTTATCACTTAGTAGTAGGACATTTGCCTTGAACAGTTCCTAAATGTCATGGGATTATCCTGGGTCACTTAACTAAATTTTATTATGAAACAGACAGCTTTGTGGTCGAAACTACCAAAGGGAAAAACTGCACTATGGGGTTTACATTGTTCTGCCATGTTTGTGAGGACCAGGTTAAGAATGTTTGCACCCCTAGTGGATATCTGATCCAAGATGTTTGTGTTTACAAAGTCCAGGAATCTCTGGGCCTGTAAGTCTGGGGTTAAATAAGTATCCTGGTTTATACTGGGGTAGTGGAAGTTGGCATGAATATGGTATTGTGTTGAATGGTGAGAGTCTCCAGTAAGTCCAAGTACAAGTTATGGGTTACCAGGGTCATAAAGGGTGACCTATAGCTTGCAAGGATATGGTATGGGACATTATATATGGCAATCTGTGCATGAAGAAGCTCAAGTGCATCATCTTGTATGATTAGTCTCAAGGTGAGTTTGTTGTTGATATATATTGAGACACCTTTATCTTTGTTCCATGTCTGTGCAGTATCTAGCCTGAATGTGCAGAAGACACTGTAGCCCGGAACTGCTGGGGTGCTGTCAGCAGCTTTAAACCATGTCTCCATAACTGTGCAGATGCCTAACTTCTTCAGGGTGATGAGAGCTTAGAGGGAGGCTTTGCTACATTGGAAGGGTTGACAGTTTGGCATTGCCTGACAAAGGCATTATGGGTGAGGACAATGTGTTAATCAATATTCAAAAGCTTAGTGGGGTTGGGTGCAGACCATCCTTAGCAAACTAACATGGTCTGTTGACCATGTCTACCCATACTGACAAATAGTTTACCCCCTTGAAATGACAACAGAAACTAAGCCAATTATTGAAGTCAATCATCTTTTGTTCATATTGTGGAAATCAATCTTGGTGAATGTAGAATGCTGCTCAGTGCTAACCACATGCCAGCCTGGGAATCATAGTCGAAGATCTCCATAAAGTCTATCTCTTCATATAGTCCAGGGAAATATGTATTGGGTCATTTGCTCTCATATGGATGATGACCATGTCATACTGGTACTTGTGGTCTAATGACTTGAGTGTGTGGGTGATTTGTCAGATCCTAGCCCCTTATAGACAATGACTTGGATTTTCTCCTTATTCAGCCTAGTGAACAGGACACCTGCATGTCTGACAATGCAATCTCCTAAGATTAAAATGTTGGGTTATTTGGTGGCTTCCCTTATGGGCTTTGTAGTTGAGGCTCAATAGGGTGTGGCTATATGTGTTGTATTGTGTTGGTTGTTGTTTTGGTGGAGTGCGTTTGGAGTTGCTAAGGATTTTTTTTGTAGGAAGAATGTGTAGGAGGTCTTTGGGATTTTAGGAAGGTTGCTTTTAATTGCATCAGCATATGTTGGTCTATATGTTGGGTCAATTATATGTGTGGTGGATGTAATGATTATATTACAAAGAACCTGGTTGTTATTTTGAGTGCTTTTTTGTGACTCTTGCCTCCAGTGACATTGTGTACTTACATCTCTCACATAATATATCCATTTATCTAAGCATTGGTTGATTGTCAGTGAACATGAGATAATTCCTATATTGTCTCAGAATGTTCATATCTACTAAGTGGCCAACAGAGAAACTGGGAAAGGGCCCATCCATAGTTAAATCTTTTTAGGTGAACAATAAAGGGGTGATACAGCAGGCTAACTTGGGTGTTGTGAAGGTAGAAACTACAACTAGGCTATGTATGACTAAATTTGTGCGGCAGTACTCCTTGGCATGCAGACCAGTTGCTCTTTGTGCATCTGAGTACTGGGTAAAGTTACAGGGGAAGTTTTATAGGCTGCTAACCTACCTGCGTCTATACAAAGCACTGCTAAATGTCACTGCATGATGAGCAGCAGAATTTATTGACTCAAAGAAAACTGAATAAACCAACTAAAAAGCCCTCTGGCCAATGAAATGATCTTACTTTTAGCCTTCTTGTGTGTTTCCTAATTTCGACAGATCAGGGTAGCTTTCTACTGCCATTAGAGTGCAGGTCCAGTTGTCTTAATGAAAAAACATACTTTAATTAGCTAAAAGTAAAAAGGTAACAGAAACAAATCAAACAGCTAGCTATAGCAAGTAATTGTCACTTTAAGCCTCCCTGTGTGTTCCTCAAGTCAGACAGACCAGGATACCTTTCTATTGCCACTAGATTGCAGCTCTATTCTTCTTAATGTAAAAACACACTTTAGCTAGCCAAAAGTGAAAAGTTATCAGAAAGAAATCTAACAACCAGCTACAGCTAATTACAAAGCAATTCAGAGGGGCAGACAAACCACCAGTGAGGAATGCACATTTTTAAGACAATCTCAAAGCATGCTAACAGTCTAAGGGAAGGGCCCTCCCAGTTTCATCTGTCAGTACCCAGTAAGATAAACAGAGGATGTAAGACTAGGAGCAGCTTCTTGGGCCAAGTATACAGAAGATGTGACTGGAATGAGCTTTCAAGGTTAGAAATACAGTAGGGTGGGCTGCTCAAAAGCCTCCAAGTTTAAAGAACAACAGAAAAGAACTGGGTGGGTAGAGAACAAATGTGGAAGACAAACAGTTAAAATGCAGTAAAATGAGAGCTGATTCAGAACTGATTTAAACACTTAGGCACAACATAAAAACAACTTGCAAAGTACCGTGGATTATAAAGCACTGCAACTATAAACATGCTTTCAGTTAATAGCTTTAACTTAAGATTCAGAACACTAGATGTTGCTGTGACAGTTGTGGTGCTGCATGAACTTAACCTAGGCTTCCCATATCCAGAATGATCATCAAAACTAGAGACAGAGGTAGGCTGACAATGTGGTACATACGTGACACATGTATCATGAGCAAAGGAGAGCATAAGTTGTGCCAATAGGTGATAGAACATGTCCACAATGTTATACATACAGAATGTGCACTCCTGTAGCTCATCACACATATCCTGCAGTATATGTACTATAGCTGCAAATACTGAGGTGTTGCTAGCATGAACCTCTATGATGACCCTGCAAATCCACTGAGATACAGGCACTGAGACCCTATTTTAGGGGGATCAGTTCACATGGGGTCTGTGGCTAACAGTACCACATCTTGTGCATCTTGTGGCAGGCAATGAACGTTGTGCTATTGAAGGAAACAGTTTTTTCCAACTAAATCTGTCACCAAAAACTTTCCAATAGGGTGGACTCTGTATATTTTGTGTAGTTTTTATATGGTTGTGGACCAGGAACACTGCTGGCTAGGGGATCTGGTGTGTGTGTTCCCTGTTTCCAACACTGATACTATGCCCCATGCCCATACCAGCTATTCATCACCATCATTGTCAGAGTGAGACTTGTTTCTAACATCAAGCAGTGGGACATCCATGATGGTGATATCAGGTAGTACATCACCTGTAAAGATATTAAAGCACAATACACAGTACAAGCATTACCCATCTCCATTATTTTATTTCCAGTGTAGAAATAATAGGCACATTGAATAGTGTAAGTACTGAAAAAACTTAACCTTACATTGTGCAGGTTCCCATGTAGCTTGCAGCCCTAATATTCCTATATAACAAGAAACACTCAAACTGACTGACATGTACACAGATCAGATGCAAGCTCTTCCCAGTACAGTAATGAAACACACCTAGGGCATCTTCAGTAGAGATTCTTGGGAATCCTGCAGATCAGCACCTGAGTCCAACCCATCAACACTAGAAAGCAACAGGTCTAATCCCCCATGCAGAGTAGCAAGAAACTCTTCTATGTCAGTAAATGGTGGATAGGTCAATGGGCCACCCCTTATTACTCGACCTTCCTCTGCAAGGTGGACAGCACACTTTTAAGCATCTCTAATCATGCTGGTAGCCCTGTGTCTGGTCTGCACATAGCTTCAGTCTTTGCCACCAATAGCAGTAATGTCTGTAACTGCATCCAACCAGCATAGCCACAAGAGAGCCTGTCAGCAGTCTCCTGACTGAACATCCATTGGACATGCAGCTGGAGGGTTTTCAACAAGCTGACATTCTCTACAAGGGAGAACTTGCATTTGCAAGCCTTTCCTTTGCCAGAAATGAGGCTGTGTGGTGAGAGAATATACCATGTCAGTATACCAGTAAACACTGCCTTTTATATGATACCATATGCAGTACACTGCACAGGATATGTTGCTCTCATGCCAATATATATATATATATATATATATATATATATATATATATATATATATATATATATATATATATATATATATATATATACTAGGTGACAGGCAAGTGTGCCTAACTATATGGCATAGCCACAGGCATTTCTCCCTCCTCTGGTCAACAACTCCTCCCACCTAATCCCCATATTCTTTCAACCATACAGAGCGACAGACAGTTATCCTATCCAGTACACCAGCTATGATTCACTTGTAGACAAGTTAATCTATCAAGAGACACACTATCTGTCTGTCTGTCACTAGAATCAGGAGCAGTACACAGCCTACCAGTATGTACCAAGGTCTGAACTGTGAAGTATGAACAGTTATGGTATTGAAGCTGTATGACTGTTCCTGTCACCCAACCCCCCTTCTGAAAAACATATCAGGCACCATGCAATGCTAGAAGGCACAGCATACTTTGCTGACACTTGCTGACTCACTGTATTTATGCATGACCTACCTGTACAGTCAACAGTCACAGATATGCTGAACAGCCGTCCTACAACAACAGCACATCCTGTTCCTGACATATGCATAAGCTAGAATGCCACTATATGAAACGTACACACTTTTTTCCTGTGGCACCTTTAAATACTGATTTACACACTCCCTAAATGGAGTGCCTGTAATCACCATTTTTATTACAGTTATAACACCTGCCTTTGTGTCCCTTAGTAATAAAGCTGTAGGTTAAAATGGGTATCAAGCCTTACAAAACAAACATGTTGCCACAAGATTTGCACAAGGAAAACAGTTACGTGACAATGCAGCAAACAGACAAGATTTAGTAACAGGCAGAACCTACCATAAACATTCAGTAATACTGGTTTCCTCCTTCCCAAATAGCTTACTCAAAGATATAGTGAGGCCCAGTAATGCTACTGTACAAGTTCTTCTGTACCATGATGAGGTTCTATGCAGTTGGTGAGGAATATTGCAGAGTTCCTGACCTCTGAGCACAATGATTATACAATGAAGGCCCAGTTAATGAAGCTTTCTGAATTGCTCAGTCTACACATCTCCTTTTGAAACATAATTATGCTAAGAGGCTGTAATGGTGGTGTTCATCCACATACCTCATTCTGGTGACAGTGCAGGTACCACTATGGTGACCTGCATTAGTGCTATCCAGACCTTCTTGGCTGGTGTGAAGAATAGGACACACTAAAGGCACCTGAGAAGTATGGTAAATATTCTCAGCAGCTGTTATTACTTTTTTTTCCTGCTTATTGCCTGCAAGGTCTTAAGTTATGGATGTGTCATCTATATCCACAGCTCAGGAGGCTATTGCAGGGAATTGTCTTCAATCCCATAGGAAGATACAGTGCCTTAGAACGTGCATAGTTGAGTATGCTTTTCAAATACTGCAATGATATTAATTCCATATTATTGTTACACTGCCTAACACCTCATACCACTGCCTGCATATCTGAAAAGTGTACTGTATACTACAGTTAATGACCTGCATGTGGTTCAGAGAGCATGGCACATTATATAGCCAGATAAAGTATGATGTCATCAGCAGTTTATGCCATTGCACATATACCAGGGTATAGTAAATGCTTGATACATAATGCCAGTGGGACATATATTGCCTTATTGATATATTGCAGCACTTTATAGGTGTAGTAGCTGCAACACATTCTACAGTCAGAGGCAATATAGATAGTATACCCGCCGATATTTTCTCAGTTCATACTACTTCAGTAGCACACAGCAGCATGTCAGTCATTGTTTTTTAGACTGCTGTGTTTTTCACCTGCATTTTACAAATACATTGATGCATTTATACTTGTTAGCATTGGAATATACATACACTTCATACATGTGATGCCTCCCTCGTTGATGTTATCTGTTGTTTTTAATTTATTTTGCTCCATTTGTTATTTTGCTTCTCTCTTTTTATTTTGCATATCTGTACAGAAGCTGCCACGGTAATGCCAGTAGCTACACCCCTTCACACCAGCTCCCAATTACACCCACTGGACTTTAGGTCTGCAGCAGTGCCAGCTAGAACATTGTCCCCTGCACTTCTCTAAGGGAATCCTTATGTGTCCGCATACACTACCCCCGGGGAGCTTCAATATCTGATAGCACTGTAATATCTGCCAGTGGCTCTGCCAAGGGTTACTTGTTTGTCACCCAGAGGTATCTGACTTATGTGGTATTGGAGACAGGGGACCAACATATGAAATCCTGCACTGAATACCTGCAGGAGACTCCTCTTGCAGCTTGTAGAGTTGCATCGCTGTCAGCTCTGGAAGCACCATCTCAGCCAGGACCCAGTGATGATGAAGCACATTGTGGTTTCTGACAATCCAATGAGGATGACACAGGCAGGGCAATTTAGTAGACATACCCACCCATACCCATCTCAGTGTTCCTCTCCTTTTTGAGCCCTTGATCTCCTTTGTTTACTCTCCCTATTCCCAACATTATTGTCTTCCTATTGTTTGTCTGAGGTTTATCACTACTGTCACCCCCTTCCTCACAGTTTCATCACCTCCCCTGTCAACCTCATCTGTGTTATAAATTTGTGCGTTTGTTCCTGATAACTAACTTCACCTATTTAACATACCATCACCTTCTCTTCCCTTCCATCATTCCCACCTTATCTTGTTTGAAAAGAGAAAATGTGAACCTGTCCCACCAAAAAAAAATACCCTTCCTTTCCTTCACCCAACATGCTTATTCCTTACATTATTTATTTTATTTATTTACTCTTTTCTGACTGGCTAGGTAGACTGGTCTATTGACCCTTTACTACTTTGACCTGGGTTCCTTGGGACAGTGCAAACAACTGTTATATGAAGAATGCAGATATACTATTTCTATCTCTTCTCCTGTTTCAAGATTCACTAAAGATTGAACTACTTGAAACTAAGGTATATATTGCACATCATACTCTGCTTGATGGTACATTGCACTGTGCCCGTTCACTGGAATGTACATACACTTTTTTTTTTTTTGGCTATGTAATAAGTCTGAACTATTCTGTTATTGCTTACATTTCTGTATTTTTTGTTTGTGAAATATTTTGTAGAGCCTAAAACTAATCAGTATCGATCAGTGCACTACCCTGGTAAACAAATATAAATAAATAAATGCACTTATATAAATGGAAAATGCTGAACAATATAACA
This sequence comes from Protopterus annectens, assembly GCF_019279795.1. Lineage (NCBI taxonomy): Eukaryota > Metazoa > Chordata > Ceratodontiformes > Protopteridae > Protopterus > Protopterus annectens. The sequence goes on from NC_056729.1 coordinate 314,140,985, forward strand.
CATATGAGCAATCAAAGTGAAATAATTGTTATAGTTTCTGTGAAGAACTATGCAAATGCTATATATTATAGAAGTAAACAGTCATTAAGTCAAACAATGTTACAATTTTGTGGTAGTGATGAAGCATTTCATTGTTGTGAGTTTAGGGAGGTAGTTATCCATTGTTTCTAAAGCACTTGTATCTGTATTCATTCATGACATAGTTCCTTAGTACTTTCTGAAGACTTTTAGGGTGGGTGCTGCCTTAATTTCTGAAGGTAGATGGTTCAATGAGGATGGACCTAGTCATGATTTTTTATTCTATTAGTCTTTTGGTGGTACGGCGGTAGCATTGTTACTTCACAGCAAGAGGTTCTCCCGTTCGATTCTTGGCTTGGCTTGGGAGTGCCTTCTGTGTGGAGTCTGCATGTCCTCACCGCGGTTGGGTAGCATTTGAAAGACATACGTGCGTAAATGGGCGTTCCTTCGTTGAAGGTTGGGCGTCGAGCTGGCACCTCGGCATTTTGTAAAAATCTACTGCCAATCATTAGCAGACTGGAGTTCCGCTGTGGCGACCCCTTACCGGGAAAAAGCCGAAAGACAAACAACAGTCTTTTGAAGGGTGATCTGACAAGAGAAATCTCATTATTTTGACTTCATCTTAGACTGTTTGTTCCTTGAAAGGTAATTTGTTTCTTAGTGGAGGGGAGTAGTCAAGTTTTCGGGTTTTGAAGAGGAGACAGTTTAACAGATAGAAAGCTCTGTCAGCAATGGGTAAGAAACCTTATCCCTATAAGGTTGCATGGGTGTGTTTGAGGATTTTCCAGAAGTGAAAACCTTATAACTTTGTTTTGTATGATTGAATCCTGCATGTTTTGTAGCAGGAATGTAGTGTAAATAAGGGAATGCCATATTTAAATTCTGGTGGAGGTGCTCTTTTTGGAACAGTAGCCCAAGCTTCAGGGGAAAGGAGAAGCAATATCTTAAGAGTCTGAGACGTGAAAAAACTTTGTGATTTTGTCTGTGTGGGTTAAAAAGGTGTTTCTTTTAGAAGCTTCTCTCAACTTGCTTTCCTCATCTTCCTGCTGCCCAGTGTATGCATTTCCACCATTTCATCTAGCCAAAAATAGATATAAACTACATAATTTAAGGCTGATGATTACTTTTGTTTTTGAGTCACTTTTGTGTATCTGTGAATGCACTGAGGCCATGTACATGCTCTAAATTTGGTATTTTAATGTGTCACATTACACAATTGCTGCCATCTCTCACACTTCACAACTTATGCTCTGGCTGCTGGTGAAATCTGTAATTATCTGCTGCTGGAGCAATGAATTTTCACATCGTTACTTGGTAATGAGCTCAAAGCTGCATCTTACCCAAAGATTAAGAGACGGCAGCTCATGATGAGCATGTTCCTGAATCCTACAGATAGTCATTTCCACAATATACCTCCAGTAAGGTGGTACATGCTGCAAGGCCCTCTGTTTCAACTGCATCGGAAAACTTGCAACTAATGCATCATGCCCCTGTATAGGATCTGTGTTGGTGACCCATTTTATCTTATTCTGCATTCTGGATCTTTGAGCCCAGTCATTAGGCAAGAATCTAAGTTCTTCAGTTCAGACTTCCAGGTAGTGCGCAGTGTTTATTTTGTTCTGATCAGACTTTCCCTTGTTTCACTCTATTTCAATTACTTTGTGCCATATATTTTCACTTAAATTTACCTTTGTAATAAAGCACACATGATACCAATTATTTAGTGATGTTAAAAACAATTACCGAGGAAATAATGCAGCAGCTGTACTATAGGATTTTCCCTTGTTGACACTGCCAAAAATCTGTAGTGGCTGTCCTCATTAACTTCTGAACAATTTAGCCAGAATATAAACTCAATTAGGAGACACTACAAATAATCTTAAATAAGATAGATGATAAATCTTAACATGAGAACAACTGGAACAGTTAAAGGAACAGTATAGTCCCTGGAGATAATGTTCAGAGAAACCCAAAGTTTTTTCAAAGGAATTTTATGAGTCTGCTGTTACAGAAAGAAAAAAAAATCACATGCATTAGTGTTAAAAATTACCAGAATGCTAAGTATAAAGTTGCTGTACCTTTTTTTTTTTGGGGGGGGGCGCATCATCTGATCCCTAAGGTGAAACAATCTTGCTTGAAATTAGTATACTAAGACTGTGAGGTGTGGAACATAGGGAAGGACTTGTCACCATATAAATAAGTCTTTTTTTATTGATTTTTTATTCATTTTAAATTGATGTTACACTTCACTCATTTTTTTTTCTTTTATGACAGCCACCTATGTTGGTATAAAAGTGCTGACTATGATCCTGTTAACCCATTTTTGTTGGTGGCTTCAGCACGTTTAGGAGCTATTGTGGGAAATGCAAGAAATATGAGGCTTTGCCTTCTTATCTCTCTTTGGGGGGGGGGGATAGGTTAGGGTAATGTGTCAAGGCAGAATTGCCATTTCAGGAGCTCTGGTGGAGACCAGGGCTCACAATATGAGCAGGTCTAGACAGACAGATTTGAGCAGTGTTGCCATTTTAAAGATGGGGTGAGAATGTGCCCAGATCATACCTTAAAGCAAGTATTGGCCTGTCGGATATAACAGCTCATAGACAGTAGGGATTTCTCCTACATACCCTATGAGCAACAGGAAATAGCTGCAACATGAAACTGTTGTACTTGTCGGTCCCCCCCCCCCCCCATCACTGAGGCATGGCTACATTTCTGTCTGTAAAGCCAGGACTCTGCCTCATGAAGTGAGATATTAAATCTGGGACATGTTCTCTGATGGAAGTAGACCTCAGTAGGCCTCAGAGGTTGGATGGAATTAGAAGCTATAGCAAAAGGACTAACGTCTGTAGCAACTCTTCACTGATGCAGTGTATCTGGTACTAGTTGAACCATTGAGCTGATGCTTTGGAAAGGAAGAAGCTGCAGTAAATAAATAAATTCACACACACTGCAAACATGCAAACATGCACAAAAACATTTGTATGCTGTTTGTAACTATGATGTTTCTGTGCCTGGTATATACTGACCGTGAATTCAGGCAAAATATTTCAAAGATAAACGTCCTTGAAGCTAAAGAAGAAGACACTGTAAACTGCACCAAACAGTACAATTGTCATCATTTTGTAGCTCCGAGGAGAACAAAACACTCATTTGGTTGTGTAGTTTATAGGTTCTTAGCTTCATACTAGGCTAACAACCACTAGGGTCCTTTAAAAATAGCTATGCAACCCAAATGTAAACCACAAATTTGTTTTTTAAAGGAAGTAATTTATTGACTGCCTCAGTCCATCAGAGGCAAGACACTAGACCAGGGGAGAATTCTACATTACCCATCCATTGTTGTGCTTAAATAGGGTTAGAGAAGAACTCTGATTCAAATGGATGGGAAGCCTGTTCCATTGAATAAGACTTCTACGAGAAACATATTGGTCTCTCCAACATGTCCTATTTATGTCATAAGCAAAATTTATTTTATTTTTTTTGATCTAGTAGTTCTGATGCTGTTTGTTTTACAGATGTGCAAAAGGTTCATCCAAACAAGGTCCAGGGATGTCTTGTACGCTAGGGAAGGATCACCTCTGAAAAAATCTGTATGATACCAATTAAACAGACAGGGCTTTGAGGTAATCAATTTAGGACATTTGCTTATTTGTGTATTCTTTTTGCAATAAACCTTTGTGGATGTTCCAGTTGCTGCATGTGTCTGGTTAGGTACATACCGAAGGGATCATTATACTCTATGATGAGTCTGATGAGGACTGAGTACAGTAGTACAATGCCCTTTACCTTGACGCCAGGTCCATACGAATAAGTTGAGCAAAATAGAAGGATTTTATTACTTCCTTATACACATGCTGGTCAAAGGCTAGGTTACTATCTAAATGAGTTCCCAGATCCATGACTAGTGATTCAACTTTTACAGGTGCTTTATCGAAGATGCTGTTACCCAGGGTGGCCAATTTCCCAAAAGGTAGTATAATGCATTTTTTTGGCATTGAGTTTTTAAGCTATGGCTTTGACACCAAGTGTTTTTCTGTATTAGGCCTTGCTGAAGGGTGTTTTTATCTTGTGGGGATTCAATAACAAGTCTGAATTTGTAACCATCTGCTAATTTTGTCGGCCAGAGGCTTTTGACATTGGTTTTGACCTGTTAGAATTAGATGCTAAAAAGGAACAGGCCTAGCACAGAGCCCAGGGGGATGCCACTGGTGAACGGCCTCTGTGTGGAGTCTATCCTAACCTCCTGAGTCCTATGCATGAGCCAGCCAGCTATCCTGTGTGTTATAAAAGGCTGTATGCCTAGTTCCATATGTTTATTGACAATGACAGAGTGGGGTTTTGTGTAAAATACTTTAGCCAGATTTAGGTAGGTGGTATGGACCTCTTTCCACACATCCATTAACATAGGGATGTTTTCAAATAGTCCACCAGGTGTGGTAAGCATGCCCTTTTTTGATGAAGCCATTCTGGGATGGATCAAATATCTAGAGGTCTCCTATGTCCTTACTGACAGTTTCTGTGATAATTCTGTCCATGGCTTTGCAAATAAGACTAATCAGACTAATGGGTATGTTGTTTCCAGGATCTGTTGAAGGTCTTCCCTTATGAAGGGGAATGACCATCATAGTCCTCCATTCTAAGGGCACAAAGTCTGTTTCAAAAGTATAGTTATATTGCTATTTCAGGGGTCCTGATAAGTCATATTTTACACTGTTCAAGGCATCTCAAGGCATCTCAGGATGTTATAGAGGCCCACTGAGGCTGTGTTCTTGGTTCTAGTGAGCTCAACCAGTACATGTTTCTTAGTTACAGCTGGAGGTGTTTTGTTTGAGGGTATTTCTTGGGGATAGTTGCAGGTGAAAGGGGGGTAAGGTTAGAACTGAATTTGTCCACTAACAGGTTTGCTATATTGCATGCTCAGTGAATGTGTCACCATTAGCAACCAGTTCAGTACATGGCTGTGTGCTGCCGTTGAAGTTTCTAACATACGTTGCTGAAGAAGGCCTTATTTTTATTTTTCACCTGAGATGCTATCTTAAACTCAGAGTTGGCTCTCTTTGACCTAGTTAGCCATCTTAGTTGCCTATTTAGTTTGATGATAGAGTGTTTATCTTTATGGGAATTATCCTTTCTGAATTTTGCCATAAACTGTTGTCCTTTTATTATATATCCTGTTTAATTTGGGACGATACCAGAACAGTTTGTTTCTGGGGCTAGTTCTGAGCTTACTTCTGGTATGTACAGCCTCCATGGAGCCATTGGCAATGTTGTATAGAGTTTCTGAGAACAATTCAGCATAAGTTGCTTAATGACATATCTGGGTCATAAAGAGTTCTTAGTCTAAGGCCACTCCTTTTTATGATACACTACGACGGTTATCAGTGTGATATAGGCTGGATTTTAGCAAGGAAGAAAAGATGTTGAGTACAGCATTAAAAAGGCCACACACAACAGTTGTAGTTATGGAAGTGTGGGGAGGGCTGATGTTGCTAGGGGAGGTTCAGGAAGCTTGTAGGTAGTAGGAATCATTGACATCAATACTGTGGACTGGGATGCAGCAAAAGAAAAGTAGGGATTTCACTACCAAGAAAGTAAGCCCAGGTCTTGCTCAGCTAAGGAGAGCAGCAATACTATGCCATGAGTGAACTAAGACATAATCTCAAAGGTTTGGAATATACCCTGTAGGCAGTGACCTGGCAGCCCAGCCAGCAGTAAAACTAAATGTAGGCAGTGACCTGGCAGCCCAGCCAGCAGTAAAACTAAATGTAGGCAGTGACCTGGCAACCCAGCCAGCAGTAAAACTAAATGTAGGCAGTGACCTGGCAACCCAGCCAGCAGTAAAACTAAATGTAGGCAGTGACCTGGCAACCCAGCCAGCAGTAAAACTAAATGTAGGCAGTGACCTGGCAACCCAGCCAGCAGTAAAACTAAATGTAGGCAGTGACCTGGCAACCCAGCCAGCAGTAAAACTAAATGTAGGCAGGCAGTGACCTGGCAACCCAGCCAGCAGTAAAACTAAATGTAGGCAGTGACCTGGCAACCCAGCCAGCAGTAAAACTAAATTAACAAAGTGTTGCCCAATAAAGTTGTTTTGTATAGCCCTCAGTGCAGAATTGATGTGCCTGAAAAATAATGTTTTATAGCACTTTGTACAATTTGCTTAATACACTCAGACTGACTGCTAATCAACAAATCTGTGTAACACTTCTTAATTGTTTTAAGAAATTCTAATCCTTCTAATTTTAACTTACTGTTGCCCTCCCTAGGAAAATTTACAGACAACATTGAAATAAATATAGACACAATCCTGATTTTCAGTTAGTCAAGGCACGTTTAGCATAAAGAGAGATGTTTTTATTTTTATGGTTTTCAGTGCATGAAAACATCAAATATCTCATCCTTATTACAGCAGGTCTGGTGTGATCTTTCTGAACAGCAGGCACATACGCCTGCAGTCCAAGCATGCTTCATTTTATTTATAATATGCTAGAATGTTGGGGGTGAGGCTAAACCTGGATTGTTTACTAGATGGTAAGTTAAGTGGTAATCATTACTAGGTTGGTGTAAGAAGGAATGAGGAGAAAGTATGTGACAATTTGTCTGGGTCTTTACACATCTAAGGACAGGATGATGCCATCATATCTTGCTGAATTCCCAGAGATGTCTGTCTACCAATGAGAGAGGGAGGGATCAGAGGATATTCCTACTGCTGCATATCTCAGGATTTGATGTTCAAAAGACTGCAAATGCATTATAAAGAAATTAAAAATTGAGAAGGGGAGCATATCCTCCCCCAAAGAGGTTTTGTAGTATATTAAGGAGGTTGATATAATGAGCTCCCACTTGCAAGTGTAATGACCTTCTTGGACATTTTCAGTCATGAGTCCAGTATCTAAAGGAAGAGAAAGCCATTTGATTTCTAAATAAATGTCAAAGTATTTGAATTTATTTAAGCCAAAGTTATTCGACTAGAATTAATAAGCCAGAATATTACAGAATCTTGCTAATTAAACTGTTTGGTACAGCACTGTGAGGAGACAGTCAATTCACATTTGGTTCTAGTTGAGATATAAGCAGTGCATCTAACATGATTCTTTGTGGAGTTTATGCACCAACCCGTGCTCCCTGTTGAATACACTTATTTGGTACAGAGATTATTTGAGGATACCAGACCTGGACAGGTTGGCTTGTGCATCACACACTCCATTCCTCTAAGTCAGGATACTAAGCAGGAAAGTCACCCATCTCAAAAACTCACTGAATGGTCCTGCATTTCCTGTTTGAACTGATTCAGCTGTGACAATCTTTACTTTATTGTGAGATCTTGTTCATGTTTGACATGTTCAGTATTTCTGGGCTGGGACTGAAATTGGTCCATTGAAATTAGATCTCTGGCCCAGTAAAAACAATATCCAGATAAATACATATTGATAGCTTGCACCCCCAAGCCTGACACATAAAGATGAATTTCACTATTTTTTGTATGTTGTTGGCTGATTGTAGAGATTAGTTAAAGTTAATATAACTGTTACACTCTGCAAAGCCCAAACAGTATAACTGAAGAGGGCCAGAGGTGTTGAAATCTTTTAATGACATTAGGCATATTCCATCCTCAGAGACAATTCACATAATTACTCTTACTTTTAGCCCCATTTCATTTCTTAATCAAGCGATTACTCTGAAGAGGAGTTTGAATATTTGTGAGTTATGCAAGAACCACTGTTTTGTGGATGAGTATAATGTTGAAGTAGTATGTTTGCTTGGGTAGCTGTATGCTGTGCTCCATTAAGCAGCAATTATGATGAGCAAAAGTGGGAGGGGATAGAATGGAAAAAAGGTGTGAGTTAAGAGGGTGGCTTAGGAATTGAGGATGGGACAGGGCAAAGCAGGCAGAAAGTCACACAAGTGTGTGAGTCAATCAGTTTACACATGGACAGAAGACTCAGAACCAATAGGAGAATGGTAAGTCTTCCAAACCAGGAAAAATTTTTATTTATAAATTACTGTGCAGTGTATGCAACTAACAGCAAACTATGTCAAAAACCAGAAATGAGTGAATACTTTATAAGCATATGCACGAGAGATTGCAGAGAGCTAAGTTAAAAGTTAAGAGGAAAAAGTGGGGGGAGGGGGAGGCAGCCACCTAAAAATTCCAGCGAAAGAAACAGTTGTTAAAAAATAGCATGTCTGTAATATAGAAAAAAAGGTAATTTGCCAGTATTAAACAAATGATCAGGTATAAAAACAGGGGGAATTTTCATGTGCTTTTCAGTCTTAGCAAAGGTGTATGATCCATCCTTCTGAACAATCGTAAAATAATATACAGTTTCATACTCAATTCTAGACACCCACAGCATTTCTGTTTGAATTGCTACTAACTTTCAATATCTTGACCTAACATTGTATCTGTTGTACTCTGTAATTTCTTGAATTCACAGTCACATTCACTAATTTGTTTTCTATTGCTCCTCTACCAAGCCCCGGTATACCCACATCTTATTCCCTCAACACACATTTAATTCCATCCCACCACACCTCCACCCCAGACTCATTCAAGGCTAAACAATTTCAGAACAGATACTTCCCTTCCTCATCCTCCCAAAACCAAATCCCCCTCCTCCATGCAGTTTCCCACGTTCACTGGTACCCTATCAATGTCACATGGACATCATCTGGAAAGCATCTTTTTTCTATGTGAACTGCCATCACTTGTTCCAAAACTTTCTCTCTCTCTCTCTCTCTCAATAAAAATCTGTCTAACCTATTTGCTTGATATCCCCAGTCCCTAATGAAAGTAAATCCTATCATTGTAGTAAATTGTAGTAAATTTCTGCCTCCATATGTCAACCTACACCCCCTTCCACAGGCCATTTATTGACGTCTTGCTCTACAGTTCCTTTTTCTGTGTCTAAATTATCTGTCTATTTCCCCTTCCACTACCAAACTGAAGCAGCCCCAGTAGCTTCCCTGTCACAATATGGCATCATCTTATTCCATACACCTTAAAAATTTTCAAAATATACTGGAGAGTCTATATTAGGTCCATAAAGTGCCTCTATTTTCCACTCCTGCGTCATAAAGTCAAAACCAAATATCGCCCATCTATCATCTCCAGCCTCCTTTATTGCCTTAACTTTAACAAGCAGACATCTTCTGATTAGCACTGCTGTTTTCCCACCTGTCTGTATCATACTACATCTTACAAGTTCAAATTCCTCCCCCCTAATTTAGCAGCCTCTTTTCTGCATACCTTAACTTCTTGAAATAAAATAGCATCTGCTGCTCCAATTCTTTAAAGTTTATTTCTAATTCTTCACCTTTTTATAGGATGCATCCCCCCCAAAATTCCACGTAATAAAACACAACAGATAAGAATACCCCCTCCTTGATCACTTCCCCTGACCCTCCTCTCAACTCCCGTTTCCAGGCTAAGTCACAAGTGACCCTTGGATCTGTCATGGATCTATACCTGTATTATGATGAAGTAATCCCTATCAGCTGTTATTGTGTTGAAAGCTGGCAGAATACATGGACACCCCCAAACCAATATCTTTAAAAGTGGAATCACACCCTATCTCCCCACCCTCCAAACTTTAGTCATAAAAGGAAAACTCACTACTTTCTGCATTAGATCCACTTTACGTGTCTATGCAGCTCCAAAGACCACCTATAAACACAAGTATCCACCACTGTACACCAACTTGTGAAATCATACAAACATCCCCCAGTTCAATATACACAATAATCATTTTTGAAACATGTTTTAACTTAAAGTGCTACAACACTCAGTTCCCATATATATACTCAGCAGAAATTCTATATCATGCTAAGCAAAGCATATTATTTATGTGCTAATTATACGGTACCGAAGGGTTTGCTCTTCGCATGTAAATACTAAAAAAGTTGAAGACTAAAATACCGGGGAGTCTATATTAGGTCCATAAAGTGCATCTATTTTCCATTCCTACCCACAAGTCAAAACTGCATATCACCCACCTATCATCTTCATCCTCTTTTATTGCCTTAACTTTAACTTTCAGACATCTTCTGACTAGCACTGCAACTCCTCTTTATAGGAGTAGAAATACATATGTAATCAAAATTGGTAATTATATGTAACCAAAGTTGTTAATTATATATGTGGATGCAAAGTCCCAAAATATGCCTATGAAAAAAGCAAAGTCACAAAGACACTAAGTAACAGCTACCCCATTGTCTTTAACTCATTTAATTATCCAACTCTTTACAAACTTAACTGTCTTTATCTTAGAGCCACCTCACTCCCCTGCATTTTGATTTTCAAGTCCAGAGGTGGATTACTGATTGTCATACCTCTGATTATTAGTCCAATTTTGAGAATAGCCCTCCAGTTTGCTCAGCTGCAACTCGCCCACTATCTCTCACTCAGCACTTACTGCCAATGCCATATGGGCCAAATCTAGTACATTGGATCTTAGATTTTCCTCCTGCACAACCTTCTTACTTGGAGTGAATTGTGAGTTTAGCACAGGATAAACTCGTGAATGTACATCTTCTCTTTTGTCTCATCCTCTCTTGTATGTAACATTTACAATTTCCTCTGTGTCTTCCACACTAAGTGTTCTAACCCTCCGTCAATTAATTGTACATCCATCTCTAGTGACGTACCCTCAAAATTTAAATTACATGAAGCTGATGACATAACATCTGCCTCTCTCTGGCCATGCTGTGGAGAATATTCAGTAATTACAGCAGAGGCCTGGTTTGGCTTCAGGAGTTCAAATTCACCATCTGGGGAGGAGAAGCATTTTCTCTGGCCATCAGTTATCACAAACTAGGCATGGTAAATGAGTCAAAATACAAGGATCCTGCATTTCAGCTCCTCACAAACTACTTTAAAACAAAACAATGAGCTTGACACAGAAGTGGATGGAGAAAATAAACACAAACAAAAAGGAACAATTTACAAAACGTCCGAAACAAAACTCAATACCAAAATGCTTTAACTTATTCACTCCAATGGAGCTCAGAAAGTTTGCACTGTAACTTCCAATGGGTGGAGCCTAAGCCTTCTGACAGAATAAAATTATGTCCTCACATGTCAAACAGATGTTCATAACTCTGGAACCATAGGGTTATGAAAGAAGTATAAATGGCAAACTCTTCAGTACAAACTATTTTTATAGTGGTTGTATTCTTTAGCTTCTAGGTCTTAAACCAAAATTTTGAAGTCACAATAAACATGGTAACTATTAAATGTCTAATATTTTGTAAATAACTACAATATATCTCAGCAACCATTCAAGTTACACGCATACTCTCAGTAGGATTTTATTAATCTAGCTGAGAGCATTCATATGAAGCTAAGTAGTTCTGTCTGTGTTACTTGGTTGTTGAGATATTTAGAAAAATGTGAAAATTATATTTATATAAATTAACATAATAAAAACAACAGTTAATATCTATTTACCTACATTAGACAGATGTCAAATAGTAATGCAGTTCAGTTTGACATTGCTTAAGCTTTAAGATGAAATATTGTAACACCTTGTAGATAGCACGGTTTTGGTTGTTGATGCAAATATGAACAAGCAATATTTGATGCCTAGAGATGTCAGTAGGAGTTAACTGCAGATGCACCTGGAGGCGTCACTGAGATGTAATGAGTTAATATGATAAAACTTCAGATACATAAAATCCAAATGTAAAGCACAAGGTTAAGCGCTTTCATCACTCTTAGACATCATCAGAACCGCCAGTCTATCACCAAGTTCCCTTATGTTCTTTAAAAACAGCTGATAGTGCACACTCTCTCAAAACAACAAATCACTTTATCTCAGTAAAGAAAACCTGAATGCCTGGACAATAGGTTGTAGTGGGCGCTGAGCCAAGTCCCAACCAAATTACATAAAAGTAAACTAAACACATTTCCCTTGAAAAGTCATAAAAATAAACAAACTTTCAAACCATATTAACTCTTCTTCTCAATTCACTAACAATAGAAATGTTCTCATTGAGACTGGGGTGATTTGTTGCATCAAAATGTATTTGCCAAAACATTTCCTGCTATAGTAAGAAGTTTGTCCAGTCCCCGGAAAAAAACTGCCAGTTTGACTTGCCCCAAAACTAAAAACTTAAAGTGTCTACTTTAAAAGCAACACACTTTAGATAAACAGACCTGGAAAAGTTCTAAAAGGCACAGATGGTATTGCCTTCCACCAAAACATCATCTAAAAGATATGTGTTGTTTAACACCCTTTGTTTGCCAACATAACAGTGTGGCTTGAGGGTGACTTATTTGGCCTGTGTGGGTTACTTGATCTTTTGGCACACACACAATGAATTCTATTGACCTCCCAGTCTGTTTCAGTGGGTACATTGATGGCAGGGGGAATTTTATTATAAAAATATTCTAGTTACTTATCCTCCACCATTTCTGGAATCCCTGCCAGACATATATTCCCTCTCCTTTGTTCTCTAAGTTTTCCAATTTGGCGTGCATACTGGATATTTTTAACTTTAATGAAGCTAACTGCTGTTTTGACTGTCAGTAATATAATTTTTTGCCTCTGTTTCATTCTGCACTTCAATCATATTTTGCTGCAGCTTCCCGATACCATCTGTCAGTTAATGTCAGCAGTCCTGCAGCCCCTTGGTTTCTAAGGAAACTGCTTGCAACATTTCCAGGATCTGGTTTAAATTTTGTTTTTCTAATGCTTCTTTTGTAACATCACTAGATGCTTCTCTATTAGATGCTGTGGAAACCCCTTCTGAGTTTGCCATAATGTTTTGATTTGACCAATGCTGATTATTCCTACTGGAAAGGGCTTAAGGAGCTCATTGTCTTCACTCCTATATGCTGGGTTGTCAGTCACACCCCTGGGCCTTTTATTTTTCCCTGGAGTTGGTTGCTGTTGTCAGGAACAGTGCGTGGATCTTGTTTCCAGAAATGATAGATATCCATGTTGTAAAGGTCAAGCATATGAGGCAGTAATTTAATGTCTTCATCTTTTTGAGTTTCTACTTGTGAACAGCAAACCCTCAGATGATTTATTTGGCAATATAGAACACTATAATCTGATTGGTAGAATATACACATATCTGTCCACAGTTGGGGATGGCTGCACAAGAGGTTTGGAAAGAAGGAAGGGTCATTTTCTTTCCTTGTAATTATGGTAAGATTTATTCTGAAGATTATGAAATAATCCAGTTTCTATTTGCTGCACAAACTGAATTAGGAAGATGTAAACAATATACCACCCAGTGCAAATGCAAAAAAGAATGCTGTACCCAAAATGTTAATGGATTAGGTATGTGACAGTGGTCCCGGATTTCTGATATGGTTTATCAAACTTCCTTAAATTTCTGCCCTTTTAGGAAAAAAGTCAAGAGAAACTAAAGTTACAATCAATTGCATGACCCTGGGTTTGGCCCAGGTTTTTGATGCCACTTAATTAGCAGCTGCTAGAAGATTAATGGATAGACAAATGTCTTGTCCCTGCTGGTCTATCTATTCCATGTTGACACGTACATGACTGACTGACATGATTTCAAGGGAGAGTTAATAGATATTGTGCCACTGAGCTTCCACCAAATGTTTTTTTTTTTTTTTCAAATTTTAGAACACAGAGATGATGTTGGTAAAAGAAATGGCATGACGGATTAATGTTTTCAGTTGGACCTTGATTATGTGGTTAGCAGCAGTCATGCAAGCTGGATGATAAAGTAATACATTTTATTCCTTAAACCTCTGCTATCTTTTTAGCATTCTGGATGGATGGATGGAAAGCATATATAAGACAGCATTATATTGCAGGTTTATGACACTGATGAGTATTTTGACATAGCTGGGTTAATTCAGTTCCTTGTTTTCACTTGAAAGTCTCAATTTAGGATAACAATCATTAAAAGGATCAGGATTATCAGTCTTTTTTCAAAGTTACTTGTTTGCCTAATAGGATGCATTCTAACCTTCCTTACCATCGTTTCCTGGTCCAAACACAAGAACAGACAACTCTGCATCAGGTGTGTGTAGCCTGGTGGAGCTACTTCTGCTTACCAAAATCCCACTTCATCAAACTTCAAAATGATGAGACAAAGTTGCTGAAGATTTAGTTTCATGAACACCTGGATCACTGTAATATTACTCTGGGAAATGAATTACTTGGCCACCATGGTAAACTTTGCCCTTTTCTCCACTATAGCACAATCTCAGAGTTGGTATATTTAATTGGGAGAGGGGCAAAATCCTCCACTTGGGTGGGTTTGATTTGCTTCAATTTGTTGTTGAAGTGTTGCTGAACAAGTGGTTCGTTTCTCAGAGTTACATTATGATGATCTGGGTGTTTGTGAAACTACATTTTCGGCAACTTTGCCTCGTCAATTTGAAGTTTGAAGAAGTGGGATTTCGGTATGTAGAAGTAGATCCATTTTTATACTCTACTGTGCAGATTTTTCTGAGCATCACTTAGAAACGTAGCATTTTCAAGTCCTGTTATGTTTACAGCTGTCGAAATGAATGCCTCCAAAACAAGAACATAACTTGCTTTATAGGAAGGATTGCTTATTTTAAAACATTGTCTTTAATAGTTTTAGATGGAACAACTCAAAGTGATGAAAGTGATGCATACATTTGTTTAATGCATCATTTTCTGTGATGTGCTAGTTTCTAAATACCGGTTGTATTAGGGAGCAGGAAAAAGAGTTTGTACAGACTGGAATTATCTGACATTATCTGGCTAAATCCACAAACTGCACTCATACTTTGCAAGAGCTTTAAATGTTTAGCTGCTCTAGACTTCATCTGGCTTCTTTCTCTTTCTCAGACAGTATCCTTACCCATCACTTTATCTCCAAAGTAATCACAACCACTGACCTCTTTGCCTTAAATTTTACTATTTCATTAACCAACAGTATCTCAACTGACCTTTATTCCATGATTCATTATACAGTTATAAATAAATTCAAAACCTGGTCTAGACTCAGTTTCCCTTTCTTAGGAATCCAAACTATTCTATGTTTTCCCAAATAGATCATCTCTGTCTCTCTGTTTCTCCTGCTGTTCTACATGTCTGCCCATACAAATGCCTATAGATGATGATACTATCTCTAGTTCTTTCAACTGAGTACCTCTTCCATCCATGGCTTTAAAATCTGCAAACATAACATGTTGCAACAGCACACATAATCATACCAGGAAAAAAAAATCACTTACCCCATCCCATTCAGCTCACACCTTTTCTGCTCAAATGATATACATGCAGAGTGGGATGTGATACTGAATGAGTGTAAACATGGAAGAAAACTTTGAGAGATATCATAAATTTCAATCCAACTCGTAAATGATAAGTTTAACCTGTCCCCTGCTGATCCTCCAAAGACTGCAACAAGATCTTTTATCAGCTTCTCATAATTACTTTGTTTTCTGGAGTCCCAAATTAATAGACGGAGATGCCTTGCCTTTTAAATGGCTCTGAGAAGATTCAGACCACAATTCCTGCAATTGTCTCAGTAATTACTTCAGAAAACTTGATATGGTATACTTTAACCCTGAAAATTTGCATATCTTCCCATAAACACAGCTGTCATTAACAACACTGTGCTGTCTTGCCTAATGAAGAATGTAGCATTGTCTACAAGCAAGTCAAATAATTTGCTCCCCATTCAGGTCTGTTTTAAAGCACTTGAACATCCAGCACCCCTGCTATCACAATAAGACTATGGGTGAAATACAATGCTCACTGTATACCTTTCATAAAACAATAATAATTGCATTTCATTTTACTTTATTTGATTTATATCTGTTTGTTATGATAGAATACTGATCACAATGGTATGATTTCAGGTTTGTCCCACAGAATACAGGCGCAAGACTGAAGAAATGCAGAAGAACATTGATACAGAATTTTCATTAAATGATCACAGCAGAGTTAAATAAAAGCAATACATACTACTTACAGTGACAAAGTCAACAACCTTGCATTTAATACAGAGCTACTTTTCTGAAAAAAAATTACAATCAATCACTTACAGTTCTGTACAATTAGACGATGAGGGACAGAAATAGAGAAGAAGAAAAAAGTATGGAATAATTCAGACGAGGGTGTACTGGAAGAGAAAAAATGAGAACTAGCCCATGCACTGAAGTGATAAGGAGAACAATGGCAAGGTGTACAAGATGATAGGTGATGTGTTGAGAGGGGAAGCACCCCGTTGAGCTTGTTTGAGAAGACATGCTTTGAAATGGGTTCTGACTTTGATGTAAGAGGTTGAGCCTTTTAGTTGGATGGAGAGTAACATAGTTTTCTTACTAGAACTAAAAACTATTGTTTGCACATTGCAATTTCTTTTGTGAGTGGGGGGACATTGTAGAACTGGACATCAGTGAGTCTGTCTTCTTAAGTTATCTAAGGGGATTTTTGCAGAAACTTTAGTTGTTAGAAAAGAGAATGTTTCCAAATGTACTTGTTTAAACAGTAGATACCCTAACCAAAGGTCAAGAAAGCCATTTGGGGTTTTTTTTATTGTTACAGTGATAAGTATATCTCTGATAGTTGGTGAAGAAACAACATATTGCATATTTTTGTAAAAGGTATTGACAATTTTCTTTTTCTTTTTGGAGCTGTTGCTATTAATGGAAGTCCATATTCCAGATGTGGCAAAATGATTCATTTAATATGGCTCATCTGGTGGGAAAATATATATATGGCAAACTCTTTCAAACCCAGAATAGTAGATAATTAATTTTATTTCTAGCATTCTCAATTTGAATTTAAAGGTCAGGGTTTATTCAAGTCCCATGTCTAGGTAGTTGAATGAATTCACTGTTTCAGTTGATATTTTAACATTTAAAAGTTTAGGGGCTTTGTGAGTTTTAGATAATACAGTTGTTCTGTTAGTTAAGTTTAGAAGTACTTTGTTCTTGTTAATCCTTTTGGTTAGTATGTGATGGTTATTTTTCAGTTTCTTTGTATCTGAGTTCATGTGGCTTCATATGAATATAACTGTGACACCCACCACTGCTGCCAATCAGAGGTGGCCCATGCTATTGGACTGCCAGACTGCAGCCCCCCCAGCTGTAAAATAAGAAAGAAAAGAAAGAAAAGAAAAATATAAAAAAGAAAATTAAAAATCACGAACTTTCGCGCATGCACACTAGTCCAGAATGCTGAGAAAGTCTGGAGCATGCGCAGACTGTCTCAGCAGCAGTCTGGATTGGGAAACATTTACGAGCGGAGATCCCAGAAGGCACAGGCACATTAGTCCGGACTGTTGCTGAGACAGTCTGGAGCATGCGCAGACTGTCTCAGCAGCAGTCTGGATTGGGAAACATTTACGAGCGGAGATCCCAGAAGTCTGTGCAGTTGTAACTGCATAGACTGTCGCTGGAAAAGGATCAAACACAGACTGGAATGTCGGCAGGCTGGAGTTTCATCGGGGAAGAACATCTCACGTGGTGGATTTGATGCTCCAACAGACGTAATGCGCAGGCAGGTTTGTAGTGCTCTAACAGCTATGGATTTAATGGCATCTACATCACTCCAGGTAAGAGGGAGGGGGGTGTTTGTGTGTTCTAACAGCTATGGATTTAATGGCATCTACATCACTCCAGGTAAGAGGGAGGGAGGGTGTGTGTGTGTGTGTGTGTGTGTGTGTGTGTGTGTGTGTGTGTGTGTATGTGTGTGTGTGTGTGTGTGTGTGTGTGTGTGTAACTGGTGGCTAGAACAAACTCATGGTGGTGTGGTAGGGAATACCTCAGGCTTGAATCCTGTACATTGTATGCAGGTGTTTAAGACCTGAATTCCCTACCCAGCACCATTTGTAAAACAATTGCAGATTTTTGCCTCATATTTGATCTGATCTGTTCCTCATAATATCTGTGTTTTCTAAATATTGCAATGCTTGATATTAGATGGTGCAGTGGTAGCATTGTTGTCTCACAGCTGCAGGTTCTCAGGTTTGATTCTTGGCTGGGTTGCCTTCTGTGTGGGGTCTACATCTTCTCCCTGTGTTTGTGTGGGTTTGCTTTTGTGTCCTCCCATGTTACAAAGACATGCCTGCATTATTTCTTCCTGGGCCTCTGCTGAAAATTGTTTTTTTGTTCCAAGTCAAACTGTCCTGATTAACAAATTGGCAGGCATTTGAATTTCAGACTTCAGGTTTCTGAATGTTTCTCAGGTTTCTGAATGTTTACATTCTTACATATTTGATGGTGCAGTGGTAGCATTGTTGTCTCACAGCTATAGGTTTTCTGATTTGATTCTTTGCTGGGGTGCCTTCTGTGTGGAGTCTACATCTCATCCCTGTGTTTGTGTGGATTTGCTCTGGTGTCTTGCCATTTTACAAAGACATGTGTCTGCAGTATTTCTCCCTGGGTTTCTGCTGAAAATTGTTTTTGTCCCATCAGAAGTAAAATTGACAGGCATTTGAATTTCAGACTTCATATTCTTCAGAAAATACATAGTAACACAACCTTTTATTCTAGCAATTTTCTAAGTTTATAAGAATATTTGAAATTTGTCCTTATTTTTGGGACTGTATTATCCCATTATTGGCTTTTCCAGGTTTTTTGTGCTAAGGTTGACAGCTATGGCAAGAACTGAATTCACTGAATATGTTTGAGGGCTGTATTCCCTCATTACTGGATTTGTCCAGGTGTTTTGTGCTAAGAGGTTGACAGCTATGGTGAGAACTGAATTCATTAAATGATAGCCATTTAAGTTTCAGTCTTCCTCTCTTTCACAAAGCAGCTGATTTGGCGTAATAGTATGTTGCTCTGACTGTCTTGCACAGGGACCTTGGCAGTAAAATGTATGGTGGTAACACAGCATTTTTCTTTCACAAAGCAGGTGATTTGGCATAGTGGTATGTTGCTCTGACTGTTTTGCACAGGGACATTGGTAGTAAAATGTATGTTGGTAACACAGCATTTTTCTTTCACAAAGCAGCTGATTTGGCATAGTGATATGTTGCTTTGACTCTTTTGTACAGGGACTTTGGCAGTAAAATGTATGGTGGTAACACAACATTTGATTCTAGCAATTTTCCAAGATTATACAAGCAATGTTTAATGTGTCCCTGGTTTTGGGGCTTTTGACCCCCCCCCCCACTCAATATATTTGGCTTTTTCCAGATTTCTTGTGCTGTGAAGTTGAGATGCAGTTGAGTATTGAGTAGATTTTACAAGGAGCTGAGAGCTGCAGGGGACGAGAAGTTTCGTGCTGCTTATGCTAAGTCTACTTGCATTTTTAATAGCACAACAGGTTGTGTACTTGCTTTTGATGCAGAAGGTTGTTGGTTCTACTCCCACAAAGGGTGAATGCTGCCATACTGAAAAAGTTAAGATACTAACTATGAGCCTGTTATCAGTTTGCCATCCATTTCCTATTGCAATATTACTAGCTTATCATTTTTAATGTAATATAGGCAATTTATTCCTCAGGGGCATCAGACACTTTATTTTTCGATGAAACCCATGAAATATAAAGGTGTTTGCTAGCAACAACCTCTTCATTAGTTACAGATTGATTTAATGTGGAATTATTTAGATTACTTTTTTACTTCAAAGATTGTGCATATTTACTGATAATGGTGGACTGTAGACTTGTGCATATTTACTGATAATGGTGGACTGTAGAAGGTTGAGTAGACTTTTATGATGGAAATGTTCTGAACTGGGCAGTTTTGTCATTATGGGTGCATGCATTTTGTTTCATTGTTTACTGGAAAGATGTTCTGAATTGGGCAGTTTTGTCATTATTGGTGCATGCGTTTTGTTTCATTATTACTAGAAAAATGTTCAAAACAATAGGAAGGTGTATCAAAGAGCACATGTATGTTTCATATGCAAGGGGCCTATGATTTGAAAACAGCCCAAATTAATCTTTATCTGCCACTGGTAAATGTATTTTCTTTGAATGTGGGTTTCAATGCTGTTTCAATGAATGTGAGTTTCAAGGGCAGAGAAGTTTTAATGCTAAGTTTGTTTAGCAGATGTCTTAGTGTTTGTGCTGTAAAATGCAAAATAAAAATTTCAAATGAAGTTCAAATCATCATAGAAGTAAATCAGTATGCACATTAGTGTTTATGGTAAATGGTGTGAAATAGCCAAGTAATGGATCATTGGAATGGCTGCAGGGGGAGGCTCCATTCGACCATGATTTTGTGAGGGGGAATGGCGGCAAACTTAAATTCAGCCCCAGCTGAACTATACCTCCCAACTGTCCAAATTTTCAAAGAATGAATAGATTTTTGCTTCTTATTTTTGGTTTGTTCCTCATAAAATTTGTGGTTTTCTGGCAAATCATTTAGGAATTAAGTCACTAAATAATGACACACTGAGTTTCAGAATTCATAACCTTCAGAAAAATGCATGCTAAAGTAAGACCTGTTGTTCTATCAACTGTCTCAGTTTATACAAGAGCAATTTTTAGTACTGTTTATATGTTCCCCCAATATATTTGGCCTTGTCCAGATTTATTGCATTAACAGGTTGAGAGGTACATGCAAATAAATTGCTTTATAGAATTAGGTATAGCCAGACCTCTCAACTGTCCCTGATTTGGGCTCAGAATATTGCTCTTCCCCCTAATAATCCCTCCACAAAATAGCAATTTTGGAAGAAAACATGGAGGATTTACAATTAAGAAATAACTGTAATAATCAGAGTTATAGATTACTTTTATTTCAGAAATGCATGTAGATTCTTTTATTTTGTCAGCTGCTCAAGTTAGCAGTACTAATATTAAAGTGTCCCTTCTTTGACAGGTTCCCAGCTGTATTGTGTGGCTATTTTATATTTTTACATCACATGTTTGGTCCATTTTTCATAAAATTGTGTTTTTTTGGCAAATTAGTGACAAATCATTAAAGACTGAAGTTAGAAAATAATGACAGACATTTGAGTTTCAGATTTCATACCATTCAGAAAATTCATACTAATGCAAGACCTATCCTATTATCTTTCTAAGTTTATAAGAGCAATATTTAAAAATTGTCCTTATTTTTAGGCCTTTGTCCCACTTCTTTGTATGGCTTTGTCCAGATTTCTTGCTCTGAGGTTGAGATGTATGACAAATGTGTCAGGGCAATCACAGTCAGCCGGAGACATTTCAAATTGTGACATACTTGTTGCACCCCACTCCCCCATGTAGTAACTCTGGATGTGTCAAAGCAAGGCAAGGAGTAGTTATGCAGTGTAAATTTGCACAGTACCCCCCCCCCCCATCCAAGGTAGGCACAAGTACTAGAATGGCTTTTCATCTGTCCTTGATTTTTGCAGAATGGTCTGGTTTCTGACATATTTTTTGTACTATTGATTTATGGTTATTACTCAAAGTGCCTGTTGCTCTGTGTTTAAGTAGCAATACTTTAATGACCATCAGGTAAGCTTGGCTGAGATCGTAAGATGCAAGTAAGCTTTAATAAGTATACTATTAAAGAATTGTCAACATTGAAAGCCTTTCTGTTGTTGCCATGTAGAGAATACTTAACTAGATAATGTATAATGCTTGGGTATTGAAATGCATATGACAGTATTTGTAATAAAGGTCAGCATTACATTATTTTAAGAAGCTCATTATACTTGGAGACTTTCAGTCATCTCTGCAGGCTTTACCTGTAAACTAAACAGAATGCCAATCGTGTGGTCCATAACCTGTACAGTAATCCTTTTAAGCAATGTATCTTGAGCTTATTTCTTGTTGGCTTTTCATTTTTTACTTTGATCATGTTTTCCCCATGAAACAAGTAGATAGTTGTCAGGCAGTAGGTCTTTTTTTGGATAAGAAACATTTTTACAAGTGGGGCCATCAGAAATTTCTACTTTCAGCATGTTACTTGGTACTTTAATAAAGCTGAATATAAATTATAATTACAACTGCAGTGCAAGAAGTGGTTTGAGTTGAGTGCTGCTTGTTTTTCTTATACTTGATTTTGACTGGCATTCCATTAATGTATTTAAAAAGTAATTTATTTTTTCATGCCTCAGAACCTTTTTGTTTCCATCTAGATATTAAGTAAGCTGTCATGCAGCCAATGCATTGAAATATTTTTATTCTTCTACATTTCATTTTGTCTTGATTGGACTCTCATAATGACGGTTTGGCACCCAGGGCAGTGTATGTAGTTAGTTTTTGTGGTTTTTAGCATAGCTCCTCCTCTTTCTAGTTGGCCGCACCCCTTTTCATTGACCCCACCCATTCAGCTGTCTCTTGCAGCCCCCCTTTGATTTGAAGTCACCAGCCGCCACTGCTGCCAATATGTGATGGGCACCACTGTGTCGTCCCCATGCTGGGACAGTAATCAAGGATCCTGAATCCTCACCACTGACACTGTAGAGGGGACATGCACTTGGAATAAAAATGGCTACACTCAATATTTCCAGATGCAGACTTCTCTGCAGCAAGTACAATTTCCCTTAAGTAAAAAAACTATATACCAGTCTGTAGGTGAAACAAAGTAAAAAAATCACATATATCACCAGAAAATGAGGTACCACAAGGAGCTCCATACAAAAGGGCTTTAATCTTCATAGAAATCCACAAAAAAAATGCTAAAAATCCACAGTGTTGCTCATTTTAAGCACTTTCGACCTTCAAAAAGGCCTTCATCAGAACTAAAGAAAACTTGTAATCTAAATCGGTTTTAAACCCTATCTAATTAAATTGTGGCCAATCAACAAGTGTACTTCATCAAAGATGATAAAATGTGCAAACTTCCAGTTAAAGCAACACTCCTGCTTTCATGCAATGCTTTCACATTAGTTAAAAGGTGCATTTACATAGGTTAAAAGACCAGAAAAAGGCTATAATGTGTTAAAAAATATGTATATATTATGCATATTTTTTCAATACATAGAATAAAAGAAAAGACAGTGCATACTTTTTCATTTGCATGTGTCACATACACTTTTCCTCTGTAAAACAGCTTTAGAATTAACTGTTACATTCAACTCAGGTGTGTTATAAGCATTGAACAAGACTTGCCACCAGAATTCTCTGTGGTTTAACTCAGCCTCTCTGTCTCCATTGTAACTCCCTGGAATGTGGTTTATAACTGCAAAATAAAACTTGGTGTGCCCTTCCTGCAAAGACATGTGACTAACCAAGGCATTATCCGTGTTTTTATTTTTAATTGTATACTAATGCTCATACATCTTATTTTTCAACTGCCTCTTAGTCTTGCCAATGTAAAAAGCTGTGCAGGATGTACACCTAACTAAATAAACAACAAAAGTAGAATTGCAAGTAAAATGAACCGGTATCGGCCAAATTTTATCACTGGTGCTAACCTCAAAATAAGGACCTTTCTGTATATATCTGCAAAAATTACAATTCTGACACTTGAAAGTGCCTCTATCTCCCCATCCCCTCTCACAAGCAGAATTTTCTTTCTCTAAAAATTCTTTAAAATTCTTGGCCCTCTTGTTAATAAAATTCAGATTACACCCTATAATAGATATCAAATCTTCATGTGCACCTAAAATTCTCCAGTTGTTGCTAATGTTCCTAATTGCCCCACTATCAGTAGTAAAAACCAGTGGCATACAAATGGACCACTCTTTCTGTTTATAGACCCTATAATAGACATCAAATCTCCATGTTCACCTAAAATTCTCCAATTGTTGCTAAAAATGTTCCTAATTGTCCCACTATCTGTAGTAAAAACCAGTGGCATACAAACTCTTTCTGTTTAGAAACATCTTTTTTTCCCTTTCTACTGCTTGACATAATCAAATCTCAACAACTCTAGCAGCATAACCCCTGGATCTAAACCTGTCGTGCAATTCACCAACAAGGTTGTCCAAAAAAAGTAAAATCTGTAGTAAGTCTTTTCAATCTAACTAACTGTCCCTTCACTATATTGTGCTTCATGTTGGTGGGGTGCATACTTGAATAGTGTAACAAACTGTTACTAGCAACATTCTTATAGTTAATAACGGACCCCAACTTAAATGTCTGACCACATTTAAAAACTTCCAGATCCAAAAACATAATCTTAGTAGTGTCACTAACATGGGTGAAACTCAAAAAATTAGCACTGCCATTTAAATAGGTTCATAGGTTCATAGGTTCATACTAGGCTATCTGCCCGAGGGCATTTACAAGCCTAGCCCATAGTTTTGTGGCTTACGCCACCCCTTTAGTATGGGGAACTATACCCATTATTTTGCTGTGCCTCTGTTGAGCAGTGACACTGAGGTAATCCCTGGGGTATATCTGCGATCTCCCATCCATTGGTCAAGATTTCTCTTGAACAAGGCCAGCGAGGTGCTCTGCCTCACATATACCGGGATTTTATTCCACAGCATAGGGAGTCTTTGGGTGATGAATCTATCCCTCCAGCACGTCCTATTAATAGCCGTGTCGAGGTTTAAGTCTCCCGCCCTTGTGGCTCTGACGGATCTAGATTTTTTTAGGTGAAGCATATTCATCAAATCTGGGTTTGACATGGCCTTGTATGTTAGGCAAAGGTCACCTCTGAGCAAGCGGTAAGCGACTGAATAGAGCTGGAGTTCTTTCAGTCGGGCAGCATAGGACAGATGTTTGAGACCCTTTATCCTTTTGGTGAGGAACATTTGTGGCCTCTCCAGCTGCTGCAAGTGTCGGGTCAGATACATTCCGAATGGGGCATTGTACTCAATCATTGGTCTGATGAGTGATGAGTATAGGGAGACTATGACCTCCCTTGATCTAGATGAGAATCCCTTCATGATAAGGTGGGCAATGTAGAAGGTCTTCCTAACTACTTTAGCTACATGGGTGTCGAATGACAGACTACTATCAACCTGGGTCCCCAGGTCCCTGATAACTTCTTCTGTACTCAGTGGATTGCCACCTATTTGGTAGCTAGGGGTAACCTTGTTTTTCCCGAAGGGTATGACTATGCATTTTTGGCATTTAACTTTAGGCCATGGCTCTGGCACCAGTTATCCGTTTCTGTGAGACCCTTCTGAAGGATATCTGTGTCAGATGTGTTTTCTACTATGGCCCAGTTTGCAGTCATCTGCAAACTTTGTCAGCCATAACCCTCCTGTGTTTGCTTGTACTGGAAAAGTAGATGCCAAACAAGAGTGGGCCCAGGACTGAGCCCTGTGGTACACCACTTGTGACAGGCTTTGAGTCTGACATGGCGCCAGCAACTCTGACCCTGTGGGTTCTGTCACTCAGCCAGTTTGCAACCCATCTTGTGATGTATGGGTTAACATTTAAGCTGATGAGTTTTTCAATGATACCCGAGTGGGGTATTGTATCAAAGGCCTTCGCCAGATCGAGGTAGGCTGTATGGACTGCCTTTCCCTCATCAATGGCTTTGGTGACTGTTTGAAAAAGTCAACCAAGTTTAGAAGGCATGATCTGCCTTTGACAAAGCCAAACTGGGATGGATCCAAAGTCTGCAAATTCCCTATGTCTTTATTTATGAGGTCCATTATGATCCTCTCCATGGCTTTGCAGATAAGGCTTGTCAAGCTAATGGGCGGTAATTTCCAGGGTCGGTGGAGGCACCGCCTTTGTGAAGTGGGACCACAGTTGCAGTGCGCCACTCCTGGCGTATCCAGAGGTAAGACTATGATTAAACAGCTGTCCTAGCTGTGGGTTTAATTCCTCGTTGAGTTCGTGGAGCACACAGCCGGGGACACCATCAGGTCCCATGGATGCTGTGTTTTTGCTTTGGAGAGAGCAGTTCTCACTTGGGCGTTGGAGATGTTTGGGGGCTGCAATCGCTTGGTATAGATATCTCTCCTTTTGGGGAGGGGAGAAGTTTGCACTGAACCTGTCAGCCAGTATGTTGGCAATGTCTGTAGGATCAGTAATCTTCACATCATTTTGAACTAGTTCTGAGCATATCTGGGAGTTTCCTCCCAGGTTTCTAACATAGCTAAAGAAGGCCTTATGATTGTCTTTTGAGTCTTTAGCTATTTTTCTCTCAAAATTTGCTTTGGATGATTTTATGAGAGCTCTTAGTTTTTACTTATAGTGATCAAGGGTGTCTTACCTTTTAAGGATTTTGCTCTATCTTGTAGTAGCTTCCTCCTTTTGTTGTAGAGTTTGTTTATGGCTGGGGTCCACCAGAGTGGACGCTTGCCTTTGGTACAAAGAGTCTTTGTTTTGCTTGGGATTGCCTTATCCATGCAGTCCTGCAGGTGCTGGTAGAAGGCATTTGTAAGTGATTCAGCGGCTTGAGTACTGTTTTCCGTCGGCTCGGGGGCCTTAAAGGAGACCACACTAGTCTTTAGAAGTGTGAAGTCGGCTTTCGAGAAGTTCTTTACTGTGGTCTTTTTATTTCAGGTGGGGTGGGATGAGGACCTCCAGCGAGATTAGTTTGTGATCTGATCTCACCAGTGAGGGGTATACTTCGGTGTTGAACATTGTGCTCCCATGTTCGTGATGATGAGATCAAGTATGTTTTCTCCTCTTGTGGGGATGGTGACTAGTTGTTCCATGGCATTTGAGTTTATGAATTCCAGGAACTTTTGGGCTAGGGTGTTTGGGCTTGAGTAGTGTTCCCAGTCTATATTAGGGTAATTGAAGTCACCTAGTATGATGGTGTTTGGTGATACATTTATCCCCTCTAGTGTTTTCAGGAAGGCCATGTGAGGTTCCTGAGTTTGTGAGGGTGGCCTGTAACATGCTACAATTTGCAGAGCAGTCCTGCCTATGGTTAATTGCACCTGGATGGTCTCCGATGCATCGTGCGTTGCCACCAGTCTTGAGGTGTGGGTGTCTTTGATGAATATGGATACCCCCCCTCCTTTCTTGGTATTGTCCGGATTTTGGGGCCGGAACGCATGATAAGAGGTACAACCTGATAGTGCTGGGGTGCTCTCAGGAGCCTTGAACCAGGTTTCTGTCACTGCACAGACATCGATGTTCTCCATACTGAGAAGGGCCTCGAGTGCGTGCATTTTGAGATTTAGACTTCTGGCATTGAGCAGCATTACCCTTAGTTTTTTTGCTTGTTTGTGTGCTAGGGTGGTAGGTTTAGAATTTGAGCCTTGCCTAAAAAGGCACTATGGGGTGGCAAGAGCCTTTGCCAATATCCGGAATCCCAGGGTGACAGGTGCAAGCCGTCCCTTGAAGCAGCGTGGCTTGTCCAGCATGTCATCCCAGGCAGACAGACATTGGATCCCCTTTGAATGACACCAGAGTTTAAGCCAATTGTTAAAGCTGATCATCTTATCTCTGTATTGTGGCATCATTCTTGGTGAAGGTAGGATACTGCTCAAGGTCAGGGTCATACCTGCCTGGGCTACATAATCAGAGAGCTCCTCAATGTCTCTTTTCATGTAGTCCAAGGAGGTGCGTCTCAGGTCGTTTACACCAGCGTGGACAATGACTGAGTCATATTTGTACCTGCTGTTGAGAGACCTGAGTGCTTGCGTTATGTGGCAGATTCTAGCGCCCGACAGGCAGCTTACTGTGACCTTCTCCTTACTCAGTCTGGTGAGCGGGACGTCAGTGTGTCTGACTATGGAGTCACCAATGACTAGTGTGTCTGGCATTGTGTTTGGCCTTAAGGGCTGTGACTGTTTGACACTCTGACTGTGAGGTCTATGTGTTGCAGGTGTTGTGTTCTGAGGTGGTGGTTGTTTGGGTGTCTGCTTTGGTGGCCTCAGCTGTTTTGGTAGATTTTTGATCAGAGCCGTTGAGTATGTCTTTGTGTGTTTATGTGTATGATTTGAGGTTGTGATGGTACTATGTGAGACTGGGTCTATAGTGTGTGTGGTAACCTTCTCCTCCTGACTGGTCTTGCCAGTCCTATGTTGAGAGAGCTCAGCCTCCAGTTTGGCCGTATAGTTGCATCTCTCGCATGTATTTGTGTTTTGTGGGAGGAGGAGAGGGTTGTCTGTGTACATGAGGCAATTGTAACATTGCCTCAATATTCCCAGGTTCACCAGCTGAGCAGGAGAAGACACTAGCAACTGATCCCTCGACATGCTAGAAGGACTAGACAAAAACTTTAAAAGAGATTCCGGGGACGTGAGTGACCGACAAATGGGGGTTTGCCTTTTTGGGGTGCTATCTATAAGAGTGCCGTATCAAGGTAATAAGTACTGTAGGAGCAAGTGCTAGGTTTAACAGATAGAGAAAAGTCTACTTGGAGTCAAGTAGAGATGATCTTTTAGGTATTAGAGAAAGTGCTAGTAACAGGGATGCTTAAAGGTAAGATTGAAAAGAATGCACTCTGCAGTGTGCACTAGAGAAGTTAGATATGAAAGTAGGTAACTTGAGTTTTACCTGTTTAAAAAGTTAAGGTTTAGTGGAGAGTTACTATTTTTAAAACAGCAAGATGGACTGAAAGGGGTGGTTACTTTTGTATTTTGGTACTATGAAATACTGTAGGATGGCCAATAAATTTAAATAATTGAAGGGGTGGGATTTCAAAAGTGATGGTTTTGTGATTACTCACATAAGCCAGTGAAAGTAGAGAGAAATGAGATATATGGTCAGATTAACATAAGAGGCGGGCAACTAGAAAGACAGTGGTATTTAACAAGACAACTTAAATGGGTGGGAGGGAGGGAAAAATTCTGCCTGACTCAGAACAGAGAGAGCTGTGGTCTCTTTTGAAGTTTTAATATGCTGTTAAACAGAATGCAAGCAAAACACAAGGTAAAGAAAACAAACTACAGTATTCAAAATATAGAAAGGCAATACAGAAATACAAAAAATAACAGCAAACAAACCTTTCCTTCACAGCAAAGTGTAGCAGAGTCTGGATGAGCCTTTCTGGTAAAGCTCTGAAATGTTTTAGTTTACTCCTTAAATAGAAATTTTAGTTCCTAGCTCCACCCCTCTGTTAACAAGTGATTAACCTTAAGTGACCTTTTCTGTCTTATGAATGAGTCCTTAATTAATCAGTTCTTATTTCTGCCTGACTCAGAACAGAGAGAGCTGTGGTCTCTTTTGAAGTTTTAATATGCTGTTAAACAGAATGCAAGCAAAACACAAGGTAAAGAAAACAAACTACAGTATTCAAAATATAGAAAGGCAATACAGAAATACAAAAATAACAGCAAACAAACCTTTCCTTCACAGCAAAGTGTAGCAGAGTCTGGATGAGCCTTTCTGGTAAAGCTCTGAAATGTTTTAGTTTACTCCTTAAATAGAAATTTTAGTTCCTAGCTCCACCCCCTCTGTTAACAAGTGATTAACCTTAAGTGACCTTTTCTGTCTTATGAATGAGTCCTTAATTAATCAGTTCTTATTTCTGCCTGACTCAGAACAGAGAGAGCTGTGGTCTCTTTTGAAGTTTTAATATGCTGTTAAACAGAATGCAAGCAAAACACAAGGTAAAGAAAACAAACTACAGTATTCAAAATATAGAAAGGCAATACAGAAATACAAAAAATAACAGCAAACAAACCTTTCCTTCACAGCAAAGTGTAGCAGAGTCTGGATGAGCCTTTCTGGTAAAGCTTGATGAAATCCTCTAATTGTTCCTTGTCCCCTCCCCAAACAAAAAATAAGTCACAAATAAACAATAACAATACTTAACCAGTGAGTAGCCTGGTAGTTGAACCAAAACATATGTTTCTGAATAATTCATAACAAGGTTGGCATAATTAGATGCCATCCTAGCTCCCATGGCCACTCCCCTGGTCTGCAGAAACCATCCATCTCCATCCAACCTGACTCTATGTTCTCACAATATCTCCTTTTGAAGTTTGAGAAAGAACTTTAGCAGACTGCTAAAAACACATTTAGAGCTTTTATGGCACTGCCTGGGAGCCAGGGACATTTACAACACTTCCCTCTACTTTATAAAAGCTAACAGATAATGACTGCTCCCAGACCTAGCAACTCTGGTCCTACTCAACATTGTGGGGTACCATTCAATGATTTAACAGCTCATTTATATTTCCCTTACTTTTTAAAAAATCAGCCAGCTGGTTAACCATTGATGTGCCAGTGTCCTCTATTAAAACATATGTATTTAATTCTTTTACCATAATACATGCACATTTCTCTTCATTTCAGCAGGGTGCACCGTTGATATATTTTAGCACAATTAACACAAGCAGAGTTCACAAATAAATTTTTAACACAAGCATCTGTACAGAACAGTTTGATATACTAATCATATGCAATTATTTACAAAATTTCAGCTAGCCGTGCTGGCACAATTCATACATCCACTGCCCAACTCCTCCCTGGCATGGCTGGCAGTACCTCCTAATATAAGAATAACCATGTCATCTCCTAAAGTATACATGGAAGATGAGCCAGATTGTTCCATAGTTTAATAAATAAAGACTGAGAAATCTAGAAGAGTAAGTACAGAACCTTGTGGGACAAGTAAGATAAAATGGAAAAGCCAATCTTAACTGTGAAGAGTTTATAGGTGAGAAGTCCCTGGAGCCAAGTGGAAGCATCAGGAATATTATTCAGTAAGATGGCCTGGTCAACACGATTATTCACTAACATTACAATTTGTGGCATGTACAATATTTAATCTGGACTGATATCATAAAGACCTACTTGCCTCTTAGCAAAATAATACTACACAAAGCCAAGCAATAATGGGAGTATAAAGCCACAAAATCAGGCAAAGAATTTAAATATTTCTCTTATAAACATAGAAAGTTGCTGTAATAATCAATTTTTCTTACACATGAATTTTTAGAAAGATATAAAAGCTGAAACGCAAATTCCATCATCAATTATTGACTGCAATCCTCAATAATTTGCCAGAAAATACATTTTAAAAGGGACAGACTAAAATATGAGGCAACAATAGGGACATTCTGTGACATTCTGGACAATTAAGAGTTATAAACATCTCAACATGTTTGCGCAAAGCTAAGCATTTTGAATGATTTCTTCACTTCCAGTGGTATAGATTTTTTGTTGTACTTTTTTATAATATTCAGGTGCTGTCAACTTTTTTTGGCTGGCAGAAACCTCGCCTGATTCCTATATGACGTTATATACCAAATGCATTACCTTATTTATTCTTGTTAATATTCTTAACATTATTTTCAAATCAGAATTCAATAATGCAATGAGCCAGTATCCCCCCCCCCCCAAACACACACACACTCCAGATCCAAAGAATCCATCCTATCCCTATGAAATATAATGAACAGTACTTGTTATGCAGGATGCAATGTATCTTTATTCCCTATGTTATTAAATCATTTCAGTAAAGTTGCTACTACCTCATCCACAAATTATAGAACACAAGTCGTAAATGATGGTGGTATGGCACTTCTTTAGCTTTAACTGCTTTATCACTTCCCAAGCCTTTAGTTTGTTGTCCAATAAATTAAAATACATTATAGTTCATTTGCTTAAATGTATTCCTCTGCCTCCTTACCTCCCTAGTCACCAACACCACTCAAACTATTTTAAAACAGATTTGCAGAAATTAATTCATTAACATAAAATGCTGGAGAACTAAAGTCAGCACTAACAAAAACATTTTCTGAAGCATTGTAAGTCTCACACAGCAGCTGTAGGGAACTGGGAAAACATTTGTACTACCAAGGTTCTGCAGTCTCAACACACTCAAGCTGCAATATGTGATTAAATATGCCTTGGCACTAAAAAAATCTGAAAATGTATTCCTGACAAAGCAGCACTGATATGACCTAAGTCTTCCTTATAAAGTGCCTTGATAATTCTGCAATATTTTTCAATAATTATCTCCCCATTCTAATATTCTCATCTCTGCCACTGTTCACTCTACTTTTTAATACTCTGTAATATGATTATGAGGGTCCTCTCTGCTTTGCTACTGTCAGCCCACTGCTTTGTCCCTTTCCTGGTCCATCTGATGTCCACTTTTTGTGGCACATTCATTATACATTATCTTATGCCCTAGCTTAGTCCATTGTTCTTTCTTAGCCAGGGTGGTCTATCTCCGTCACCCCCAAAGTATTGGTTTCATCCCTGTGCAAAATATCAGATTCACCTTAAAACCTTCCATTTTTTTCCTGCATTTATGTTGCTTATCCCATTAATTATATCGGCTGTCTTCCTCCATAGCTGCCTTATATCTTTGTCCATGTTCATGTTATCAATTAATCCTTCAGTTTAGTGACCTGTTAGACATTTCATCCACAGCCAAATTAAAGAGAAACAGATTAGGATCAATGGGCCACTTCACTTGTAACTGCCTCAAACCTTGTCAACTATATTTTCCTTAAACATAAAATAATGCAACCTGCTTCCTTCAATGATTAATTTTGGCATAATGTAATGTAACTGATGCACTGCACAGATTTTTCACTCATCCATCAACTTTAGAGCCACTGTTTGCTCCAGTGCTAACTTCCTGACTACCCACTACAAATTCTGATCCCCAAACAGTTTATTCTTTTCCAGTTAAAAGTGATATGAAGTTTCCCGTGGCTGACTTATTATGGTCATGCACATACTGAATCAAGTAAGTGGATGATTTTTTGAAGCAATGGGAGGTATGTTAAACGAATAACAACATCCTGCTACTGCCTCACCCTTCTTGATTTCTTACCTCAGCACTGCCTATCTTTCAACCCATTTTCCTTAGATAAACTTAGCTGCATTAACAGAGGGGGATTATGCCTTGGCTGCATCCCAAATTATCTGAGTCTTATTAGTGGTTTTGGTATTGGAAACGCCTGTCTGGAAACAGTAGAACAAAGAGCATAAAAAAGCATCTTCACTTCTGTCTGTGGGATGGTAGCAGAGTTTATTCCTAGAGTGTTGGGTCTATGCAAGCAACCAGAAATCAGAAGAGATGCTTACCATTCAATTCCTTGGGGCATTTGATGAATAACAATTGTGGAAGGAACATATGTACCCCCCTCACTTACACACAAGGCATACTGCTCTATCCAGATGTAGTGGGTATGTTGGGCAGCAAAAGGTAGGGCTTAAAAGGATTCTGTCAATTCCCCAATGATGGTATAGCTACCACTGTTTGACCATCACTCTTGGGATAATAAAATGGATTATGGACTTTTCACCTCCTAGTGGAGCTAACAAGTGGATTGGGTATGAATGTATCTTTATGGACACAGAAGACTGGGGAGCAAAATTAAATTTCCCATAGACCATTGTTGTAGCCAGCCTATGCCCAGTTTCATATGCCTTAATCATGGAATAACCAATCAGTCCATCTTCTGTTTGTTTTACTTGCTTTAATATCTTTCATTCATTCTTTTTCTAGTTAATTAATTTCATTGTTGTGGTAGAGACAGTTCCTTTCTCGACATTCAGTGGGTCCAGTAACTAATCAGAAGATATGCATTCAAACACACAGACACACACACACACACACACACACACACACACACACACACACACACACACACACACACATGCACACACGAGCACACACACACAC
>NC_056729.1:314179314-314239314 GCF_019279795.1 Protopterus annectens
AGAGGCAAACCACAGTATTCTAATAACATATGTCACCAATAATAAGAAAATGCTTAAAGTATTTTATTAACACAGATACAATACTCTAGCTCTATTTTTCAGAAATATCACTTTTTCTGACTCAGTAATATTGTATAAAGGTCACAATGCTAAACATATTCAGCAACAATAAACATTTGTAATTGTATGCCAAATTAAGTAACAAATCTGCCCACACACTTCATTCTATTGCTTTATATTGTGAAAAAAATAGAAAGCATGAGGGAACTGTATGTGATAACTAAATACTAGTTAGCTGTTGTCACTTCCTGCTGGCCTATTCTGATATACTGTTAAGTTCTAGTATGACAGTAAGTTCAATAGTTGTGTACTGAAGCATAGCTAGCAGTGTGTGGTAAATGAAGAGTCAGTTGCACAATGAATATAACACATACATACTATTACATTCCTAGTATAAATACTATTATGTCCATACTTCACACTTACTTTTCTCGCCATCACAAAAACAGCAGTTACTAAAATAGCTGTGGCTTTTCTCACTTTGTCATCTTCCGAGGGGCTGTAATTGTCTGCCGCACTAATCACATTTAATCCAACAGTTGTCTATGTGAGTTACACATTCAAAAGTTTCCATAATGAAATGATTTTATCAAAAGATATGCAATAGAATAAATACACAGGTGATCTGACAAAGCATGACATGACACATTTCTAGCTATAGAAAATGTTAAATGTATAGCAGCATTCATTTAAGGAAATATGAGTAAGCAATGTTGCTAGTTGAATACCAGGAAAGGACTGTATTCCCTATAATAAAAATGGAAATATAACTTCAGCAAATATAATGTAAATATATTGGGAGAGAGAAGCATAAAAAACAGCGAAAACACAATGAGAAAGGCTATGATGATTTGCTTTGCACAGGGAAAGATGACACCAAGCAGTAGAATACTGGATAAAACATGTATTTGTCAGGAAATTAGCAAAACCCTATATGACTGAGCATGGTCTATATCTAAAAAGATGCATGTGTGTATATCTATATATATATCTCTCTCACTCTCTAAAAATACATGTGCTTGTATATGTGTGCCTCTTTATATTACATTATATAATAATATCTTATGTTTACTCAGGATTTACTAATCTTCATCCTGCATGGAAGTGACCGTTTAGGAGCATGACGGCAGTGTGCCATGCATATTAATGAGGCATGCTGCCTGAGCTCCTAAGCTTACATGGAGCATGTAAGAGTGCAGGTGCCGTGTCTGAGAGCAGAGTTCTCAGAATAAACATGCTCCTACAATGTAGAACAGCAGAAAGGGGTATGCAATGAGTGAGACCGCTCACAGGTGACCGCATATTCCCACCAACAGTCTCCCTTGTGTACAATAGCAACAGCTTATATAAATAAAATGAAGAAACCCTTGTATTTTTTTTTAATCCATTTAAAGCTAACCATAGGTGCTTGGGTGTGCCCATCGTTTAGCTGCAATTAATGCAGCTTAAATGACTGAAGGGGATAATAAGGCAGATATATGCAAATGAAGCAGCATAGCAATAGTGTAGTGGGCAGAGCATTTGCCTTACAAGCAAGCAGTCCCGGTGTGAGTCCCACTGCAGCAGATTCCATTTTCCATGGCAAAGCATGTTATGAGTAATATTTATTTTGCATAACTCACTAAATAACATATCTTTATGAACTGGAGTACTGCAGTAAATGCACGTGTGAGGTGTCAGTGTCATAATGAATAAGGCACAAGTAAGCAGGTGTAAGCACAAATAAGCAGTAGTAAACATAATTAATCACTAGTAAGTGGGTTTAAGCCCGTTTGTGCAGCAGTAAGCAATGCCCACACTGGCTAAGTAATTCTAAACTAACACTGTGTAAGCAGATGTAACAGCAGGTTAGCAGTGCTTACCGTCGTGCAAACCCACTTAGAACTGCTCCAAAGTGCCTTACTCGCTCTGTATCCAACGGGCCTTGTTCTGCCCACCAACAAAATAAACAGCCATGCAGGTCTCCAACCCAAGACGCTATACACCATAGTCCCAGTAGTTATCCACCAAGGCATCACAGAAGTACAGAAGAATGCACTGTGTAAGCAGATGTAATGGCAGGTTAGCAGTGCTTACCATCACACAAACCTGCTTGGAACTGCTCAAAAGTGCCTTAATCACTCTGTATCCAAAAGACCTTGTTCTGCCCACAAACAAAATAAACAGCCATGCAGGTTTCGAACCCAGGACCCTCTACACCATAGTCCTACTAGTTACCCACCAAGCCATCACACAAGTACAGATGAATGAGGTAGTAGCAAACAAGTCCTCACCATAGTATAACCAAACTGAACCTGTGAAAGGAATCAGTATACAGTCATATGTACCATAACCCATTACATAACATAAATATGTGAACTGGAGTACAGCAGTAAGCCAAGAAGTGAGGTGTAATTGTAATAGAGTGTTGAAGTCCCCAATAAAACACAAAGACCCCACAGAGCGTATGTACACATTAATCATGGATACCAGGCATACATATAAGGAATAATGAATAATAACACAATGCCAAAAAGGCATTATAATTAAAGTCTAATGTAAGCAATGCTAAGCATTGCACAGGCCAGCTTAGCAGGTGTGTGCAATCTGTAGACCAGCTAACTCATTGTGCCCAGTGGTATAGCCCTTTAAACAATGCCAACCTTAGGTAAGCAGGTTTTCCCATAGTTTAGCCTTTTCAAAACTGGCCAATCACGGAAAGGTGAGGGAAATCAGCCCTACTTAAACCCAAGAGGCAGGAATACATCTCTTAACTGGTTGTAGCTTCCCCTTGCAGGCACTATGGCAGTAAGGGGAGAAGGAGTGTGCTTCCGGGTGCAGTGCTGGTGCATCCAGGAGTCCAAAGTCATGGCAGGACTCCTAGTTAAAGACCATGCTCAGAGACTGCTGCAGGGCCAGTACCAAGGCTCCCAATATAAAGTGGAATCCTGGGACCATCTCGCCAGCGACCTCACCAGTGTCACTGGCATACCCTGAACTGATGACCAGGCCAAACACCACTATGCTGACCTGAAGCGGTGGAAAGGGAATGACTTGGAGGAGTGGCTCAAAGAGGCTAGAGCATCAGGGGATGTTCCAGATTTGTGTAAGTATCACCAGAGTATGTGTGTAATAATTGCCAGCTCAGGTATATCATAGATAGGTATGGCTAAGTATTCCTCTTATGTCCCCCATAGCTGCAATGGAGCGGGCCTCGAACCAGGAGGCCCACATCAGCCACCTGGCGAGGTTGCGATGCGAGGCAGGTCAGTAATACTCATACATTTACTGTCATAGGAAATAAAAATAAAAGTAGTAGTAAATTAATTGCTAGTATAAAACCTGTACTGTTCAAGGCAAGTACTGCATACACTAAAGAATATGGCAGTAAGAGTCTCATATTATCTGTAAGTCAATAAAAGTGTAATAGCTTGACAAAGCAGGTCTAACTGCTGGACTGCATGTGTATATCCTGCTATCATACTGTAATGTAAATATGCAATCATGTAATAGTACTGTAGTATTAATCACTGTTATCCACACTGTGCATCATAAATTGAATGTGTAGGAATGCCTGTATATGACAGGTGTAATCCCCAGAGGCCATTTAGTACAACTGAGAGACTCATAGACAGTAAACAGGAAAAATGCAGACAACAAACACCGAATAGCACATGCAACTGAGATATGAACTGTAGTTTTTTAGCACACACAGCCACTCAAATCCTGCCAGTGGTAGTAGTCTGCATACAGAATCATACCCCATAACTGTACAGATATGTCCAGAATGTCTAGTAAAGTTGCCCATATCTGTTGTCTATCAACCTGTCCCCCTGGGAAATCAGTGGGATGATCCCAGACGTATAGGCAGCAAACAGGAAATACAACTGATTGACACACAGCTATGAGAACAAAGCTGGCACACTAGCAACTACCCAATACCTTATGTGACTACGAAGTCACGTATGTCCCATTTACACCCCAACTTGTCAAGTTGTGGTCAGAGTGTGTACAGTAAAAGAGTGAGATGTATGTGCATAATAGTAACGTGGACTCTGGTACTGTGTGTGGGAACATTCAGGTAGTGCTAATAAACATTCCTCCCAAAGGTCTGTCAGATACCAACACTGTGCCCAGAAATACAAGAATGATATGCAGTTGCTCTGAATAATGAGGTATTACACATCACTGTCGCCCACACTGTCCAACAACATATAACTGTCTAGGAAACTGTATATGAGTGTTGTAATACAAGGTCAGAATGCAAAAGCACAGGGGATTAATGAGACAGGAAGCAGATATGAGATATACAGCAATAGCTATATAGCAGACACAACTGTAATGAACAGTGTTTAAGTTGTAGCAGACACAGCCATGGTCTGAATCCTGGGAGTGGAATTAGGCTGCTACAGATGCATATCCCACAACTGTACAGATGAGGCCAGAATGTGCAGTATATGTGCCTATATCTGCGGCCTGTCTCCCTGTCCCCCTGATAAGTCTGTGGGATGATCCCAGATGTGTAGCCAGCAAGCACGGAATACAAGTGATTGCCAAACATCATGAGAACACATACGTCACTGTAGCAACCCCCAAAACTGTTAGGAGAGTAATATTGCAAGTATGTCCTATCTACACTCCCCTGCCATCAAACTGTGACCAGAGTGTGTACAGTAATAGAGTGACATGTATGTGCATAATACTAATGTGTAATTTGGAACTTTATGTGGCAACAGTCAGGTAGTGCTAACAAACATTGCTCCCACAGGTATGTTGGATACGAACACTGTGCTGAGAAATACAGGCCATTATAACCTGTACTGTTACTATTCACTTTGGTATTGTAGGGAATTGTGAGTGTTGCAGTTTCTTTGAATAATAAAGTATCACTTGACACTGTCACCCACACTGTGCTATATAATATAATTGTGTAGGAAAGCATGTATATATGTGTGGCAGGTCACTAAATGTTGAAGAGGGCAATATTCTAGATATGTCCAGGCACACCAGCATGTGGTCAACACATTGCCAGAGTCTGTGCAGAATGAGTTGGATAGCTATGTGCAAAAAAGCAACCCAGAATCTGGGAGTATGTGTAGAAACAGTTAGTTAATGTTAACAAACATTCCCTCCACAGGTATACCAGGTAAGAGGTGTAAACTGCAGGTAAAACTGGGTCATGTGTAACAATGATGACAGCCATATCACTGTCCAAAGTAAGGCTATAGGGTAGTGTAGTAAGACTTGTAAGGTAGAGATAACAGCACCAACTAGGAAATTAATGTGGACTACAGGAATATATTAGTTGTTAATTGACATCTTTCTCTCCCCCCACCATATCTCCAACAATGATCAACACACCCACCCCAACTATCCAATTGTTTGATAAATATATTAATAGTTCCCAGGCATGTGCTATATTGAATTATTCCAACATTGGTGGCACGGTGCCATCAACATACCTGCATGCTCTTCTTAGTACCACTGTGGTCCCATATATGCATGTGTTCTGGTTGCTATGCAACTGTTCCGTATCTGTTGTCTGGGTTAATGGGAATATCTATGTATGCTGTTATACCTAACCCTGGAATGTGTTGACTATTACTAACCCATATATGATGATGAAATTTAAACACTATAGCATTCTTGGAAAGGCCGGTCCGAGCACACACTCCTGTCCCATCTCAGCTGGTCATGGCACTGGGCACCAGCATGTCTGGGGCCCAACCCCGGGCCTCCCTTTCTGTCAGTCCTGCATCACCTTCGGGTGGAACTGCCTCAGGGATGGGGCTCGCCCACCCCCGGGAGTGGGCACAGACAGGCATCTGTTACTCATCGCCAGGTCAGGCTCGTGGTGCGTAGAGTGATCAAAGATCAGTTTGGTAATCTTCTACATCAGCTCAAGGGCCGTGTGTCATGATCAGAGAGTCAGCTTGGCTCTGTGACTCAGCCCCCAGGACAGCCACCTTCGGGGCTGTGAAGGTGAAGTGGTGACTGCCCATGGGTGGGGACTTCAGTCCCACTATTACTACTAGCAGGCTTGTGGGCTTCCTATCACCCCTCCCCATCAAGGTATATACCCCACACATGTGTCATATACATCCCCTGTATGCATCTTGTTTGTCTTGTCTGTTAACCTACCCAACCTACCTCCCCAAATATATCTGCTACCCTTACCCAACATCCCACTCTCACCTGAAAAAAAAGAAAAAAGGGCAATATGTTCCCACAAAAAATCTTGCCCCATAAATAGCTGTCCATTTTGCACACATGTCCACTGGACACATGTAATCCAATCTAATTGGCATCACAACTGATTATTGTTGTCCTCACCCCTCTCCCAGGGTTTGAGTGTCCAAATCTATCTCCAAATTCAGTATATATGCATAGCTGTTACTGTAGAAGAAATGGGCAGCTATGGATCTTTCCTACACCCTTCCTGCACATCCCTAGCTATTTTCCCTACTGTCTTTCCCTCTTTGTGCCCCTTTATCACCACTTTCCTATCAACCTTTTTTTCATTTCTTTTAAAGAAATTAGCGCGGGGGGTAAGCAGGAGTAAGCACTTTTAAGCAACAGCAAGCGGGTCCAAGCCTGTTTGCGTGGGGAGTAAGCAATGCCTACACTGGTTAAGCAATTTAGAAGACAACTGAGTATAAAAAACTGTAACCAGACATTAGCAGCACTAACCTTCGCACAAACACGTGCAAACCCACTTACAACTGCTATAAAGTGCCTTAATTACTCTGTATCCAATGGCCCATGTTCTGCAAAGCAACAAAATAAACAGCCTCTGCAATGCTCAAACCCAAGACCCTGCACATCATAGACAAAGTGATTTACCACCAAACCATGACAGATATACATAACCCTAATGTTTTCAAAAATATATCATCCAGCCCAGTCATTAAAATTACAGACAATGTATTCCATTTAGATGTATGTGTGTGTGTAAATATATTAATATCTAAACAGATACAACATATGTAGAGATATATATTTAGAAATATATACATATATATAAATATATATGAACTTATATGCATGCAAATGCCTACATCAACACATATATATGTCTACACCTATATGTCTACATATACACAGCAAGTTACATATATGTAAGCAGATATATATCTATGTAGGTATATACAGACATAGTTTTATATATATATATATGTAAGCAGATATATATATATATATATATATATATATATATATATATATATATATATATAAATATATATATATATATATATATATGTATATATATATATATATATATATATATATACATACATAGATATATATATATATATATATATATATATCCATATAGGTATATATGGACATACATGTGTAGATATCAATGAGAGATTAACTAAATCATATATGTCCACATGCACAGTTAATGGGGTTGAGAGGCCCCAAACAATATACGTCTTGTACAAATAGGTATACCCACCCCCCACAGCCAAACACGTCCGCCCTGCAATACACTACCAAGTGTTGCAGATCCCATAACCAGGACTTGACACGACATGACCACTAGATGTTAACAGTACTACATCCCACCTGTATGATGTCAGGCTGGTATTGGTAACATATCATGCAGTACAGTCTGGCTTCCATACGAAATCTAAAATGTGGAAGTTATCAACATCTCCAGGATACATATACACAGACACATATATGCAGATACAGATATATATATATATATATATATATATATATATATATATATATATACGTACATGTGACTACACATACACATGCAGAGATATGTACAGTAAGATACTTATGTAGTAGATGCACACAATAGGGAACAGCCACTATGCCTACAGTTAACACCTTAACAACTGGACACTGGATGAGCCACCCATACAAATGACATTTGTTGCCTGCAACATATACCCACAGAGACGTCACATGACAAAACACCACACACAGGTTTGCAGAAATGGAAAACTTTTATTTGTGTACTATTACAGATATATATGCCATGTCATATAGCTTTTCAAACACTGACATCCATATAAACAGAGCAATGCAATTGTGAAATAGTTATACTAATACAGTAGTCTGGAAAGGTCCACAACTTTTGCTGTCCAGGCCAAGCCCTTCAAATCATACAATAGTAAAGACAGACTGGGCCACAGGATACCACACAATCAACAGTAAGTAATGCAGGTGTATAAGTCAGTGGCCTCTATCTACACTCAGTACACAATCACTAGGTGTTAAAGACTTCAGTTGACCAAATGGGATGTAACTGTTTCATAACATGGCATAACTGACACCATCACAGGCACTCTGACAAAAGGAACAGTCTATATGGCAGGAGGCAGTAGGCCTGCAGTAACCCACTTTATGTAAGTAATGTCAAGATAGGTGAAATGTATGGTACTGTACATCCAGATACCTTAAACCAGCTCACCCCGATACCCACACATTTTGTAACAGCCTAGGTTATGTATGGTGCAATCCCCCCCTTAGACTCAATAATACAGGGCCATATACCACTGTTAAATACACTGTCCTCCAGAATGCATATAGGCACACACGTATTGTCTAGGTGAGGCCCACACATATATGGCCCCAGCCCCACTGTATGTGTGTGGGAGATGCAACAGCAGTGGACTACTGGCAGGAATGGCAGTGTAGTATACATATATGTGCATCTGTATCCCTATCTGTCTATGTGTAGACATATAATGCTCTGTATATGCATGTATCTGGGTGTGTATATGCATATCTATGTGCATAAACATACCCATCTATATATGTCGATATGTACATGTGTAATTATCTATATAGATATCTGGATAATCATATGTACATATATTTTCATCATATGTCCTGAACATGGAGTGTAGCCCTACCTCAGCCCCTATAGTCCCAACTTCATCGTGCAAGGTGATGTCAGGTATGCATAGCAGGTATATTAGTAGAATGTTGCTACTGTAATAGGGATTGTCATCACAGACATGGTGTTTGCGGGAGGTAACATCTGCTTTTCACATGTGTGCCATTGGCTAATGACAGCCATCCTAAGGACATCATAGTACAGTACCGCTGCAAGCACATAATGATCCTGTGGACTAGAGATATTGTCCAATATATGTGGACATTCTGACACACTCTGGACAGTCCAGAGGTATACACAGAACCCATTAGTGCAGAACATGTGGACCAAGCCTGACAATATGGATGTTAACAGCCATGTAGATGGGTATAACACATAACGACTGGTATACATTTGCCCCCATAGGTTATGCACTCACACACCCCTGTCTGTCCTGACACATAATAACTGCTGGTACAGAGGTGCCATGGCCACATGCTACCCACTAGATATTACATACATCTGTACAGCATCCCACTGCTCTCTCTAACGTACATGACTGTTACGGGAGGCCCGGCAGCAGTATATCTGGCAAGTATCTGGATATGACATCTCACTGGGTAAGCACACTAAGCTGCTAGGCACGTAACAAAGCACTGTGCAAGCTACAGGCAGACTGGTTCAACACTGGCCTACATCTCCTATGGGGGAATGCACATGTACCTGCATATATAGCAGGCTCTACAGGCATGCTACAGCACAGGGTAAGATACACTTGTGTGAAAGTGCATAACCACAACCAATGTGAACACAGCCACAGCCACATATTGTAAGCTAGCATAATATTACAGTATATGGGCTATCTGTTCAACCCCATCCTCATATGTGCCACTCACACACTAACCCTACATATACTGGGCCACTACACAGTGTGGTCTGATGCTTGTCTGTGGTATGGAACATGCGTGTGTATGGCCCTACAAACATGTAAGCCAATACGGTAACATACAGTGGAGCAGCATGTAACATCAGACAGGACGGGCCCTAGAATGATGACATCTACCATAGTCTGTACATAGGCCAATGTACATATTAACAATACACACACTGTTGACATTCACATTAAGTACGCAGACCTCAGTACTGTACAAACAAGCACAGAATGTCCAGGTTATGTAATGAAATATAACCCCTACTGTACATAACATGTGTAGCAGTCTGATATCTCACTGGCTTGTTATCAGATATGATGACACTATTTATGGTGTACAGCACATATGCACCTCTTAATGCATGACATATGTACAAAAGTTGACAGCGTTGTGGCTGGAAGCACATGCACAGGGCCAATATTGACATGTTGCTGTGATAACCTCATACATTTACTGTTGTAACAGGGTCTGTAGTACATATGTCCGACGAGGGATATGAAGTGAGTCACTGTCACTGTCTTCATCATCTACAGACTACAGTCCTCACGCTACCTTCTGCAGTTCACAGATAGATGCTGTGTGGGTAACACATGACACCAAAGGCAACA
Organism: Protopterus annectens; assembly: GCF_019279795.1. Lineage (NCBI taxonomy): Eukaryota > Metazoa > Chordata > Ceratodontiformes > Protopteridae > Protopterus > Protopterus annectens. The sequence continues at coordinate 314,189,736 of NC_056729.1, forward strand.
CACACTGCCCAGTCTGCAGATGACCCTACAGATGGGGAGTCCTCATAAACATAGAACTGACATGGCAGGTATTAAATCATGTAGGACAGCCATATCCACACACACCCTGTTAAACCAACATTACTCCGAATGCAGTATATCAGCACTTACAGTCTGTAGTCAGGTCAGATACATCTCCCTCCTGAGTGTTGGCCTGTTTCCACAGTATATGTTGTCAGAGGTAAATCCCCAATCCATCTGAGATGCTGTTTGCCAAACAACAGATCGAGTTCCTGCTCACAGTGAATGAAAAGGCCCAACACCAACATGATGTTCCTTGATATTGGAGTGTGTTTCCATGCAATTGGCTATGGGAATGTTATTACAGCTGTTCAACATGCAATCAGCTAGGGGAGGGCTGCAAATTGTGCAGAAGCCATCAGCTGCTCATGAGCATCACTTAAAATATACATGCTGCTGCCTAAGCAAAGCAGGTGTAGGTCTCTACATCCACCAGTGAGGGATTGAGAGAGGCAGACAGAGGCAAAGACAAATTAGGGAGGGGTGGGAGAGTAAAACTTAAGCATGTTTGTGCACACACCTACCAGCACAGGGTTTCAAAACCCTGACAGCTATGTAGTGCTATCACAGTTCTATGCAGTTATTGGATGCACCACATAGGTTACTTGCTGTGGAGCACTCAGAACATATGTGTGATGGTGAGTGACATCTGCAACAGGGATATGGTAGCTATATGGTAGGTGTAGTATACGTGCCTGTCCACATGAACATATGCTAGTGTCAACACAGCCACACTCTCACAGGGATGTACACACATTGGCACACTTGGCAGGGCCAGGACTACAACCCAACACTAGTGAAATTTCCACAACACATTACTGTGCAGGTATCACATGCACCGCATTGGTCATACTGAAGTTATATTGGCAAAGGGTATGGGGAGGTGTCTGAAATCAGCCAGCATGCTTCAGTATGCCAATGGGGATTGCAGTGAGTGTGGACATGTTCATACACATCATACAATGCACACACAAACACTCAGGGTGCCAGTACTGACATGCATGGGCACATTTCTACATGGGTGTGTGATGGTCGACTGCAAGACGACTATACAAGGCCAGGTGATTGGTATACCTTGGCATCAGACCACACAACAATGGTCTGCATTGTAGCTCAGGGCTGTAGTTTCTTCATTTGCCCATACAGGTGGGTATTGTATCCACCATCAAGTCACCTGGGTGACTATTGTGTGTTGCCATTGCTGTGCAATGCTTGCCATGTATGTATTCCTTAGCGCATGACATGGGCAGTGTCTGGGATGTGCACACCTCCCACATGCATGTACAGTGACATATGGAGCTGTACCTGGAGTGTTTGGCCCATGTTGTATACACAGATTATCAGCAGATGTGCCAGTCTTGGACACCTGTGGTTATAACTGGTAATGGACTGCAGGTTTACCCTGCACCTACATTGATAGCATGCTAACAGCATTCCCTGGTATCAGTGGCATCTGTCCATACAAGGCATGTTTTTAAGCATGGTATGTCCTTTCTGGGTCACATTTGATGGCACCACAGGTGTTGTAGGTGTCAAGTGCGGAACATGGGGAAGGTGCACTGTCTGCTTGTACATGCCTATTGGACAGATGGACACTGTGCCATGCCCTTTGTAGCCCACTGTAATTACTCCATAGTTACTATCATTGGCCAATACGCAGTGTACTACCCACATATTGGCTGTTGCCTAGGCAAGTGTGTGTGTGTGTGTGTGTGTGTGTGTGTGTGTGTGTGTGTGTGTGTGTGTGTGTGTGTGTGTGTATGTGTGTGTGTGTTTGTGTGTGTGTGTGTGTGTGTGTGTGCATGAGACATGGGTTGAGATTGTGCTCTGGGTAATACTGGGGTTACTAATTGTGATTGCCTGGCCTTGATGTCACATGTATTGGAATGGATTTGCACCCCAGCCTCTTGGCTATGTCATGTCTTTTATCCCTGTATGGTGGACATTGTGATATATACTAGGGCCACCATATAAGAAATTTGCAAATCCCACTCCACATTGGGCACATATATAACTTACAAACACATACACACACCTGTCATGTCTGGGAGTAGAACCCCTACCTAACTAGTTTATTACACTAAAGAACTATGCAATTATAGCATGCACCATGGGGATTACTGGAGTACTCTTTCCCCAAAGGTGTATATCACATTGGATGACATCAGCAGGATTGTCAAGATTCATAGATTCATAGATTAGTACTAGGCTAACTGCTATTGTGATCCATTTTAAGCCTAGCCAATTATCCCTTGTGAGACTCAAACCCTGCACCTTGTGCTTGTAAGGCAAACACCTTAACCATTAGGCCACCCTCCCAACCCAAAGTAGGACATTCAAATTGTAGTGAGTGTGGCCAGGCTAAAATGCATTGCTCCCTACACAGACAGTGACACACACACAAAACATCCACAACCAATGTGTGGGTATAGAACCCTAACAGAGGTCTATATCACACTGCAGCTTGGAGCTGTTATAGGATACACCACAGGGATTACTGGAAATCTCCTTTCCCTTCACATTGGGTGACAGCAGCAGGATTGCCAAAGTAAGGCATTCGAATTGTAGTGAGTGTGGCTAGGATAAAATGCATTGCTCCCTACAGACAGTGACACACATACACAAAACATCCCTAACCAACATGTGTGGGTATAGAACCCCTAACAGAGGTGCATATCACACTACAGCATGGAGCTGTTATAGGATACACAACAGAGGTTACTGGAGAACTCTTTCCCCAAAGGTGTATTTCACATTGGAAGACATCAGCAGGATTGCCAAAGTAGGGCATTCGAATTGTATGGAGTGTGACTACCCCAAAAATCATTGCTCTCTACACAGTCAGAGTCTCACACACACACACACACACACACACACACACACACACACACACACACACACACACACACACGCACACACACGCACACACACACACACACACACACACACATATTGCAAGTCTGCGAATAGAACTCCTACCTAACTAATTTATCATATTATAGCAGTACACAGTTATAGGACGCGCTACAGAGATTACTGAGCTACAGCCTTTCCAGAGGTGTATTTCTTGGTGGATTACATCAGCAGCCTTACCAAAGTAGAGCATTTCAATTGCATGTAGTGTTACTACCTTAAAAAGCATTGCTCTCTACACAGAAAGAAACACACACACACACACACACACACACACACACACACACACACACACACACACACACACACACACGGGCGCGCACTCACACACACACACACACACACACACACACACACACACACACACACACACAGACACACACACACACACACACACATACACACACAGTTGTCAAGGCTGGGATTAGAACTCCTACCTAACTATTTTATCACACTACAGCAGTATGCAGTGATGGCATGCACTATGGAGGTTACTCGGCTGCAATCTTCCCTGAGATGTATTTCTAGGTGGATGACATCAGCAGCCTTACCAAAGTAGAGCATTCAATTGTAGGGAATGTGAATACCCTAAAAAGCATTGATCTCTACGCAAACAGTGGCACACAGTTGCCATGTCTGGGATTTGAACTCCTACCTAACTAGTTTATCATACTACAGCAGTACATAGTAATGGGATGTGCCACAGAGATTTCTTGGCTACAACTCTCCCAAAGGTGTATTTCACAGTGTATGACCTCACCAGGCTTGTCATAGTAGGGCTGTGTGGAGGGCAATGTGTGTGCATGGGCCATAACCCATTCATCTACAGGTTGACATGCCAGATGCGGGCACACACAGGGTCATATTTCACAGGTACATATATACAGCTGTTAGATGACTACTTCCTTGTACAGTCACATTGCACAGCTAGCACATGCACCACATGGTCTGTAATGCTGACAGATACTGGTGGCTAATATCTGCAGTGAGTGATATCTGAACCTCATGTGGTTGGGGCTCTTTGGCTGTTTGCTGGGTGGGACAGGCCTGGATGGCTCCTTGTCACAGTCACCCTCTTCCCCACATCTATGTATGTCTACCTTTGGCTTATTATAGTGTGTTGTCCATATATATATATATATATATATATGTATATGTCTATAGTCCTATCCACTGTGTGTGCAAGGCATGAGTGGTGCATACTGATGAGTGTCTGCACTAAAAACTGTGACTGCCAGATATGTTTGGTCCACTGGTGTTTGCAGACATGGCCTTCATGTGTTTAAGTGCGTGAGCATGCCCAGTATGACCTTTCAGTATGTTGTTGACTGACTGCTGTTTCTGCAGAGCATCCATCGAGCATTTGGCATTGACTGTTGCTACATTTCTGCATAGGATGGGGAGGGCTTACCCTACTATTTCTATATTTCTACACAGGATTGGGGGGGGCACACCTGACTGTTACTACATTCTACATAGGATGGGGGGCACACCTGTCTATTTCTACATTTCTACATAGGATTTGGGGGGCACACCTGACTGTTATTACATTACTACGTAGAATGGGAGGGCACACCTGACACTTGTGCACATTTGCTAGGACTGTACTGATATGTCGGGTACTCCATTTCATTCTGTAGTCTTACCTATCATGCTGACTAGAGGCATACCAGTGTACTACAGATCTTAGCTTTTATTTACCTACATATTAGTTTCTGACTTCCTATCCTTCAGAACTGACAACCCACTGCTGACCTGCTGTAGTTTGTCTGTGTAGGCCTGGGGGGGGGGTTACCCATAGGCCTCATTTAGAGGCCATAGCATAGCCTTTGTTTGTGTTTGTCTACACCTGTCCTACTGGCTGTGACTGTTGTTGGTTATTTGAACCCCCCTGACTGGCATGTGTGAGTCACTTACCTTGTGGGTTTCCCAGTATTGAGGGTGGTGCTGCAGGGCTGCCTATATCGGATGCACATAGAACACTCCCTACACATGGTTAAGCACAAGTAGTGTAATGTTTGGCATCCCTTTTACTGTATGTGAGAGTCAGAGAGAGGTGTTATTCCCTGTGTCCTTCCTGTGTCAGTGTATGTGCTATGCATTGCCTATTTGCCAAGGTCAGGACATACTGGGCATGTCTGCTTCTGCTTACTGAGGCAGGCTCAAGTTGTTCCTCCTCTGAGTCATTCTGTGCCTGTGCAGGCCTTGGCAATGGTGGGGGGCTGTGTGGCCATGTCCCATGCTGTTCCTGCTGCAGCTGTTTCCCCAGGATTATATTGTGTAGCATGGCGCATACAAGGACAATTTGGGTACATGTAGCTGGTGAGTACTGCAAGTCTCCACCAGATGTGTCCAGGCACCGGAACCATGACTTGAGCATCCCAAACAATTGCTCTACTATAATTCTGGTCTGAACGTGTGCCTCATTATGGAGTTCTTGTTCAGGTGTGTGTGCATTTCTGATGGGTGTCATCAGCCACATCTCCAGTGCGTATCCAGCATCCTCCACTAGGTGACCATCAGGGATGTCCCAATTGGCAAATCTCTGGTAAAGCTGCATCAGATGCCAGATGTGGGAATCATTATAGCTTCCAGGGCAGCCAGCACACACATTCATTATTATGCCCTGGGCATCGCACATGACCTGGCAGTTGATGGAGAGGAAGCTCTTGCGGTTGATGTAGACCCTACCCTGCTCACCGGGTGGTGCTTTGATGCATATTTCCATGCAGTCTATAGCACCCAGGGTATAGTGCTATTTGGTGGAACCGTTGCATATTGCTGTCCAACGCCTCACAGGTGTTAGGGAAATATATGTGCTCACCGACGTGCTGACATGGCATCCAGGAACTAGTGGAGTACCCTGGATGCTGATGACTGTGAAATCCCCATCATATCCCCAGTTGGCCTTTGGAATGTACCTGTAGGTAGTATTCATAGGCCTACACATACCTTGGTATCCACTGAGATGCGTTCCCCTCTGTTAGTTCTGTGTGTCAGGGAGGGCCAGCACAGCTCAACAATTTGCTGTAGGAGGTCCCTGTCCACCCTATAGCACTCCACTATCTCTAGCTCATGTAGCTCCTGGTAGGTAACCCTGGGTCTGTACACTCTTCTCCATCTCCTCACTGTGGGTTGGTCGACAGCATTCACATCCTCACCACCCTCAGCCTCTTCCACAATTTGTTGTATAATAGCTATTGCAGCCCCTATCATGTTGCTGTTGTGAGTGTTAAAAGTTCCCCGCTTGTTTACACCAGTGGTGTAGAGTGTGGGAAAAACCAGAGGGGAAGGTGTTTGCATAGTTTATAGTAGTGCTCATGGCTGGGCTGGTCCGCTGCCTGTGTAATTGGCTGATTCTGATACATTTCACCTGCCAGCTATGCTTGTTCTCCTTGATTACCTTCCTACTGCTGTTTTCCCTTACCATTGCTTTCCTGTTTAAGCCCGGGGTTGCGCCACGCAAACAGAGTGCACAAATGTGCACACTGCTGCTATTTCTTGGTATAAAATATTGGTTCTGCCTTTAAAACCTGGTGCGCATCATGTGCACAAGCTTAGGCAATGTAAGGAGTACTCGGCAGGTTTAGACACACCCCCTAGCTTAGCTGTGCTAATCTAGGAGCAAACCCAAGCCACAGGGCTCCAATCCACTTACAGTATACCTGACACTCCCCCCATGATGTCACCTAACTGCTAGGCATGCACCAAGCTATTCCTACTCTTACACTGTTTAGGACCTGGCTCACATGCGGGGGAAAACTGGGATTCACTATCATTCCCCTCATTTGCATAGGATTGCCTGCTAATGCATAGTTACATGTCTCACACTGAGCCTCCCCCTTAGCAACCACTACTCACTGGCCATGTTGTCTTCTGGCTGCCATTGACTTGCATGGCAGAATACAGATTTTAGTTAGAATGCTTAATTTAGGTTTATTTTGTTATCCCCCCGCCGATCCCATTTGCTCATCGCTGCCCTACGTTTAAACAGCCGAGATCGGCTAAAAAAAATAAAAGTTGATTTTTGTATTTTTTTCACTGTTTGCAATGCCAATGGCCTTATACTTGGCCATTGGCATGCTTACTATATGATATGCAGCCTTTATTTGGAACTGTCACAGCAACGTTTGGATTTTGCAGAAATGTACTCAATTACTAACTGACTAGATTTCTGCAGATTGCACTAGTCCTGCACAGCTGGTTGCAAGCTTCCTGAATTGCAAAATCACCTCATTTGCATAGATTTCACCTGCAAATGGGGTGATTTGCATACAGGGGTTAGTCCGTGCAGGATTAGTGCAGGAGTGCTCGTGCACGCCCCTGCAGGCTGTTCCTGGATCGCACGGCAGCCATATTGCCTGCTAGAGCTCCTGCACTGATCTTGCATGCCGTGCAAGGTATAGAGAATCCGGGGGTTTTAATTGTGTGATTCCACCAAGAGAACATTTGTTCACTCTACCCCTATATCTGTGTATGAGTTTCATAAATATATACATTAAAGACATAGCTATAGGAAATAAGATGTAAATGTACCAGGAAAGGGTAAAAATCAGAAAATGTAATGCCATGCAACAGAAAAAGAAATACTCTAGAGAATTTATAAATACCAAATTTGCAATCACAGATGAATCTACACTGTTTGCACTCTGTGTGTGATGAGCAGCATTGCTACTCAGATATACATGTGACCAGGCCAGTGGGTACAATGAAGTGCCTCTTATTGTGGCCGCAGCACAGGCTCACTACTATACCATGGTAAACAACTTCATGGCTTATTTGAAATAAAAGCAGCTGAGGTAAACAATATCAGTGCACAAACACCCTCCAGTAGTGGATGTAATTGAGCAAACAGTTGCATAATGTGGTTGCAATCAATTGCAAGAATTGTGTGTGTGTGTGTGTGTGTGTGTGTGTGTGTGTGTGTGTGTGTGTGTGTGTGTGTGTGTAAAGACAGAGTGAGAGAGAAATGTGCAATAGAAAAGAAAGTACCACTGATGGCTGAGGGTGGAGTACAGGTTATACTACAGTACCAGAATCCACAGAGGTGAACAACATTAACTGTTAACAGAGTTGCAGAGCAAAGCAATTGTTGGAAAAGCAGAATGAAGAAGATGCTATGAGAAGATGTCAGTTTTGAAGAATGTGAAATTTACACAGGAGATATGGGATACAATAAAGTAACAGGCTATACCAACATGTACTAGTCCTGGTAAATATCAGGTCTATATCATATCGTCAAAAACACTACTTATCAAATCACTATTCAAAAAACACAGTTCTTTGAACTCTCACTTTGTTGAATGGTTGTTTAATCAAAGTTTGTCCTAGGGAAAAACAAGGGCTGTCCAACGTACTGCCCATCACAAAATTCTAAAAAATTAAAACTAGCCCAAGCTAGGGGTTGTGCCCCCCCACACACACACACACCCTAACTAAACTTACCAACTTTGAGACTACACTATAGTAGGGAAAGGGCAAATTCCCAGTGATGACCAACCATTGTTTTTCCTTATGAAATCTTTGATTAAACAGCCGGTCGACAAAGTGAGAGTTCAACGAAGTGGGCTAGCTGAATAGTGATTCGACAAATACTGTTTTCGAATATGTGATATAGACCGTCAAACATTAAAATGTCAGCAGTGGACCTGTACTAATGTCATTAAAAAGGAAAATATGTTAAGATGAGTGAATCAATCCAGAAAATAAGTCAACATGCCAATATAAAACAGTTTACAGGCAAGGAGAGTCACTGCAGCAGTCAGAGAACAAGGGGTAATAAAATACATATATTTTCAAAATGTTGCCCATGTGGAGATGGATGTCAAAAAAAAAATAGTTCTCAAGGAAATCAAACCCATGACATCTACACTTGAGTGTTTCATTACAGTGCCTTAGTAAGGGAAGTGACCACAGCAGCCGCAGTACAAAGGGTCATAAAACACACATACATTTTAAAAATGCAGTACAAGTATAGACTGAAAACAGAAATGGTATAAAACAGCATAACCTGCCCAGGGGATTTGAAACCCCCAACCAGTGTAGTGACACAAAAAAAATCATTGCTTAAGTACACTGAGCCATCAAAGGACATTGAATAATAGTAGTGGCTCTACATTACTGTGTGCTAAGGATTTTCTGTTTTTTCTTTATTTTTGCCCTTGAACATGGACAGTTATTTCCCTGTGATTACTACTGGCTATTAGTGTTGCTCGTTGCATTAGTACTTATGTAGCACAGAGATAGTCCTGAAGTATATTTTCTGTTTCCCATCCATAGATCCAAGTTGTACTTGAACAGGACAGGACTGAGCTTTGTTTTATGTGTGTATGGGAAATATACCTGTCCTCCAAACCATTCTTGATGTTGTTAAAGAGGTTTAGATCCCCAGACTGAGTATTTCAATGCCATTTGACTTGCTGTTGAAAAGTAAATCCATTATTATACCATGACCCCCCCAAAACGTGCACACTGATTGGCCAGCATGCCCGTTGTAAATCGAGTTATACTAATGGAAAAGGTCCGTCGCCGGACTTTTTCCATTAGTATAACTGCTTTTAAAACACTGTCTCGCTATGTTAAATGGGTTTAACATAGCAAGACAGCTTTAAAATAAGCAACAGAGACCTCTGTTGCTTATTTTAAAGCTGTCTCGCTATGTTAAACCCATTTAACATAGCGAGACAGTGTTAAAAGCAACGGAGAAAGCAAGATCTCCGTTGCTTTTTTTTAGTGTCTCGCTATGCATAGCGAGACAGTTTTAAAATAAGCAACGGAGATGTCCGTTTATTTTAACTGTCTCGCTATGTTAAACTCATTTAACATAGCGAGACACTAAAAAGCAACGGAGATCTTGCTTTCTCCGTTGCTTTTGCTCAACTCTGATGTACTGCGCAGGCACGCAGTACATCAGAACTGCCGCGGATGCCAGACATCTGCGGAAGGGCAGTAAACAGGCATTATACTATGCCATTATTTAAGAAAAGTAATAGTTTCTTTTTTTAAATAATGTCATGGTATAATAGCAATAACCCACGCCTGGGTGTGGGTAATGCTAAATTTACTCACGGTTGGCTTTGTTTGGTCCCGAGGGCGCCGTGGGTAAATTTAGCATTACCCACACCGAGGCGTGGGTTATTGCTATAGTATTGGGTTGGAAGATGTCTTGTATGCCAGACTCGTTACCTCTTTGCAATTTGTGGGATATCAAGTATTGTGACAGGGCTTTGAGTCGATCCAAGTAGGGCATTTTATTTAGGCCTTCTATCGTTTTAGTAAAATGTTGCTGTAGATGTTCCAATTGTTGAATATGCCTGGACAGATACACGATAAAGGAGCCATTATGCTCAATGATCCGACTATTCAGGGCTGAGTAAAGGGGGACAATGACATCTCTAGATCTATACACTAACCCTTTGTTTATAAGTTGTGCAATATAGAAGGACTTTTTTATGATAATGTACACATTTTGTTCAGAAGTTAGGTCACTGTCCACATAAGTTCCCAAGTCCCTAAGAACTCGGTCAGCTCTTAGAAATGTATAATCAGGGTGGTTGTTCCCTGGGGTCACTGACTTCCCAAAGAATACAATAATGTATTTTTTGGCATTTAGTTTCAGTCCGTTATTTTGACATAAGTTATTTATTTGGAACAAACCTTCCTGCAGGATGGTCAAGTCATTTGGTGATTCAGTAACTGTTCCTTGCTTACAGTATCTGCAAAGTTAGTCAGCCATAGCCCTTTGGTATTTGCTTTTACTTCAGAAAAATAGATGCAAAACAGGAGAGGCCCCAACAGAGAACTGAGGAGCCTACACTGGTGAGTGGCCTCTTTGTACTGGTAACTTCCCATATTTTGATATACTGCATCCAGTCTGTGAGGCAGTTTGCAATCCAGTGGATGAGGTAGGAGTCTGTTTCTAGTTTATTTGAATCTTCTGCTATGCTGGAGTGGGAAATTGTGTCAAAAGCTTTGTCTAGGTTGAGGAATATGATGTGTACCATTTTGCCTTTATCCATTGCTTTGGTGACCTTTTCAAAAGTAGATTGAGTAAGCATGACTTGCACTTGATGAATCCAAACTGAGACGGCGCAGTGTATGAAGATTCCCTATGTCCTTATTGATTAGTTCCATGATACATCTTTCCATGACTTTGAATATGAGGCTGGCCAGGCTTATGGGTCTGTAATTGCCTTGGTCCATGAAAGATCCTCACTTATGGAGGGGAATGACTGTGACTGTCCTCCATTCACTTGGTACAAAACCTGTATGGATGTTGAGAGTGAAGAATATTGTTAGGGGTGTAAATAAATTATGCTTCTGTCAGTTTAAGATGCATCTAGGGATATTGTCATCACCCATCGACACAGTATTTTTAGCTTTTGATAGTGATCTTAGGACTTGGTCTAGTGTGATAGCTGGAGGCAAGCCAGTTTCAAGTATATCTTGAGGGAGAGATGGAGAGGAGAGAGGGGTAAAGTTAGAGCTAAATTTCTCCACTAGTAGGTTCACTATATGTTCAGCCTTAATGTAGGTAATATCATTCAATTTGAGATTGCAAACGTAACTAAAGAAGGTATTGTTATTGTCTTTGGTAGGTATCTTAGCCTCAGACATGGCTTTGGTGGATTTTATTAAGATCCTGAGTTGTTTATTTAATTCGCTGAAAAGGGCTATAACATTCTGGGAATTTCTCTTCTAACTTTTGGTCAAAATTAATTCCCTTTTATTGTATAGCTTGTTGATATTATGGTTCTACCATGTGGGTTTTTTCTGGGCTTTGCCCTGAGCTTGTTCCTACAGGGTGCAGCTGTATGTATGCAACTGTTTACATGCTGGTATAGCTCCGTGGTGTACATTTCTATGCATTCAGTGGAGTTAACTTTGTTTGCTGGGGATTTAAAGCTTGCCAATGTATCACTTAGGAGTAGTTAGTTTGTCTTAAAGAAATTTATTTATGTACCCTGAGTGGAAGGGATCTCTGATTTCAATTTCATTTCAAAGGAGACTGTTTCATGGTCAGATATAAGAAGTCATAAAGATATGCATGGGTTTGTGCAAGATACCCCCATATTATTAATGACAAGATCCAAGATGTTATTCCCCCCACTGGGTACTTTGACTAATTGTTCCAGGATGTGTGTATTTACAACACCAAGGAATTTCTGTGCTTGTGCACTAGTGGTGGTGTGGGTTTCCCATTCTGTAGTTGGATAGTTGAGATCAACTGATGGGTTGCCAATTGGCTTACAGACAGAACTCACATGGTAAGAATAGCGGGCTCCAGGTACGACTCTAAACCAGTCATAAGTGGTATCCCACAAGGCTCGTTCCTGGGACCCCTACTGTTCGGCATATACTTCTCAGAAATACAGGCAAACACAGGAGGACTGTGGCTAACCAAGTTCGCCGATGACTGCAAACTGGGAGTCATAATTGACTCTCTGGCTGACACGGACATCCTCCAAAAGGGCCTTACTGGGATGGACTCCTGGTGTCAAAGTCATGGCCTCAAGCTAAATGGCCCTTAATACAGAAGAGGTAATAAGAGATCTGGGGACCCACATAGATAGTAATCTCTCCTTTGACAATCATATTGCCAAAGTAGTTAGGAAATCTTTGTATGTGGCCCATCTAATTACTAAAGGGTTCACATATAGAAATAAAGAGGTTATAGTGTCCCTCTACTCGTCACTCATCAGACCCATCATAGAGTACAATGCCCCATTTGGGATGTACCTCACAAGACACTTCCAACAGCTGGAGAGACCACAAAAGTACCTCACCAAGAGGATTACTGGCCTCAAACTTATGTCCTATGCGGCCTGACTGAAAAAACTCCAGCTGTACTCAGTGGCATATCGCTTACTCAGAGGTGATCTCTGCCTGACTTACAAAGCCACATCCAACTCAGAATTGATGGACGTGCTCACCTAAAGAAATCCAAGTCACCGAGAGCCACGCGCTCTAGTGAGCTAAACCTCATCACAACAATAAATAGAACATGCTGGAGGGATAGATTCCTGTCACAGAGACTCCCCATGCTTTGAAACAAAATTCCAAACTACATTAGGCAGAGCCCCTCACTAACACTCTTCAAGAGAAACCTTGACGAGTGGATGGGTAACAGAAAATACACCCCTGGGATCACTTCATTGGCTCTGCTTGACAGATGATCAGTTAATTAATCAATGGGGCGGCGAAAGCCAACACACTCTGGCTAGGCTTATAAATGCCCTCAGGCAGATAGCCTAGTATCTACCTATGAACCTATGAACTAGGAAAATGGTGTTGGGTTTAATACCTAGTAATTCCAGTTCCTGTAGATAGGTGTTGTGGCTTTCTTGAATCATAGGGGTTGGGGGTTGTTTTCCTTAAAACAATACTTGGTTTGATTCTCACCAAGGAAAATTGGCTAGGCTTAAAAAAAATCCACAAGGACAGCTGACCTAGTACTTACCTATTAACCTATACAGGGACCTCTATAGCTAGCAAATATAAGGGGAAGGACTTTTCTGATGACTTGTAGTGCAAGAACTTGAGTACCTCTGTGAAGTGATGGTTCCTGGTACCTGACAGGTTACTGACCATGATCCTCTCCTTGCACATCTTGGTGAGTGGTGCATCAGCATGTCTAACAATACAGTCAGCTATGGTTAGGCTGTTAAACTGTGTGGAGACTTGCTTTATGGTCTTGTGAATTGAGACACTGTGACCCTTTGTATGTTTCAAGGTGGTTGCAGTCTGTGTTGGGTATTTCTGAGGCTGCTGGGGGTTCTTTGTTCTTAGATTGCATTTAAGAGCCCTTTGTGATATAGGTAGGTTACTTTTAAGAGCCTCAGCATGGTAGCGTTGTCGCCTCATAGCAAGACGTTGTCCCGTTCGATTCTTAGCTAGAGCATCTTCTGTGTGGAGGCATACATGAATGGGGTGTGCCTTCATTGAAGGTAGTGCATCAGGGCTGGTAACCCGGTACGTAAAAATCCACTACCAATCATTAGTGGACCGGAGTTCTGCTGTGGCAACCCCTAACCGGGAAAAGCCGAAAGACACAAACAAACTTTTAAGAGCCTCAGCATACGTAGGTCTATATGTTTGTTCTGACCTGTGTGTTATATTTAGTGAGATGTTTTGTGGTACTGACAATCTGGTTTTATTTGTAATGTCATCATGTTAATGTTTTACTTCCAATAGCATTAAATATATGCATTTTTCATAGACTGTGTCAGTTTGTTTAAATATAAGCAGATTATCAATAAAATGACCCAATTGCTATATTGCTCCAGACTGCCTATTTCAACTATGCTGGCTACAGAGACAGTTGAAAAGTGCAAATCCATAGTTTCAGATGCTTACTAATGTGAGCTAAAGGGGTGTGGGGGCAGTGTTAATAAGGTTTGTAGTTGATTACTGGAGATGCTCTCTGTCTGATGGTAGAGACTGTACAGGTCTCAACACAGCTGCATGCAGCAAAGAATCAGTGATTCTTTACCCTTCTGAGAGCCAGATCCAGCACTAGGCAACCTAGGCAGTTGCCTAGGGCATATGTTGGCTGGAGGACCCTGTCTTCACTAAAAAAATCTCCCTTAAATAAAAAAAGTGAAATACAACTCCAACACAACACCAATGTTAGGATCTTGCAAGAAACAGAGCATGCCAACTTTTGTCACCACATAGCACCAGCAATAGGACATTGCAAGAGACTTAACAGCACAGCAAGCCCCAGAAACCTTAGTGTTAGGACAAATTACATAATGCAACCCCCATTAGAAAACTGCAGAAGGTTTAAGACATTTGTGTGGTAACAGACTTGGAGCAAATGAAACGCACAGATACGGAGCAGAAACCAAGCCCCATACCTTTCAGCACAAAAAGTATGTTTACAGATCTGTAAGAAGATGCATACCTGTCAGCATTGTGTGTGTGTGTGTGTGTGTGTGTGTGTGTGTGTGTGTGTGTGTGTGTGTGTGTGTGTGTGTGTGTGTGTGTGTGTGTGATGCCCCAGAGAAGGGCACTGTCTAGTTAAGTGACTTTGCTCAGAGTCAAACCCTGATCATAGTTATTGGCAATCAAGTGCCTTAAATGTCTACACTAGCTACCAGGTCTTCCTTAATTTTATTTCCTTTTTTTGTTTGTTTTTGTAAATTACTGAAGATTACAGTCTGTTATTGTCAGTCATAGAGTTTCATAGGTGTAATGTTCAGTGCCAGTGGTGCAACAGGTAGCTTATTTGCTTTTAGTGCAGAAGGCTATGGGTTCTTGTTCCACACCAAATAGATTGTTAACGCACACCTATTTTTTATAGTCTAATATAGGCAATTTATTTTTCAAGGGCAGGAGACAATGAAGTTGTAGATGAAGCAGTGAAATGTTGTTTGCCAACAGCAAACTCTTCATTAGTTGCAGTTCTATTCAATGTGGAATTATTCAGATGACTTTTACTTCTGCAGAGATTGTGCATATTGACTAATACTGGTAGATTGTAATGACAGCAGTTTGAGTGTTCGATTATGATTGAAAAGTTCCAAAATGGATACTTTTGTCATTATTGGTGCATACATTTTCTCACTGCTTAATGGAAAAATGTTAAAATCTATAAATTTTAAACAGACTCACAATAGAGAATTAAAGAACACATGCATTTATGCATGACCCTAAAAATGTGTGCAAGGGGCTCATGGTCTGAAAAGAGCCTAAAGGTACACTAAATCCATCACTGGCCAATGCATTTTCTGTAAACGTGGAGTTCAATGCAATTTCATTGAATGTGAGTTTCATGGGAAGTTATATTTACTGCTGCTCACGCTAAGTCTGTTTTTATTGTGACACTGTATTGCTTTGTTCAGTAAATGGCTATCAGTGTTTGCGCTATAAAATTTGAAATAAGTTTTAAATTAAACCCACATTTCTGTACTCATTCTAGAAGTAAAGAAGAAATAGTATTAACACTGACAGGTTTGAACAGTGCTTTTGGTAACTGGGGAGAGAAGGCCAAGTAATAAAGCAGTACAATATCTTAATGGAGGAAGGATCTGGCTGGTTGGAGTGCCCTGGTTCATTACTATGCCTAGGGCCCCATTTGACCATGATCTGGCTCTTCTCCTTCTGTCAGCAGAAGTGAAAGTGTGACATTAATCCAAGCTACTTTTTCAGAAGAAGCATCAGCTCAGATGCCAATGTTGCTCTGCTCTGTATATTTGCTACAGTCTTCTCTTGGTAGATACCTTGGTAAAGCCTATAGCAGCTGGATGCAACAGAACGCCAAGCTGCACAGAGGTCCTAAACAGGTTTTCTCCAAAACCACAAACAGACCACTCAATGAAGTTGTTTCCAAACAGCCCAGTCAGAGGCCAGCAGGAATCAATACCCCTCTGCTCCTTCTCACAACAACAGTAAAGAATTAACATTAATTCCACTCGGTTCATATGAAGCAAAGTTCAGGTTGTTTGGTGATTGGTAATGTCTAGGAAGGCTAAGAAATAATGTTTCCCTGCTCCTTCTCTCACAAGAAGCAAAACAGAAGCACTATACGCTAGCTGATTCCTTAGAAGGAGTTCCTAGATTATTCATTGATTGGTAGTCTGTTCCTCGATGCTACACATTTTAAAAGTAAGATAGAGAAATGGATTAACACTCTGACTATTGCAGTGTGCGGTACGGCAGTGGGATGATAAGAAACAGCGGTTAACTCAAGTTTACGAGACTAAGGTTATGGCCTTTATAATTAGATCTTTCAGTGCCCAGTAAAATGAGCAGATGAGAGAAGACTGAGAGAAGCTTCAAAGTCCGATTTACTGTAAGGACAGGTAGCTCAAGGAACACCATGTTTAAAAGCACACCTGCAGTAGTTTCAAAACACTTGTAGCTATATAAAAATGCAACTAAATAAGAAACCCTATTTCTCAACTTCTCCCACTAATTAGCCAGATGTAATTATTTTTAGTAAGTGAATGGAAGTGGAACTTTTATAACTCTAACAAAAATTATGTAAGACAAAATTTAAAATAAAACAACTGTAATATAACAATAGCAAATATTAAAAAAATGACAGTATTCAATCATTAAATGCACTAATCCGAGTCAAAATCCAATCTAGTCATGCACCAGCTTTGTCTCACAACATGTGCAGCTAAATAAAGTCCTCTCACTAATAAGCTAGACTTAATTCCTTTTCAGTTAGTGAATGGATTTGGATTTTTTCTAACTAACCCTACCTAAGAACTTTTAAGGGTACAAGAAAAAAAATTAAGGTAAAACAAAATTTAAACTAAAGCAATTGTAATATAGCAAGAGGAAAAAATAAAGTATCATTCCATTACACAAATATTCTTGTTTACTTCTTCCTAAAATTCATACTCAAAGGAATAACCAAAGGGTCATTCAGTACTTCAGCTAATGTTGAATGCAGATAAAGGACTGGATTCCAAAATACTTGTTCTCAGTGTAAGTAACTTACTTTAGTTTTAGTTTAAGGCCTAGATATAAACAGACTTTTACTTCCATAAATCACTTACATCGAGAGCATGTCTTTTGCAATTACACCCGAGAAGTGTTAAATGTTTTGAGTATATACAAGTTGTAGTTGTTAAATTGACTTAATAAGTAGTTTCTCCTAATATTATTCTCAGTTATGCCTGCCCTGTTTAGGTGTACTTGACATCATTTTTGATTTATGTTGATTGCAGAAAACCTAATTTACTACAACATGCTATCAATGTCCTATGTGTGCATCTGTTATAGGCTAGTTTCTGGTATCTAATAATGATTTATCACTTCATTGTGGGTGAAGGAATGGCAAGTGATAATGTGCTTGTTTGATATACAATGAAAATACCTCAGATAGTAACCAACAGGCAAATTCATAACATTATTAGAAAGAACAATCAGAATGTATTAATACTAAAAAGGTCGTATACATGTTTTGCAAACATTAATAAGGAAAGTGAATACAGCTATAATGATTTGGATGAGGCAGCTTAGATGTTTGTCCTGGAAATATTCAGTCATTGGTGATATTACTTCTTAAATTAGGTAGAGAAAAAATATAAAGATTTATAAAACAGCAACAGTAAAATTACAAAATCTTTCCCAATTTTTGCCTATGCTGACTGCTGTCCATCAGACCATCACTTGGTCTGCCAGCCCAGTTGTTGCATTCAATGGGCAACTGCCAACAGTGATTACCACTGAGGCATCCATTAGGAGTGGGTCAAATGTTTTCTTCTTTTTCTCTCTGCCCTTATCTGCCTGCACCCCTTAAGTAGCTGGAAAGGATGAAAGACATCCTCTCACTTCTGCAAGAGGTATCTCCTCCAAGCAGTCTTGTTCTTCCTCTCATGACATGAGCAGTCATCTCTCTGGCCTCCACTAGGAAGATTATGCCACCCTGTATATATCTGAGTGCATGCAAACATTGTCACTCCTGAAAAGGTGAGCAGGTCACACCCCTTAACACCCCCTTGCTTGGCTCCTCCAGTGTCATGGCTGTTAATTGAACCCAGTTATGTGTGTTGCAATCATGGTACTGTCCCCTCTGCAACAAAAAGCCAACGGCTGTCAAACTATAGACTGGTATTTTCATCAAAAGTCTCATAAAAATAATTAAGATAGAAATATGACAGATGGCTAGACAGAAAGATAGACAGGTAGATATAGACGTAGATAGATAGATAGATAGATAGATAGATAGATAGATAGATAGATAGATAGATAGATAGATGAGTAAGGCCAGATATGTGTCATCTCAGAGTGTCTGACATAGACTATATGACTACAAAATTCACTATGAGTAGAATACACATGATTAGCTTGAGAAGATGAACAGTTTTGCTGAAGAAAAAGAAAAAAAACATGAATTAAGCCAAGGGGCTAAGGGCTGATGATGGACTTTCAAGTGACATGGTTTCCACAGCTGCCATTTTTTAACTGCAGATTCTACAGTTTCTTATTTGTTACTTTTTTTACAGATCAGCTCAAATTTTGGACTGGGGCTTGTTTGCGGTTACATGATCGGAGGAACACTTGAACAGATCTGTGTGATCTACCAAGCAATTTATGACTATAATAAAAGTTTATTCATATATAAGAATGGATGCTTTTTGGCAAAGTTTGTGGTTCAAAGATTTCCGTGCTACACTGTCCCTATATATAGTTTCAAGACACAATTTATGTTACAGTGATCATTTAGACTTGGAAAATTAAAAGCGTTCAACAGTAACTGCCACTTTAGCTCACATACATCCAGGTGCTCAGGTAATAACCTCCCTTGAGCATCTGGTATGATTTGTTGAATTACAGAAAACGCAAACTTATGTTCCGTATGGTCATTGATGTGCTTGTATAGTGCATTAGTTTCTTAATGTCCAAAGTGTGCTCATAAATTCTTTCCTGGAATCTTCTAGGAATTTACAGTCAAACAGTTTAAAATTTCCCCTGAATGGGCATTTTGACTGTCAATCTAAAAATGTAGTTTACATATCAAAATGTTATAAATGCCCAGCATTTTATATAGGTAAGACTTCTAGAAGAGTCCAGGAAAGAATTTATGAGGAATACTACAACATAAATTGTGTCTTGAAACTTAGGGACTACAATGGTTAGAAGTGACAACAGGCCATTTTTCAAACCTGCATGTCTGATATTTTATATTTTACATATTGCATTTAGAATTTATATTTTAAACACATTTGTATATTCAGTGGAAGTACTGTGATAATTGAAGGCTTGGTTATAAGACTTATTTATATATTTTAAAGGTTATTTTTATTGATTAAATGTAATAGAAAATGAATGTTTGTGGTGGTTAAGGAAATGCTATTTAAAGGCAAACAGCAGGAAGTGATGTCAGTTCTGATGAAGTCCTATATTGGCAGGATGAAAGTGCTTAACTGATTTTAACAGTGTAACTCATTTTTCAATAAAGAAATGTACTGGTTTCCAACTCCTGGTATTTTGTTGGCTGCTGCTCATATTGGACTTTTGTTTGATACCAGTTATTATGTCCTGTGGAAGTGTGCAAGCTGACAACAGCACTGAGATGTCAGGACCAGGCAACAATATCTCGAATGGTAATTTAACTTTGCTATTGGAGCAAATTAGTTTACAGCTACAAGAGCATTCTACTCAACTCAAAGCCCTTTGATTATCCAACGGCAGAAACAGAAGACAAGAATCTACACTCGGTCTGCCTTTAACACAAATAACTCCACAGACTTATTCACAGGTTATTACATCAAACCACAATGAAGATATGATTGTTGGAGAAAAATTAAGTGGACACACCTTTTTTTGGGAGCAAAACCCTTTTAAATTTTCTGAAAATGAAATGAGTACCACAAACCAATGTAACAACAGAGCAAGTGATCAAACTTCATTGTTAGACAAACTTAAAAGATTTGATGTATTAGAGAATGCATATCTGCAACATAACATAGATTTACAAATTGTTTCTAAAGGGCTTAGATTGTGGTTCTATCCAAATGGAAAGATGAGGGAAATGAGGCGACAATGGAAGAACCAAGATGCTAGGAGCATATACTCAACCAAACGAGGAAATCTAACATTAAAGCAGGCTTCCAGTTTTTTTGGAAGGGGCAGAACCAGGATTTTTTAAATACAAACTACATAGCACAAGGAGCTTGGCCAAAATATACCAACAACCCCAGAAGGACAGCAAATACCGCGATGCTGTTATAAGCATTGATGAGAACATTTCTTTTAAAACTACCCCTTCTGACATATCTGAATACTTTTAAGGGCTTAATTCTACATTTGAAGTTGAAAATGATTTTGCTGTTAACAAAACTAATTTTGAGCTACCTGTTATTGTTTATAATGCAGTGGGAGATTTTAAACTTTTTAACTATTCTACAAAGCCTAAGACTGTGAAACATGATGATTTATTACCAAAAGATTTTAGTTATGTTCCTGCCTGTAGAGGGTGAATAGATGAACTGTTAATAGATTTGACATTCTTTTGCAGAAAATTAAACTTGCAGGTCTGGTTTGAGTGCAAGAGGGAAGCTGTTAACTCACTCAGAAAACCTAACACATTTAATCCACAAATGCATGGTTTGATTGGTATGTTTGAGAGGGCCTGTAAATTAGATTTTAGGCAATATAGTAAATTCAATGCCTCTACAACAACTGACAATTTAACCCCTGATTAAAGGAGACAGTTACGTGAACTGATTAATGCTATTACAATATGTATAAAGAAGCCGGACAAGGGTAGGGGCATGGCAATTATGGATGCAGAAGATTGTTCTAATAACATGTTTATATTGTTAACAGATGGCGCTTATCAATAAATTTCTATAAATTAGATAAATATTGCCTACTGCAAGATTGAATCTTTAACAAATCATATCTTATTTCAAAACCAAATAACCTTGAATTTTTGGCCAATGAGCACCCACTCATACCTAGTTTATTTGTCATCCCAAAAATTAACAAAGACCTAAACCACCCACCTTTTAAACCTATAGTGGATGTTAAAAGGTCAAACACATTTTTATAGCAAACTTTTTAGATTTTTTTTAAATAATGTTTGGCCAAATACAACCACATATGTAAAGATTCCTGGGACTTTTTGGCAAATTTGAACAAGTTAGAGATTGTCTCAGATATGATTCTGGTTACCATTGATGTTAATAATTTATTTTCTGTCATACCTCATGATACAGTGTTGGCCTGGTTAGAGGTCCAATTGATAGATGCTAAGAATTTTGGGCAATATTGAATTAATCTTTTAGTAACATTAATGGAACTAGTTTTAAGAAACAATTTTATTGCCTTTGAAGAACAATACTACATGCAGATTGTGGAAGTAGCAACGGGGGCCATTTGTGTCCCCTCTTATGCCAATTTAATTATGTTGTACTGGGAAACCAAATATGTATTGGGTGGTCATTTTAAGGCATACATCAAGTATTATACAAAATCTTTGGATGATTGGTTTGTTCTATGGTCAGGTACCTTAAAAATGTTAAATGAATTTATTAATTTTATTAACAAATCTACAGAAATTTTGGAATTTACACATGCCTTTAGTACAGAAAGAATCAATTATCTTGACATTGGATTGATTTTTTAAAAAGATGGTAATAAACTGTTCTCTAGGATTTACAGGAAACCCACCTTTTCTAATTCCTATTTGTAATTTAATAGCTATCATCCCTACTACCAAAAAGATCTATAGTTAAGGGACAAATGGTAATGCCAACCCGTATGGTCAGTGATGAAATCAAATTTTTTTAAGAAGTAGAAATTATGTTGGAAATATTTAGAAATAGGGGTTACCCAAATGAGTTTTTGGTCAAAATATGTAATGAAGTAGTTCAAAAAAGACGTAATAAAACTTATCTACCAGTTCTTAGTTATGATTTACATAACATAACGACTATAAAATCCTTGAAGGACACCAATGAAGTGAACATAGACCTTCACAATGGCAGTTTTGGATTTATTACTACATGCAATAAGGATAGCACCCAGATAGTTCATATCATGCACAAAAACTGGGATCTTTTGTGAAACCTATTATACAACTATTAGATAGGACACCAAAGGTGATATTTAAAAAAAGATTTATCCTTTAAGGATATTCTCGAGAAAAACAGAAATAAAAATTTCTGTAACAGATCTATAGGCAATTTCAAGTGTGGGAAATACAAGAAATGTCCTAACATTTTACCAACAGGAAAGGAAATTAAGTCGAACAGTTTAAAATTTCCCTGAAGGGGCAATTTGACTGTCAATCTAAAAATGTAGTAAAATGATAGAAGATGATATGGAACAGGGTAAACGCCCAGTCCAAGCAGCAATAAATATGATAAAAATGTAACAAAGGATTAGGGCGAAACACAGCTCTAAAAGGTAATAAGATAAAATGTCACTTATAAATCTCATCAACCTCCAGTCAGCACAGCTAGTCCAAAAAAGAGATATACGTCCAAGTTAAAATTCCGTTTCTTTTATTACAGCAGGTACCAGAGTTAGCGCTTTCACCTTGCGGTTTCATCAGACTCACTACAAAGTACAAAATCAATGAGTCTTAAATACTAAAAAAGGCGGGAAAAAACAATCAATTAAGCTTGTTGAACAGCAAGTTCATTCCTTAGCAACCAACTCAATCAATAAAATCTACTACATACATATTTGCATAAATATTTGCATAGCACAATAAGTTAAAAAACGTACTAAAATCAAACTACATATTTATATAATTCTAACTAATATCATAACATTAAGTATAAACTTTATTTAGCTTTCAATCTCCTCATCCTTAAAAAAGGTCTGAGAGAGACCTTAGCATTTAACCAGGGACCGTGTCTGACCTCAGCTTCAAAATCCAAGCATTCTCTCTACTCTCAGTAATGGCCCAGATTTCACCACCTCTACTAGTAACATTTATCTTCTCTACAATCCTAAAACTAAATGTATGTGTGCAATCGGTGTCCATAACATGCTTGGCTAATGCATTGGTGCAATTCTTAATCCTAATATTGTACTGATGTTCCCATTACGATCTCTCAAACATCTATTCGTCTTACGACTGTAAAGCGACGAGCAAACGAGGCAGGCAGCTAAATAGACAAGGTCTCTGGACATGCAATCACCTCTAACCTTAAAAGTATATGGGATATGCGTGCTTGGATGTATGAACACTGGATCCTCACAAATAAACTCACAAAATTGCATTTACCACACTTCATAGTACCATACAAAGTATGGTTTCAGGACTATTGGTCACCCTATCACATAGTAGCCTTTTGATGTTTTCTTGTTCTTATACCTAAAACGGGACTGTCACCAACTATATCTCTGATGTGTGGGTCCACCATTAATATGTCCCAATGCTTCCTTACCACATCCTTGATACCACCCACATCTTTGGTATAAAACAAAGAAAAAGCAGTGGAACCTTTAGTAATGTCGTTAGTATGTACTCGTGTATCCATACCATGACCCAATTCAGAAAAATAAGGGGCAGCTGCTCCAGACCTCAACTCAAGTATATTATCATGTCCTTTGATAATATCGTCTATCTTATAACCCCGAGATGTCAACCTCCTATCCAGATCTAGTAAATCCTGTTGAAACCCTTGTTCTGTAGGGTTATACCTAGAAGTCCTCATACTTTGTCCCCTAACAATATTGTGGAAGATATGGCCAGGATGCATACTGTGTCTGTGTAAAATAGAATTCTTATGACATGGCTTCCTATACACCCCAGTGTTGATAATACCATTAGGAAGGCGCTCTACAAAAACATCCAAGAAAGGGAGCCTGGTATAAGAAAACTCATAGCTAAATTTAAGATACTCAGTACAAACATTCAGATCGATGATATAAGATTCCAATTGTTCAACTGACCCCTTCCATGACAGGAAGAGGTCATCCACAGAGCGCCTATAAAAGGAAACATGGGCTAAAAAACTGGGATGCAGTGTTGATAAGATTGGTACTTTGTTAACTTTTCTGGATGTTGTTTTACATACTAATGTGTTTGGCTTTGAGCAGGAGTTCTTTCTACAGTTGGATGGCGTAGCTATGGGCACTTCGTGTGCCAATAGCTACGCTAACCTGTTCATGGCTGAATGGGAGGTAGAATTTATGACTTCACATCCCAGTTTAAAATTTAAAAATTTAAATTTAATTTAAAAAGCTTAAATTTAGCTATGAGTTTTCTTATACCAGGCTCCCTTTCTTGGATGTTTTTGTAGAGCGCCTTCCTAATGGTATTATCAACACTGGGGTGTATAGGAAGCCATGTCATAAGAATTCTATTTTACACAGACACAGTATGCATCCTGGCCATATCTTCCACAATATTGTTAGGGGACAAAGTATGAGGACTTCTAGGTATAACCCTACAGAACAAGGGTTTCAACAGGATTTACTAGATCTGGATAGGAGGTTGACATCTCGGGGTTATAAGATAGACGATATTATCAAAGGACATGATAATATACTTGAGTTGAGGTCTGGAGCAGCTGCCCTTATTTTCTGAATTGGGTCATGGTATGGATACAGTACATACTAACGACATTACTAAAGGTTCCACTGCTTTTCTTTGTTTTATACCAAAGATGTGGGTGGTATCAAGGATGTGGTAAGGAAGCATTGGGACATATTAATGGTGGACCCACACATCAGAGATATAGTTGGTGACAGTCCCGTTTTAGGTATAAGAACAAGAAAAACATCAAAAGGCTACTATGTGATAGGGTGACCAACAGTCTTGAAACCATACTTTCGTATGGTACTATGAAGTGTGGTAAATGCAATTTTGTGAGTTTATTTGTGAGGATCCAGTGTTCATACATCCAAGCACGCATATCCCATATACTTTTAAGGTTAGAGGTGATTGCATGTCCAGAGACCTTGTCTATTTAGCTGTTTGCCTTGTTTGCTCGTTTTACATTGGTAAGACGAATAGATGTTTGAGAGATCGTGCGGAACATCAGTACAATATTAGGATTAAGAATTGCACCAATGCATTAGCCAAGCATGTTATGGACACCGATTGCACACATACATTTAGTTTTAGGATTGTAGAGAAGATAAATGTTACTAGTAGAGGTGGTGATATCTGGGCCATTACTGAGAGTAGAGAATGCTTGGATTTTGAAGCTGAGGTCAGACACGGTCCCTGGGTTAAATCTAAGGTCTCTCTCAGACCTTTTAAGGATGAGGAGATTGAAAGCTAAATAAAGTTTATACTTAATGTTTTTATGATATTAGTTAGAATTATATAAATATGTAGTTTGATTTTAGTATGTTTTTTAACTTATTGTGCTATGCAAATATTTATGCAAATATGTATGTAGTAGATTTTATTGATTGAGTTGGTTGCTAAGGAATGAACTTGCTGTTCAACAAGCTTAATTGATTGTTTTTTCCCGCCTTTTTTAGTATTTAAGACTCATTGATTTTGTACTTTGTAGTGAGTCTGATGAAACCGCAAGGTGAAAGCGCTAACTCTGGTACCTGCTGTAATAAAAGAAACGGAATTTTAACTTGGACGTATATCTCTTTTTTGGACTAGCTGTGCTGACTGGAGGTTGATGAGATTTATAAGTGACATTTTATCTTATTACCTTTTAGAGCTGTGTTTCGCCCTAATCCTTTGTTACATTTTAATCTAAAAATGTAGTTTACATGGCAAAATGTTATGAGTGCCCTGCATTTTATGTAGGTAAGACCTCTAGAAGATTCTGGGAAAGAATTTACAAGGAACACTATTGCACTATACAAGCAAATCGTTGACCATATGGAATATAGGTTAGGGTTTTCTGTAATTCAACAAATCATAAAAGATGCTCAATGGAGGTTATTACCCAAGCACCTGGACGTATATGAGCCAAACTGGCAGTTATAGTTGAACACTCTTAATTTTCCAGATCTAAATGATCACTGCAACATAAATTGTGTCTTGAATCTTAGGGACTACAATGGTTAGAAATGACAACAGGCCATTTTTCAGACCTCCATTTTTGATATTTTATGTTTTACATTTTGTATTTAGAATTTATATTTTGAACACACTTGTATATTCAGTGGAAGTACTGTGATAATTGAAGGCTTGGTTATAAGACTTATTTATATATTTTAAGGGTTATTTTTATTGATTAAATGTAATAGAAAATTAATGTTTGTGGTGGTTAAGGAAATGCTATTTAAAGGAAAATAGCAGGAAGTGATGTCAGTACTGATGAAGTCCTATTCTGGCAGGATGAAAGTGCTTAACTGATTTTAACAGTGTAACTCATTTTTCAATAAAGAAATTTACTGGTTTCCAAGTCCTGGAATTTTTTGGCTACTGTTCATATTGGATGTTTGCTTGATACCAGTTATTCTGTTGTGTGGAAGTATGCAAGCTGACAGCAGTGAGATGTCAGGACCAGGCAACAATACCTCGAATGGTAATTTAACTTTTCTTTAGAGCAAATTAGTTTACAGCTGCAAGAGTTTTCTACTCAACTCAAAGCCCTTTGTTTATCCGACTGCAGAAACAGATTTCAAGACGCTACCCTCGGTCTGTCTTTAACACAAGTAACTCCACAGACTTATTCACAGGGTATTATATCAAACCACAATGAAGATATGGTTGTTGGAGAAAAACACATTGAACACACCTTTTCTTGGGTGCAAAACCCTTTTAAATTTTCTGAAAATGAAATGAGTACAACAAACCAACATAACAACAGAATAAGGTATCAAACTTTATTGTTAGACAAACTTAAAAGATTTGATGTATTATTACCTAAATTCAAAAAGTTGCAGCTTGAGAATGCATTTCTGCAACATAACATAGATTTACAAATTGTTCCTAAAGAGCTTAGATTGTGGTTCTGTCCAAATGGAACTGATTTTGATGATAATTTTTACTAGCAATTACACAATATATTTGATCGTGCTGGTATTGATATGATGGGCTTGTTAATTCAATATAACAAGAAGCAAATGGCTGTGTTAAATACAAATCTGGAAACCTTAAATGCAGCCATACATGATGACTTGTTATTTCACCACTATCAAACCAAATATGATAACATAATATCTAGAACAGACAAGGTTTATAACAATATTTTCTTACGTAAAAGTAAGAAAATAAAGAGAGACCAAAACAATTATTCTTGTGGAGCAGCTTATCCTATGCCAACACGTAACCACAGTAACCAAATTGGGCCATCCAATCAAGCAGCTTGACTAGCACAAATTAATACGTCATCACCTGAGAAGTGTCAACCAAGAGCAGATGAGGATATTGAGGTTACAATGGAGGAACCAAGATGCTCAGAGCCTATACCAACCAAATGAGGAAACCTAACATTAAAGCAGGCAGCCAGTTTTTTTCGGAAGGGGCGCAACCAGGATTTTTTAAATATGAACTACATAGCACAAGGAGCTTGCCCAAAATATATCAACAACCCCAAAAGGACAGCAAATTAAGTGATGCTGTTGTAAGCATTGATGCAAACTTTTCTTTTGAAACTACCCCTTCTGACATATTTGAATACTTTTTAGGGCTTAATTCTATGTTTCAAGTTGAAAATGATTTTGCTGTTAACAAAACTAATTTTGAGCTGTTATTTTTTATAATGCAGTGGGAGATTTTAAACATTTTTAACTATTCTACAAAGCCTATGACTGTGAAACATGCTCCCCCGGATTCTGCAAGCCTTGCACAGCATGCAGGATTAGTGCAGGAGCTCTAGCAGGAAATATGTCTGCTATACAATCCAGGAATAGCCTGTAGGGGCGTGCATGAGTGCTCCTGCACTAGTCCTGCATGGACTCAGACCCTGTATGCAAATTACCCCATTTTCAGGAGAAATCCATGCAAATGAGGTGAATTTGTGATCCAGGAAGCTGGAAACTCGCCATGCAGGACTACTGTAATCTGCAGAAATGTACTTGGTTAGTAACCAAGTACATTTCTGCAAATTCCAAAATGGAGCCGTGACAGCTCCAAATAAAGGCTGCATATCAGTCAGGAAGCATGCCAATAGCCAAGCATAAGACCATTGGCATTGAAAACGACTTAAAAAAATTAAAAAAATCAACTTTAATTTTTTTTTAGCTGATCTCGACTGAGCGTAGGGCAGCAGTGCGCAAACGAGATCAGGGGGAAAATAAGAAAATAAACCTAAAATAAGCATTCTAACTAAAATCACTATTCTGCCATTAAAGTCAATGGCAGGCAGAAGACAACATGGCCAGTGAGTAGTGGTTGCTAAGGGGGGAGGCTCAGTGTGAGGCATGTAACTATGCATTAGCAGGCAATCCTATGCAAATGAGGGGAATGATAGTGAATTCCAGTTTTCCCCAGCATACCAGTTAGGTCCCAACAGTGTAAGAGCAGGAATAGCTTGGTGCAAGCCTAGGTGTTAGCTGACATCATAGGTGGGGGGTGCAGGCATACTGGAAGCAGATTGGAGCCCTGTAGCTCAGATTTGCTCCTAGCTAAGCACAACTAAGCAAGGGTGTGTGTCTGAGTCTGCCTAGCACTCTTTACATTGCCTAAATGGGTGTGCACACCCCGCACTGGATTTTAAAGGAAAAAAAAGGTAAACCAGGAAATAGCAGCTCTGTGCACATTTGAGCACTGTGTTTGCACAACCCACCCCTGGGCTTAAACAGGAAAGCAATGGGAAGTTAATCAAGGAGAACTAGCATAGCTGGCAGGTGAAATGTATCAGACTCAGCCAATTACAAAAGCAGCAGACCAGCCCAGCCCAGAACACTACTATAAACTATGCAAACACCTTCCCCTCTGGTTTTTCCCATACACTACACCACCAGTGTATACAAGCTGGGAACTTTTAACAAACACAACTACAAAATGATAGGGCCTGCAGCAGGCAACATACAACATGTGCAAGAGGCAGAGGGTGGTGAAGATGTGAATGCTGCTGATCAACCTACAGTGAGGAAATGGAGAAGAGTGTACAGACCAAGGATAACCTACCAGAGGCTACATGAGCTAGAGATAGTGGAGCACTATAGGGTGGACTTGGACCTCCTACAGCAAATTGTTGAGCTGTGCCGGCCACGCCTGACACCAAACTGACCGAGGGGAACCCATCCCAGTGGATACCAAGGGATGTGCAAGCCTAGGAATACTAGCCACAGGTACCTCCCAAAGCTCAACTGGGGATATTATGGGGATCTCACAGGCATCAGCATCCAGAGTATTCCACCAGTTCTTGGATGCTGTGTCAGCACATGCCAGTGAGCACGTATATTTATTCAATACCCATGAGGTGTTGGCCAGCAATATGCATCTCTTCCACCAAATAGCAGAATACCCTGAGGTAGTGAGTGCTGTAGACTGCATACACATATGTATCAAAGCACCACCTGGTGATCAGGTTAGGCCCTACATCAGCCACAGGGGCCTCCCCTCCATCAACTGCCAGGTCGTGTGTGATGCCCAGGGCATTATAATGAATGTGTTTGCTGGCTGCCCTGGAAGGTATCACGATTCCCACATCTGGCATCTGACACAGCTGTACCAGAAATTTGCCAATGGGGACATCCACTATGGTCACCTAGTGGGGGATGCTGGTTACACACTGGAGCCGTGGCTTTTGACACCCATCAGAAATGCACACTCACCTGAACAAGAATGCCATAATGAGGCAAACACACAGACCAGACTTATAATAGAGCATGTGTTTGGGATGCTCAAGTCATGGTTCCAGTGCCTGGACATATCTGGTGGAGCCTTGCGGTACTCACCAGCTAGACGTACTCAAAATGTTATGGTATGTGCCATGCTACACAATATGATCCTGTGGAAACAGCTGCAGCAGGAACAGCATGGGGCAGGGCCCCACAGTACCCCACCAATGCCAAGGCCTGCACAGGCACAGAGTCACTCAGAGGAGGAACAACCTGAGCCTGCCCCATTAGGCAGATGGAGGTGTGCCTAGTATGCCCTGGCCTTGGCAAAGAGGCAGTGCATAGCATGTACACTGACACAGTAGGGATCAAGGGGAATGACACCTCTCTCTGACTCGCACATACAGTAAAAGGGATGCCAAATATGACACTACCTGTGGTCAACCATATATAGGGAGTGTACTATGTGCATTCGACATAGGCAGCCCTCCAGCACCATCCTCAATCCGGACACACCCACAAGGTAAGTCACTCAACCTACCAATTGCCAAATGAAGTAGAATGTGTTGTTACCTGTATCTATGGTATGGATGTGAGCATGCAAGGGAATTGGGTGGCTGAATGTTATGGCAGCAGAAATTAGACACACATAGTAGCACCATGACATCTGTAACACATACTGGAGTCACCATAGTAGACAGTACTACACAGTGTGACAAAACCCTCTGCAGGAAATGTGCTGGGCAACATGTGTTTCCATATAACACACACATGCCATTCAGGGAGGTTCACATACCCAACAACAGTCTCAGCCAGCAGGACAGGTGTAGACAAACCCAAACAGAGCCTGTGCTATGGCCTCTGAATGATGCCTATGGGTAACCTCCTCACCAGGCCTACACAGAAAGACTACAGCAGGTCAGGCAGTGGGATGTTAGTTCTGAAGGGTAGGAAGTCAGACACTAATATGTAGGGCAACCAAAGCTAAGACCTGTAGTACACTGATATGCCTCTAGTCAGTATGATAGCTTAGAATACAGAATGAAATGGAGTACCTGATATACCAGTACAGTCATAGCAAATGTGTGCAATTGCCAAGTGTGCCTCCCCATCCTATGTAGACATGTAGAAACAGTAAGGTGTGCCCCCCAATCATGTGTAGAAATGTAGAGACAGTCAGGTGTGTTCCCCCCCAATCCTGTGTAGAAATGTAATAACAGTCAGGTGTGCCCCTCCAATCTTGTGTAGAAATGTAAAAACAGTCAGGTGTGTCCTCTTACAACCCTATGTAGAAATGTAGTAACAGTCAGGTGTGCCCCCTACTCCCATGTAGTCATGTAGAAACAGTCAGGTGTGCCCATACCACCAATCCAGCATAGAAATATAGTAACAGTCAGGTGTGTCCCTCCAATCTGATGTAGAAATATAGAAACAGTCAGGTATGTCCCCCCACAATCCTATGTAGAAATGTAGTAACAGTCAGGTGTGCCACCCCACCCATTGTAGACATGTAGAAACAGTCAGGTGTGCCCCTACCCCCAATCCAGTCTAGAAATGTAGTAACAGTCAGGTGTGCCCCCCCCCCATTCCAGTGTAGAAATGTAGAAACACCCAGGTGTGTTCCCCCACAATCCTATGTAGAAATGTAGTAACAGTCAGGTGTGACCCCCCCCCCCCCACACACACACACACCTCTGTAGACATGTGGAAACAGACAGGTCTGACCCTTCCCCCAATCCAGTATAGAAATGTAGTGACACTCAGGTGTGCCCCCCCCCCAATTATGTGTAGAAATGTAGTAACATGTATGAGTAGTTATAATACGAGTGGAGCACAGATGCCCAGAAGTTGCCAAGGTAGTGGGATAAGGTGTAGCATTTGCACAATATGCAGGTTTGTGTGTGTTAGGATGGTGTGTGTTTCATAATGTGTGACAGTGGTCAGTATGTATGCATGGTGAGGTAAGACCTGGGGGACATTTCCCACTACTGCTGTTGACAGGGACAAGCCCTCATGACTGCAGTGCCAAAGACAATCCCCACTAGTATAACACATGCTAGCAGTAAGCCATTTTAACTGTATGGTGGTAATATGTGTCACCATCTTTAAGACTGACATGGCATGGCTGTTGGGCTATATATATATACAAGCAGTACACAGGGGAAAGTACCCCAGACATACAATATATATTGTGTCACTTTGAAATGGAGACACCCTTGGATTGGTACATATAGGTATGCATCACAGTAACTGGACCTGTAGTAGGGAATACTGGTGATGTCTGCCTGAACACCTGCAGTACACAAAGGATGTAGGACTGATGTGTTGGGAATCAGCTGATGTACCTGCATATGCCAGCTTAACTGGAATGCCCCATGCATATCTGTGTGTCAGATGCAAGTAGTGTACATAGCACACATGCACCCAGCCACGCAAACACCACCCACAGGCACCTCTCTGGTAATATCCCTGGTGTGGGGAATGGGTACAGTAAGACCCCACCTGTATATGGCAATAGTGGAAGACTGCATCATGCAGTGCAGGTGCCCATGCATGTGTGTCCCTAGCTGTAGGTAGCACCCTACCAGTATCCACACCACCTGATTAAGACTGATAGAAGTTATTGGCATGAACACCTATCACACCAACCCTGTCACCCCAGGGGAATATATTGTATGGTGGTCTGGGACTGTAGGACTGACAGAATGCAACGGCCTGCCAGATCTGGCCTGCAGCAACACCTAATGCCCCACAGGCATCTGCCAAAGGCCTATGTCTCACATGTACTGCCAATGCATGTTATGTCATGGACACCCAAATAACAACATAACACACTCCACATAAACCATATGCAAGGCCATGTGGACAAACTACAGTAACATGTCCACCATGTCCCACTTCATGAACTGTGGACCAACACTAACAGACACCTGTGATGGGGTGATATCCTTAGGAAATGTATCAAAGAATGCATGCATAATGTATGGAAGAGGTTAAAATAACAGAGGGGGGTGTGGGAGCATGGGAACCAAGGAATGTGCAGGGTCCAACACCAAGCTGTATGCACACACTATCTCTGGCTGCAAACACATAAATGGGTGGCTACACACCTGCCCGTACACCACAATAGGTTAAATGTCCTGATCCATGGCCCCTGCCTCTGGCTAACCTGTGCAAATATGTACAGCTGTGAGGCATTGCCACAGCAAGATAAGGCCATACTGTCATGTTGATGGGCAGACAATGTTTAGGATCCTCTGCCAGCACTGTACAAAGGTTCTAAACTGGATACACAAACCCAGCACCAAGTGTCTGCAGCTCCCTTTCAGAATGGCATAACTTATCATGAATCCATAGGTGTCTGCCCACAATACCGGACACAGCTGCAGTCATCCCTTGTCCCCCAAGTCATCACTGTGAACAAGAATGTCCACCTGACAGTACATGAGGACAGAAAACATCACTGTGTATAATAGCACACGTCTGGATATCTCTGCTAACAAAAGTATCATGCAGCTGAAGCAGCACAGACACAATCACATACAGTACACACTATCCCCTGCACAGTTTGTCCCCATATTGCCAAATGATAGACAGATACCCTGCAGAAACAGCAGGCTACCTGTAGGTGTGCAACACAAAAGACTGCACTGCAGTACAAACTACCTGGAATCGATCCACACATGCAATACAGAAGGGCATAATGGGCATGCTCACATGCACACAAAGAAATGAAGGCAATATCAGTCAACAACATACTGAAAGGTCA
The DNA here is from genome assembly GCF_019279795.1 of Protopterus annectens. NCBI lineage: Eukaryota > Metazoa > Chordata > Ceratodontiformes > Protopteridae > Protopterus > Protopterus annectens. The sequence continues at coordinate 314,223,610 of NC_056729.1, forward strand.
TACTGGGCATGCTCACACCCTTAAACAAATGAAGGCCATGTCTGCAAACAACAGTGGACCAGACATATCTGGCACTTGCAGATGTTAGTGCAGACACTCCTCAGTATGCATCACTCATGCTTTGCACACACGCACTGGATAGGAATACAGGCATATATCCAAGGATAACACACTATAATAAGCCAAAAGTAGATGTACATAGATGTGTAGAAGAGAGTGACTGTCACAAGGGGCCATCCATTATGAGGACTGTCCCACATAGCACACAACCAAATAGCTGCAACCACATGAGGTTCAGGTGTCACTCACTGTAGACCTTAGCCACTGGTATCTGTCAGCATTACGGACTATGTAGTGCAAGTGCTAGCTGTGCAATGAGTGTACAAGGAAGTAGTCATCTAGCAGCTGTATACACGTACCTGTGGAATATAACCCTGTGGGTGCCCACATGTGGTGTGTCAACCTCCAGATGAATGGGTTATGGCCCATGCCCATGCACAGACCCTGCCCTCCCCATAGCCCTACTATGACAAGCCTGCTGAGGTCATCTACTTTGAAATATACCCTTGTGAAAGGTGTAGGCCAGTAATCTCCATGGCGCTTCCTATAACTGCGTACTGCTGTAGTATGATAAATTAGTTAGGTAGGAGTTCTAATCCCAGACATGGCAACTGTGTGTGTGTACATGTCCGTGTGTGTGTCTGTGTAGAGAGCAATGCTTTTCAGGCTAGTCACACTCACTACAATTCAAATGTCCTACTTTGGCAAGGCTTCTGATGTCATACACTGTGAAATACACCTTTTGGAAAGTTGTAGCACATTAATCTCTGTGGTTTGTCCTATAACTGCATACTGCTGTAGTGTGAGAAACTAGTTAGGTAGGAGTTCTAATCCCAGCCATGGCAACTGTATTAGTTAGGTAGGGGTTCTATGCCCAGACATGGCAACTGTTGGACTTCATGTGTGTTTGTCTGTGTAGGGATCAATGCTTTTAAGGTCATTCACACTCACTACAATTTCCTTTGCCCTACTTTGGCAGGGTTGCCGATGTCATTCACTTTGAAATACACCTTTGGGGAAGGCACAGCCCAGTAATCTCCATGGTGATTTCTATAGCTGTGTTCTGCTGAAGTGTGAAAAACTAGTTAGGTAGGAGTTCTAATCCCAGACATGGCAAGTGTGTGTGTGTGTGTGTGTGTGTGTGTGTGTGTGTGTGTGTGTGTGTGTGTGTGTGTGTGTGTGTGTGTGTTTGTGTGTGTGTGTCACCATCTTTTTAGGGAGCAAAGTTTTTTAGGCTAGTCACACTCACTACAATTCAAATGCCCTACATTGGCAAGGCTGCTGATGTCATACACTGTGAAATACACCTTTCAGAAAGTTGTAGCATACTAATCTCCGTGGTGCATCCTATAACTGCGTACTGCTGTAGTGTGATAAACTAGTTAGGTAGGAGTTCTAATCCCAGACATGGCAACTGTGTGTGTGGGTGTATCTCTCTGTAGAGAGCAATGCATTTTCGGCTTGTCACACTCACTACAATTCCAATGCTGCAACTACAATTCCAATGCCCTACTTTGGCAAGGCTGCTGATGTCATACACTGTGAAATACACCTTTTGGAAAGTTGTAGCTCAGTAATCTCCATGGAGCATTCTACAACTGCATACTGCTGTAGTGTGATAAACTAGTTAGGTAGGAGTTCTAATCTCAGACATGGCAGCTGTGTGTGTGTCACCATCTGTGTAGGGATCAATGCATTTTATGCTAGTTACACTCACTACAATTCAAAAGCCCTACATTGGCAATTCTGATGATGTTATTCATGGTGAAATACACCTTTGGGGAAGAAGTACTCCAGTAATCCCCATGGTGTGTCCTATAAAAGCTTCATGCTGTAGTGTGATATAGAACTCTGGTAGGGGTTCTGTTCCAACACATGACAGTTGTGGATGTTTTTGTGCATTTCTATGTCTGTGTAGGGAGCAATGCATTTTAGATTAGCCACACTCACTACAATTCAAATGCCCTACTTTGGCAATCTTGCTGATGTCAGTCATTGTGAAATACACCTTTGGGGAAGAAGTATGCCAGTAATCTCCATGGTGCATCCTATAACTGTGTTAGTGCTGGAGTGTAATAAACTAGTTAGATAAGAGTTCTAATCCCAGATATAACAGGTGTGTCTGTGTGTGTGTGTGTGTGTGTGTGTGTGTGTGTGTGTGTGTGTGTGTGTGTGCATGTGTGTGTGTGTGTGTGTAAGTCGTATCCTTAATGGAGGTGGTTGTGATTGTGTAACAACTGGACTCAATGTGGAGCGTGTTTTGCATATTTCTTTTATGGTGGCCCTAGTATATGTCACAATGTCCACCATACAGGGATAACAGATGTGAAATAGCCAAGAGGCTGGGGTGCAAATCCATATCTCTACATGAGACATCAAGGACAGGCAAACAAAGTTAGCAACCCTAGTATCACCCAGAGAACACTCTCAACCCACGCCTCACACACACACACACACACACACACACACACACACACACACACACACACACACACACACACACACTTGCTTAGGCAACAGCTGCTATGTTGGTAGTACCCTGCATATTGCCCACCGATAGTAACCATGGTGTGGTTGCAGTGGACTCCAGAGGGCATGGCACCCTGTCCATCTGTCCAATAGGCATGTATATGCCAACAGTGCACCTTCCCCATGTTCCCCACTGGACACCTGCAACACCTGTGGTGCCATCAAATGTGACCCACAAAGGACATACCATGCCTGAAAAGCATGCCTTGTATGGACAGATGCCACTGACACCAGGGAATGCCATTATCATGTTATCAATGTAGGTGCAGGGTAAACCTGATGTCCATTAACAGTTCCCGCCACATGAGACCAGGACTGGCACATCTGATGATAACAATCTGTGTACACAACATGGGCCAGACACCCCAGGCAGAGTTCCACATGTCACTGTACATGCATGTGGGAGGTGTGCACATCCCAGACACCATCCATGTCATGGACTAAGGAACACATACATGGCAAGCAATGCACAGAATTGGCCACATGCAATAGTCACACAGGTGAGTGGATGGTGAATACAATACCCACCTATGTGGGTAAATCCAGAAACTACACCCCTGAGCCACAGTGCAGACCAATGTCATGTGGGCTGATGCCAAGGTATACCCATGACCTAGCCTGGTATAGCTGTCAGGCACAGTCGACCACTACACACCCGTGAAGCAATGCACCCATGCATGTCAGTACTGGCACCGTGTGTGTGTGTGTGTGTGTGTGTGTGTGTGTGTGTGTGTGTGTGTGTGTGTGTGTGTTGTATGATGCGTATGATCACATTCATACTCACTACAACCCCTACTGGCATACTGAAGCATGCTGTCCAATGTCAGACACCTCCACATACCCATTGCCCATATTACCTCTGTATGACTCCTGTGGTGCATATGATACTGGCACAGTATTGTGTTGTGGCAATCTCACTAGTGATGAGTTGTATTCCTGGCCCTGCCAAGTGTGTCAATGTGTGTGCGTCCCTGTGAGAGTGTAGCTGTGTTGATACTGGCACCTGTTCATGCGGACAGGCACATGTACTACACCTACCATATAGCTACTGTATCTCTGTTGCAGATGTCACTCACCATCACATATATGTTTTCAGGGCTCCTCAACATGCAACCTATGTGACACATCCAATAACTGCATAGAAATGTGATAGGACTACATAGATGTCAGGGGTTTGATACCCTGAACTTGTAGATGTGTGACACAAACATGCTTAAGTTTTACTCTCCCACCCCTCCCTGACTTTACTTTGCCTCTGTCTGCCTCTCTCACTCCCTCTCTGGTGGATGTGGAGACCTACACCTGCTTTGCTTAGTCAGCAGCATGTGTATTTTAAGTGGTGTTCATGATCAGCTGATGTCCTCTGCATATATTGCAGCCCTCTTCTTGCTGATTGCATGTGGAGCAGCTGTGGTACATTCCCATTGCCAATTGCATGGAAACACACTCCAGTATCTGGGAACATCATGCTGGTGTTGTGCCTTTTCATTCACTGTGAGCAGGAACTTGTTCTGTTGTTTGGCAAACAGCATCTCAGATGGATTGTCGATTTACCTCTAACAACATACACTGTGAAAACAGACCAACACACAGGAGGGGGATGTGCCTGACCTGACTACAGACTGTAAGTGCTGCTATACTGCATTTGGAGTAATGTTGGTTTAAGAGGGTGTGTGTGGATATGACTGTCCTACATGTTTTAATAACTGCCATGGCAGTGTTATGTTTATGAGGTAAACCCATCTGTAGGGTCATCTGCAGACTTGGCGGTGCGTGGTGCCTTTTGTTTCATGTGTTTCCCACAGAGCACCTATCTGTGAACTGCAGAAGGTAGTGTGAGGACTGAAGTCTGTAGATGGTAACAGCCATGAGAGTTACTGACTTCATATCCCTAGGACATATGTTGCAACAAACCCTGTTTCAACAGTAACTCTATGAGGTTATCACAGCAACATGTCAATAGTGACCCTGTGTGTGTGCCTCCAGCCACAACTCTGTCAACATTTGTACATATGTCATGCAGTAAGAGGTGCATATCTGCTGTACACCATAATTAGTGACATCATATCTAACAACAATCCAGTGAGATATCATACTGCTACACATGTTATGTATAGTATGGGTTATATTTGATGACATAACCTGGACATTCTGTGGTTGTGTGTACAGTACTGAGGTCTGTGTACGTAAGGTGAATGTCGACAGTGTGTGTATTGTCAATATGTACTGTGGCCTGTGTACAGACTGTGGCAGATATCATTGTTCCCTGGTCCTGTTCTATCTGATGTTACTTGCTGCTCCACTGTATGTTACCCTATCGGCTTACATATTTGTAGGGCCATACACACACACACACACACACACACACACACACACACATGTCCCATGCCACAGACAGGCATTGGACCACACTGTGTAGTGGCCCAGTATATGTAGGTTAGTGTGTGAGTGGCACATATGAGGATGGTGTCAAACAGATAGTCCATATACTTTAATATTACGCTAACTTACCATATGTGGCTGTGTTCACATTGGCTGTGGTTATGCACTATCCCATTGATGTATTGTACTGTATGCTGTGACATGCCTGTAGAGCCTGCTATATATGCAGGTACATGTGCATTCCCCCATAGGAAAGGTAGGCCAGTGTTGAGCCAGTCTGCCTGTAGCCTGCACAGTACTTTGGTACATGCCTAGCAGCTTAGTGTACTTACCCAGTGGGATGTCATATCCAGATACTTGCCAGATGTACTGCTGCTGGTCCTCCCTTAACAGTCATGTATGTCATACAGAGCAGTGGGATGCTGTACAGATGTATGTCAATATCTAGTGGGTAGGATGTGGCTATGGCACCTCTGTAACATCAGTTATTATGTGTCAGGACAGACAGAGGTGTGTGAATGCATAACCTATGTGGGCAAATGTATACCAGTCATTACGTGTTATACCCATCTACATGGCTGTTAATATCCACATTGTCAGGCTTGGTCCACATGTCTTGAACTAAGGGGTTTTGTGTATACATCTGGACTGTACAGAGTGTGTCAGTATGTCCACATATATTGGCCAATATCTCTGCTGTAGTCCACAGGAGCATTACATGCTAGCAGAGGTAGTGTACTACAATGTCCTTAGGATGTCTGTCAGTAGCCAATGGCAAACATGTTAATAGCAGATGTGACCTCCCACACACACACCATGTCTGTGAAGACAATCCCTATTACAGTAGCAATCCTTTGCAAATATACATGCAATACACACCTGACATTCCCTTGCACTATGAAGTTGGGACTATAGGGGCTGAGGTAGGGCTGCACTCCATTTTCAGGACATATGGTGTAAACATATGTATATATAATTATCCAGATATCTATACAGATATATACACATATACATATCGACATATATAGATGGATATGTATATGTACATATAAATACATATCAACACCCAGATATATACATATACAGAGCAATATATGTCTGTACATATACAGATAGGATACATATGCACATAACATATGGATATCTACATATATATATAGATATATATATATATATATATATATATATATATATATATATATATATATATATTTATATATATACCATCATACCTAGGCGTATCTGTACACATAGGGTGTGCATGCATATATAACTATATAGACATATATCTATATATATATATATATATATATATATATATGTATATATATATATATATATATATATATATATATATATATATATATATATATATATATATATATATATATATATATGTGTGTGTGTGTGTGTGTGTACATATGAAGAGATGTACACATGGCCATATATATGTAGCACTATACAGATATTTATACAGACATATGTATGAGTATACATGTGTATGTACATGCAGACATATATAGACCTATTATATGTATACAACCATATTCCTGTCATGAGTAAACTCACAGTTGTGTATAACCTCCCAGATGTATGTCACCATATGTATCTGCTATGTGTACATTATGATAAAGCAACATGTGTGATGCAACAGTCATATTAATAACAAGGTTTACACAATTCAGGAACTAAAGGCAATTGTTTAATAGTACTAAATATGGGTATTGACAGCTATATTGGTAAAACAACAGCTGTGTTCACAGTGGTAATGGTGTAGTGGTTAATTGCTGTGACTTCAGTGTACAGGGTCCTGCATTCAAGACCTGAAAGGGCTGTTCATTTTGCTGCTTGGCAGAACAAGGGATATTGGATACAGAGTGAGTAAGGCAGTTTTGAGTAGCTTTAAGTGTGTTTGCGTGGGTTTGCATGAAGCTAAGCAGTGCTGAGCTATGGGTAAACATACATGCGCTTGCACAATGTAGGCATCACTTATCAGTCCTCAAATCAGCTCAGCTGTTATATTGCAGCAATGTTGATACTTGCTAAGCATGGCTTACCCCTGGTAACCAGGTCACACTACCCAGTCTGATAGTCTGTAATAAGTGTATGTAATGCCATGTACAATACATGCGCCTATGTGCTGTTATTACTGTAGCAAGGGGTGTGAGTGTCATGTGTGGGACACAGACATATATGAGACCTGTACAGCACTGTTATCCATGTGAATGTGTTACGTACAACTGTAGTAGCCCTGGGTATGTGCTGTCACACTGGCATGTAGTGTATCATGGCAGTACTACTGTTGACAGTGCTAACCCAGGCAAGAGCAGAGTGCTGATTGTAGTACTGATAACAGGCACACCTGTGGGCATGGCTGGACACTGAGGCCTCCCTGTCATATCCCTGGTGTGTGAGCTGTGTCACATTATATACCCCTTACTGGGTAATGATCCGTCATGTGGAATGTAACTGTAGACTACTGTCTATACAGCACATGCTAGTGATGGCTTCTAACATGTAGTTATGGCATACATATTGTTGTCAGATGTCTATCTGTCAACACACTCATGCTATTGCATAGCTACTTACCAAGCTGATGACTGTCAGTCCCCGTACAGATATGCAGATGGCAGATATCCAGCTGGGATACGTACAGGCAACCTAAGCTTGATTGACGCTGACATGTTTGCCCAGCTGTGTAAGAACTGGTACATATAGGAGATGTCTAGGTACACAGCTATGACCTCCTGCAGTGATGCACCCCTGTACTGACACATGGGTACATGTGCATGACTGAGTATAGCAGTGTCTGTGTGTTAGAACACCTGTACTTGGTAATTCCATGAGGGCCTTCACAACCAATTCAACACTCATTGCCATAGTCAGTTGTGGCTGCTGCTGTATGGGATATTACGTGTACCCTGTTAAGCTCTCCCTATACCGGCTACATGAGCCTTGCAGTACCAGCACAACAGTGTTTTACAAATGGGTTGATAGACATGGGATACCCATTGTGTTCTGGCATGTATGTGTAGTTGTGCATGTCCGTATATCTGTAGGGTACAGCATTCCGAGGCCACATACTCCTATTACAATAGCCATTGCTGCACAGTAGTACAGATAGTGTTGTTGCTGCCCATAGGTGAGGCATGACATTGCAACACCCTACTGCGCGTGTGGTATGTGCATTAGATGCATATCCCTGAAGTACCACTGCTGGGCTATACAATCAGTTGTATCAAAGTCACGGCCAGTGTGTGATGGTGGGTATGGCAGAGTGCCATCATGGGTTTCAGGGAGTTCAATATCCACTGGGGGATGTGGGTGCTGTGTACACTGTCATTACACCAAGGTACACCTGGTATATGTTCCATGTACCATGCTATGGTTACCACTGTCACCATCAACAATACAGGTAATTGATACCACAATCCAAGCCAGTTATGCATGTGCTGTGTGAAGCCTCCCTGTAACACATTGGACACACAGTCAAACTAGTTAGCAGTGATAAGCTCTGGTATCTCGGATGTGTGTCTGGCTGTTATGTGTCTGCTAATGTATATATGATGGTATGTCACTCTACATAGTGTCCATATACACCCATTACATCCTCCATTAGCATACTGTACATGTCTGGGGATGTTCTACATGTAACATGTAACCTGGGACACACTTCACCCTGACCGCTGTGTGGTGTGTGCAATGTAAGCCACACAGTTCAGTATCACTACATAGCTAGGTAGGGGTCTAGTCCCAGTGTTGCCAAGTAATAGTGTGCGTGTATGTGGATGGGTCTACATCAAGTTGCAGGGTATACATGCCTCAGTGGTTCACCTGTCCATGTGGCACAGGCAATAACCGTTTTAGTAACCTGTGACATTTGTTCAACTGTACCCCAGATATATCACAGCCATGGTGTCACCACAGTGCCATACCCCATTGTCGAATATGTCAGCAGATCATCCTCATGCTGTAGTGCACTGGTGTGTCATGCTGACACCTCCCCTTCAGCCTTTATGCAGATGCATGACAAGTAAGCCCTACACGTGTGTCACTTTGCAGTGACCCATACACTGAACACTGCATGTTATAGCCTAGACCCAGCTGATAATGTGGACTACTGTAATGCCTTATGCCATAGTGTATCTTTGCAGCAGTTGCCATTGTCCTACAGGTATATACACTGGTGTTGCACTGTATATGGGTGTTGTTCCAAACATGGCCCTACTGTAGGCCATGTCTCCCACCATTATGTTACTCCCTGTGGACATATTCCACAATGACAGGATGTGAGTCATCATGCAGGTGTCTGACATACCCTTCCAATACCCCATCATGGTCACCCCTGTGATGCCATGCATTTCACAGCAACAATACATGCACATGTACAGCATGCATTCAGGGTAGGTGTGTTAGATGTGTGCATGGAATAAACCATTGCCATTACATGTCTGGTGTGTTGGCAAGCATCTACATAAACCATACTCACCAGCTACAGGCTGCTGCCTTGGTGGTATCCTGGAGGGACCTACATAAGAGGGCAAGAGATGCAATATCAGTGGCCACACCTATGGCAGTGCTACAGGGTGGGTGCAGTATTACAGTACATCAATGGTACATTTCCACAATACTACCACATCTGGACATCTGTTTATCACTACAATGCAACAACACAATATATCTATGACAAGTCAGATATGCATGATCTACCTGTACTAATGTGGATGTATACACAACAGTGGTCTACTGATGTGCCCTTTGTCCTTATCTGCATGCTCATTGGCTGGTGTGTGGGTGCCACCAACCTCCACAAAGGTGTCCAGCGGTTGGTGGCTGGCTGGACAGGCAGGTGCCAAGAGGCTGGCCAGGAGCTCTTACACACGTGTTGGGGGGATGGATGACATGGCCCCCCTGTGGCGAGGGAATCCCCCGGACTGCAGCAGCACACCAATGGGCATTGCAAAGCAGGTCAGTACAATGATGATGGACCTGCTCATAACTGCGGTTGTGCAGTCCGACATCATTGACCCTGTGGACTAGGTCATACCACAGGGCAGTCCACTCTTGCTGTTCATGGACAACTCTGTCAAACAGCACTGGGTAGAGCTGAATCAGGTGTGTGATAAGCACGTCATTCTCAGCTGTTGAATAGGTAGGCAAGTGTGCATGTGACATCTTGGCTGAAAGACATAAAGATGGAAACAGGTCTGAGCAACTCATACAGCAAGGTTACTACTATTCATAATACACATCTCTGTCACCCCCCCCCACCATATCAGCTTCAACAAATTATGTATGACTACAGCTTAACTACCAGTGGGGCAGATATTATATTGTACCACACTTTCTGTTATGTAATTATAGCCATGTTCCCTGAGTGGACACTATCATTGTTGGACTGTTACAGATTATTCATCTGCATGCCATTGTCAGGGCCACTATGGTTCCATATATGCCTGTGGTATGGCTGCTTTGTGATTGCTGCACATCTGACATTCTGCGTTATTGGGGATATCTATGCATGTTGTTGGACATGTTCAGGGATTGTGTAGACTATTAATACCAACATATGTTCTATAATAGTGACACAATAATATGTATATGTACTATTGGCCAGCAGAACCACCTGTCCAAACTCATCTACCCATGATACCTGGCCACATCACATGTGTGTCCCAACCTGGGGCCTCCTCATGTACTGGTCCAGCAATACCATCAGGTGGAACCAACCCAGGGGATGTTGTCGCCCCCATGCTGGGAGCACACACAGACATGTTCCTGTCCCCTGAGGTCAGGTCAAGGGTCTGTTCCATACCGGGCTCCACAGACACATGTGGGATGTGCTACATCACTCTGAGGCACCCAGTACACATTCACAGGGCCAACATGCTCCTCCTGCTCAGCCTCCAGGCCAGGAACCTTCAGGATTTTGACTGCTGTTGTGAGTAGCAGTGGTGGGAGGCTTGTTCCAGTTGTGCCCATATTGGGGCCCATGGGGCCTTCACATCACAGACCACACACACCATCCAGGGTATTTACCCACCACATGTGTCACATACCACCCCTGTAGACTATCCTCTATATCTACCAACCCTGACCACCTCCACAACTATACCTGCCATACTTCCCGATATTCCAATTGCAACAAGGGACTAACATTTGACATGTCCATGTTACACACTGCCAGCTATAGATATTTGTGTGTATTGTGTGCTGGTGCCTCACACATAGCATGCATCACTGCGGTAGTAATATAGAGGACATGTATTTACATACATATATGTTTGTGTGTGTGCTTGTATATATGTAGACATGTGGATACAGGTATATATCTATATATGTGTAGATATATGTGATGTATATATGTGCTCATATATATGTCTACACATGGGTATCCGTATATTTGTGGACATACATGCTGATATAAAAAAAATATATATATATATATATATATATATATATATATATATATATATATATATATATATAAATATATTATATATGTGACATATGTACACATATGCATACCTATATGTGGGGTACATTCAGACATCAGGTCCACAATCTCACAACACCTTCCTGAACAGCTGCACTGTTCTGCCTTGCTACAATACAGACAGGTGCCACATATGAACATGGCCTGACATTAGGGGGGGTATATGTAGGACCCAATTGCAGGTAACCCTATTACACACCTATGGTATTCCTGCATGCTGCATTACAGATTAACCTGAGTATCCTGCACGTGGTGGGCTGTGGGTCCCATGTGTCCATCATAATGGCATTACTTCCACCACCAGCTATTGGCCATGTAATATGCATACTTCCCATTACACAACACACGCTATGATGGCTTATATTTTGTTAGTCAGTGCTGATCTGCACAGTTGATGGTTATGGCCCACTACCCACAGGGACAGACACTATTGTCCATAGCAGTTGTTCAGCTGAACATCATTACAACAACACCTGATGGCACAGATAAATCATTCCACATCATCTATCCCATTAGTATGGGCCGGGTACTACATTCAATTACAGGCATATATACTTCACATACCTGTTGTGGGAATGATGTCAGTTCTGGATGGTATGCTGGATGTTAGACTGGTTTGTTCTTCCTTTGGCTTTTACTTTGCCTTTGCCTTAGGCTTTTTGTTTTGTTTTTGTTTTGTTTTTCTTTCTTTCTCTCTTTCCTTCTCTTTCTCTTTCTCTCTCTCTCTCACTCTTTCTCTCTCTCTCTCAGTCTTTCTCCAGTAAATGGATTGAGCTGCTTTGAATAGATTGCAGCATGGCTTTAGTAGGTGATGCACATGATCAGGAGATGGCCTCTGCACAATTCAGTGCTGTCCACTTGCTAACTGCATGCAACTTGTTGTGTAGTACGTCCAATTACCACTGTCATGGCAACCACCTACTATAAATCCCTACATCATGTGGACATGGTCCCTTTACCTTTCCTGTGTGATGGACATCCTTCCTGTGTGTGGGCATCAGTGTTACAGAGAGCAGGTAGCAATACCTCTTACAGAAGAACCTGCACACTCAGGCCAGCTACATATTTGTAGGCGGTTCCAGAACTACAGACAGAGTGTGAGTAGAATTGTGTTATGTTTTGTATAGTACTGGTGTTACAGGGTTTGTGTGTACATACCAGTTTACCTTGGAATGCAGTCTGTCTGCATAGCTCTCAACTGTGGGCCTATCCTCTTGATGGCCAGAGGTGTGCCTATTATGTTTTGTCTGTCCACCACACAGGTCCTGTGTCAGATATTTCACTGACAGTGTGTGTGTGTAGAGTGCTATCAGTACGTGGCTACATCCATTTATGTTTCTAACCTCAACTCCCTGACTAAGAGTATGTTGCAGACTATCCTGTAACACCAGCAATGTGCTTAGTATATAACAACAGTTTTCCATATATGGGCCTGTGTTCCACTTTCTGTCCTCCACCTACATACCAAGCATTGCACATATGACATGCTGTTAGGGGTTGTTCTGTAGTGGGCTGTGAGTATGTCATGCTGCCATTCCTGTCATCAGTCCACTGCTGTTGTATCCCTCTCACATACGGTGGGGCTGGGGCCAAATATGTGTCGGCTTCACCTACACAAAACATCTGTGCCCTTATGCACTCCAGAGGCCAGTGTATGTAACAGTGGTATATAGCCCTGTATTATTGAGTGTAGGGGGGGATGCACCATAACTAACCTAGGCTGTTACAACATGTAGGGGTAGCAGGTGTGAGCTGCCTTAAGTTATCTGGATGTGCATTACCATACAGTTCACCTATATTTAACGTAATTACATAAATTGGGTTAATGCAGGCCTACTGCTTCCTGCCAGACTGTTCTGTTTGTCAGTGTGCTTGTGATGGTGTCAGTTATGCCTTGTTATGTAACAGTTACATCCCATTGTGTCAACTGAGGTCTTTACCACCTAGTGATTGTGTACAGAGTGTAGACAGAGGCTGCTGTTTTTTCTTTATAACAGAAGTATGACAATATATTATTTTATATTTATGGTGAAGTTAACTATATCATTATTTGTTTTTTTGTTTAATATATCTTATGTATAGATATATTTTAAATTATCATAGTCAATGTTGACTATAAAAACACTGGTTGGGTGATGCAGTTGGCGTCCCGGGTTGCGTCCTACATGAACTCCAAGAAAAACTAATCCCTCAAGTAAAACTGCCGTACAATCTCAGCCTCACTACAGGATATGTACCCAAAGAATGGCGTACAGCAACAGTGGTACAACTCCACAAAGGTGGCGCCTCTGCGGACCCTGGAAACTATTGCCCCATAAGCCTGACTAGCCAAGTCTGCAAGGCTATGGAGAGGATCATCATGGAACTCATAAACAAAGACATTGGGGACCTACAGACACTAGATCCTACCCAATTTGGCTTTGTCAAGGGCAGATCCTGCCTTTTGAACCTGGTCGACTTCTTTGAAACAGTCACCAAGGCCATAGATGAAGGGAAGGTAGTCCACACAGCCTATCTGGACCTCGCAAAGGCATTTGACACAATACTCCACTCGGGCATCATAGATAAGCTGTCCAGCCTAAATATAAACCCCTATGTCACAAGATGGGTCGCAAACTGGCTCAAAGACAGGACCCACAGAGTCAGAGTTGCTGGAGCCATGTCAGACTCGAAACCGGTCACAAGTGGCGTCCCACAAGGTTCTGTCCTGGGACCTCTCTTGTTTGGTATTTACTTTTCTGAGGTACAGGCCAACGTGGGAGGACTATGGCTCACCAAGTTCGCAGATGACTGCAAACTGGGCACCATAATCGACTCTCCAGCTGACACAAACATCCTTCAAAAAGGTCTCGCAGAGATGCATAACTGGTGCCAGAGCCATGGTCTAAAGCTAAATGCCAAAAAGTGTATAGTCATACCCTTTTGCAAAAACAATGTGCCCACAAATTACCACATAGGTGGTAACCCATTAAGTACAGAAAAAGTAATTAGGGATCTGGGGACCCAAGTTGATAGCAATCTCTCCTTTGACAACCACATTGCCAAAGTGGTTAGAAAGACCTTCTACATAGCCCACCTTATCATGAAAGGATTCACATCTAGATCAAGAGAGGTAATCGTGCCCCTTTATTCATCCCTCATCAGGCCCATCATAGAATACTATGCCACCTTTGGGATGTACCTTACCCAACACCTGCAGCAATTAGAAAGACCCCAAAAGTACCTCACCAGGAGGATCAAGGGACTCAAACAGATGCCATATGCTGCTCGGTTAAAAAACTCCAGCTCTACTCAGTTGCATACCGCCTACTTGAGGCGATCTATGCCTGACATATAAAGCTATGTCCAACCCAGAATTAATGGACATGTTCCACCTCAGTAAATCTAAATCCTTAGAGCCACATTTCGAGGGACTTGAACCTCAGCACAGAAATAAATAGAACATGCTGGAGGGACAGATTCATAACCCAGAGGCTCCCTTCGCTCTGGAATAGAATTCCAATTCATGTTAGGCAGAGCACCTCACTGACTCTCTTCAAGAAGAATCTTGATGAGTGGATGGGGGATCATAGGTTTGACCCGGGGATTACTTCCGTGTCACTATTAGACAGAGGCACAGTAAACTAAACTTTAAAAAGGGCACAGTATACTCAAATCAAGGGGTGGCATAAGTCAAACACAATCGGGCTAGGCTTATAAATGCCCCAGGGCAGATAGCCTAGTATGAACCTATGAACCTATAATTATACACTGACGACACCAGGGGGCAAAATCGGTCACAGATCTGTTTGTTTTTCAGTTGAGCTGAATGGCTATGTGATTGAGCTGTTTGAATGTTTGTTCCATCTTGCATTAAAAGTGCTTATATTCATTTAAGTGCTTTTGGGTCCGAATTTCTTCATCTGAAGTTGGATTTACCATTGGAGCGATGTTGATAGCTTCCATATTGTACATTCCCTATGGGAGCCAGACTGTACTGCATGATATGTTACCGATACCAGCCTGACATCATACAGGTGGGATGGAGTACTGTTAACATCTTGTGCCCATGTTGTGTCAGGTCCTGGTTATGGGATCTGCAACACTTGGTAGTGTATTGCAGGGTGGACTTGTTTGGCTGTAGGGGGTGTATACCTATTTGTACAAGATGTATGTTGTTTGGGGCCTCTCAACCCCATTAATGGTGCATGTGGACATATATGTTTTTGTTATCTTCAATTGTTATCTACAGATGTATG